>NW_022196897.1:129541074-129562631 GCF_008632895.1 Mastomys coucha | reverse complement strand
GGCTATACAGAGAAACCCTGTCTCGAAAAAGACTAGATTTGAAAGACTTACTGAAAAAAAAAATCTCAAATTTTAATGTAGGTTCCACTTTAAACTGGTAATGTTTAAATGAAGTTTAAAATGTATCATTGAAGATAATCTCTTTAAGTTCCAGCACTCAGGGTGCAGAGGCAGGAGGATCTCAGTGAGTTCTAGACAACCTGGTCTACATCTAAGCCATCCAGGGAAATTCAGTGAGACCCTGTTTCGAAGAATGTCATCTGTTTCTGTTTATTTGTTTACTTGTGTTTTGAGACAGAATCTCCTGTAGTCTAGTTTGGCCTTGAACTCCACCTTCTGCTTTAGCCTGGAAGTGTGCTGGAATTGTGGGAACATTGCCACTGAACCTGGCTCCTTCTGGAAATTTCTAAATTTTAGAGTAGTTTGTCCCTTAATTTCTATTGGACAACACTGTAATTGTTGAAATTGATGGCTAGACATTTTTAGAGTTTTAATGATAACTTTTGCTTTCAAAGTAATGAACCATATGCACTGTGGGAATGGCTTGAACCCATCTCCATGCCCATACTCCTGTGCTAGTGGAGGTGTGCCTCCAAAGATTACTGGGTCATAAAGAGAAGCTGGGGGCTACGTTTATCTTATCTGGTGACAATCCTGAAGAGTCACTGCCCTGGGCAGGCCATGGGCTAGGGGCTAGAGGAGGAGGTCAGGCCTACGATGGTCTCCTGGTCTTTACCATAGATGTGATTATAAGACAGAAAACTTTTGAGAGGTCTTTGATGTGTCTGTTCATGAGTCCCAACCTCAGTGGCTCCAAAAGACCATCCTAGACTTTAGTGGGAACTTGGTCTTTGCCTTTGGTAGAGCTGTGAACATTAGGATTTGACTGCTGACTATTCTAAGTGTTGTATTTAGGTCGGAAACAAAGATACAGACACTCAACACAAATACAGGAGACAGCTGGGTGAGGGATGTGTTTGCATAGAGTCCAAAAAGACCAAGCCTTACTTAGCATTTTAAAACCTGGCTAGAATCCTAGGGACTGCCATTAGAGAAGAGTGTTAGCAGTGTTGGTAAATTCAGCAAAGACGGATGGATGGACGATCAGGCTAATTTTGCCTTTCTTCCATACCACCAACAGCATCTCTTTGCATCCCGGCAACTGCGGAGGGCATCTAATTAGAGACTCAAAATTCAAAGAAAAATTCTTGAAAAGGACTCAGGGAAACCAGAGCCTGAAAATGTCTTACATTAATATCCAAACAGATGAAAGAAAAGATTAGGGATCTGTTTTTGGGTATGACTTCACCAAGAAAAAAGTAACCACAGGATTCTTTGTCCCTATCCTGTTTCTGTGTGTGTGTGTGTGTGTGTGTGTGTGTGTGTCTAGGCAAGGGTGTGGTCCAGGCTAGGGGGCAAGGGTGTGATCCAGATGATAGCTCACTAAATATTTGAATAAACCAAGTGGTGCCGAGGAAAAGCCCCATAGCATTTTTTAAATGTATCAGTCGCTGGTCGTGGTGGAACATGCCTATAATCACTAGGGAGGAGAAGCCTGAAGGATTGTGAGTTCCAGGACAGCCTGGGCTAAACAGTGATTTCTAGACAAGCAGCAAACACCCCCGCACACCACAAATACACGAAACCAAACAAGCCGTCATTCACAACAACAAGGAAAACAGTCTGTAAATGAGTTTCTGTTCTAACCAGTCTTGGGCCCTGCGGACCGGAAGCAGTTCCTTTTTAGGATGACTTAAGGAGGAGTGTTCCTGAGGGGAACTTGTCAAGCCTTGAAGGCAACTGGGGTTTAGGGTTCTCCTTCAGTGCTGTCCACAGTTTGGGGGTGGGGAACCTTTCTATACCCATTTCAGTCAGCCATAGTTGAAGATAGTCTTCACTCCCTGTCATTGGGAAAATTAGTTGCTAGTGCCCAGTCCTAGGAGAAGGGGATGCCTAGGAGCTGGAACCTGCCAGCCTACATGTGCTCTGGGGCGGTGCATTAGCCTAAGAAGTGTGTCTGGGTGTGGAGCCAACAGTACCTTCCATAGACTTTATAGAGATCTTTCTCTAGTGTCAGGGACAGGGTCACAGAGGCCAGACTTACCCACATCGAGCACTTGAGCATCCAAGAAAACCAAAACATGTATGTTCAGTTCACAGCCTGAGAAAAACACCATGGATCTGTGCTTACAGAACATTCTTTTGGGTTTGGGCTTTTTTTTTAAAAAAAAAAAAAAGATTTATTTTATTTATATGAGTACACTGTAGCTGTACAGATGGCTGTGAGCCATCATGTAGCTGCTGGGAATTGAACTCAAGACCTCTCCTTGCTCCAGCCCGCTCGCTCCAGTCCCACTAGCTCGGGCATAATACACTGTAGCTGTCTTCAGACACACCAGAAGAGGGCATCCGATCTCATTACGGATGGTTGTGAGCCACCATGTGGTTGCTGGGATCCGAACTCAGGACCTTTGGAAGAGCAGTCAGTGCTCTTACCTGCTGAGCCATCTCGCCAGCCCGGATTTGGGCTTTTTTACTTAGGCCAGTTAGGGTTACTGACTAAGAGTGGCTGCCTATTGGCAGAAATGATTTTTTTTTTTTTGGTGGGGAGAGAGATCTGTGTGTTTGAGTGAAAAATACTGACCAGGTCGAGGCCTGCGCTAGGTCTAAGGGGTGTGGCAGCAGGTAGCTGGAACGTTTGGAAAAGGGAAGGGTGAATGCGGTAGGGAAATTATAAAAGAAAGATACTAACCTACCCTCACACATATTGGACTCCACACTGAATGTCCTCACCAACCACACCAGCAGCACCTGGGAGTTTTGCTGGGCGTGCGCAATTGCACATTTTGATGCCCCAAAGATGCCAACCTCATTCTTGAGATACAGCATTCATTGACAGCATTTTGTTTTCCTGTTTGGTAAAATAAATGCTTATGCTGTGGAAGATTTTGGATGATATAAAAAACTATAGTAAGTGTCAACTACCATAATGGCTAATAAGACCAAAAGATGGTAAGGCCTGGAAAGATGACTCACAGCTCTGAAGGTGTGGTGGCTCATGCCTCTAATCCCAGCACACAGAGGCTGAGGCAGGAGGATTACTGAAGTTCAAGGTCAGCCTGATCACTTGGCTTTTCTTGCAGAGGACCTGGGTTCAGTTACTAGCACCCACATGGGAATGTACCATCACCTGTAACTCCTGTAGGGGATTTGATGCCACCTTCTGGCTTCTGCAGGCACTGCACTCACATGGTCTACATACATCCGCATAGGCTCATACAGATAAAATAAAAATAAACATGTTTTTTGTGAGTTTTTTTTTGTTTGTTTGTTTTTGAGGCAAGGTCTCACCATGTAACTCTGGCTGACCTAGAACTTAGTAGGTAGGCCAGACTAGCCCCAAACTCCCAAGTGCTGAGATTGCCACCATGCTGCCTGACTAAAAATAAATACATCTTTAAATAAAAATAAAAATGAGGGAGATGGCTCAGAGGTTAAAAGCACTGACTGCTCTTCTAGATGCCCTGAGTTCAATTCCCAGCAACCACATGGTGGCTTACAGCCGTCTGTAATGGGATCCAGTGCCCTCTTCTGGTGTGTACTCATAATAAATGAATGAATGAATGAATGAATGAATGAAAAGGCTGGCTCAAATAGTAAGGGCCTGTGGTTTGAGCCTAAGGACCCATATTTGATCCTAAAAACCCATGGGAAAAACTAGGTGTGGTTGACCCACCCACAGGGTCTGGGGTGTAGCTCAGTTGCTAGTGGCTTACCTAAGAAGTGCAAGTTGATTAATTTGATCTCTAGTACCATATACAACCAGTGTGGAGGTCCTCTCCTGTAGTTCCATCGCTTGAGAATTGGAAGCAGGACATTTGAGGTTAGGCTCAGCTACACGGTGAGTTAGTTTGAGCCCAGCCTGGGCTACAGAAAAACATTTAAAAAAAAAAAAACCCAACCTTATGCCTCTGGTTGAGGTAAAGAAGGCTCATGGCTTTCCTTTGGAGTGCGTTCCACAGAGAGAGCCCGAGGAATTCCAATTTGAGGTGAGGGTTAGGGAGGGGCTGTCTACAGGACAGGGGGCTTTCCTACCTTATCTTCCATCAGGGGCTATATTGAGAGAGACCAGAAGGCAAACAAACCCCAGCCTGACTAAAGCGGAAAGGACAATGGTGTCTTTGTTTGGGGCCTAAGGAGAAAGATTGTCTGGATTGGGAAAAATGCAGATCAGAAGTTTAAGGCAGGGCTGCTAGCTGAAGAAGCATGGAATCCACCCCCCACACACACTCCCCCAGCAGCCCAGCTCACCTGCGGCATTGCCTCGTCCGTGGTTTTATTTAGATTTTAACTTATATATTTGTTTTTACCTTAAAAAAAAAATAGTGTATTTGCATGGCAGGGGGCACGATGAAAAATGAGATTTAAAAAAAAAAACCAACCCAAGTTTCTTTTACAGCCCCAGTTCACTTCTGAAAGTGAGTTGCCATTTGTTCTTTGTTTTTTTGTCCTGGAAGCTTCCAAGGCACATGGCTGCTCTCACGGGAAGGAGACCTTGGCTTGCTCGGTGTCCGCATTGTGGACGTACCTTAGTACTTTTCCTCGTTGACCGTGTACTACGAAATCATGACAATTCCCATCACAGAGGCACAGTCCTTTCCTAGTTCCCAGAAGTACTTGCTTCCATTCAGGTTGTCCCCCCGCCCCCCTGTCTGTTTTATTTAATTCTGACCACCATGATTTTTCTTGCATATCTATCTCTGATGTAACCTCCCACAAGTGAACTTATTAGGCCAAAGGGCAGAGACATTCTGGGGGTTACAGGCATTGCCTGTTTGCCATCCTAGAGCCTGCCTGCCCTCAGTGTCTTCTCTCGCCAGGAGGCCACTGTCAAAGCTTCCTGTTGGAGTTCACAATTGTTCCAAAGTCAGGAATGGAACATTTGACCCAGAGGAAGGAAAGCAAACAGAATTCCAGAAGTGGGGAATTTACCTGGAGATGTGGGATTTGAAACTCAGCTTAGTGTTAGGAGTAAACAAACAAACACACAAAAAGAATGAAAAACTCAAAAGTATTTGTTGACAACACTCCAAAAAATATATATGTGTATGTATATGTACATGTATATGTATATATTTATACAGTCACATGTATATATGAATGTATGTATATGTGTATGTATGTATGCATGCATGTATATATGTATATATGAATGAACTAGGTAATAAAGGCCTAGGGTAGAGAATTCAAAAGAGCAGGCAGTGAGGGAGGACTCTGTCAGCCTCCTAAGGACCACATTTTAAAAAGAAAAAATCCTTTTTTGTTGTGAAATACAGAATTCATAACAAAAGGTGTAGTTGAAAGATAAATACTAAGTAGGAATACAATCCGGCAGGCAGCTGACTCCTGCATGGCGCGCTTCCATTGTATTGAGCTGGCTTCTAAACACTGAGATCCTAATGCCCCGAGTACTTAGTGTTTGCCAGCTCTTGTGCCTGTGATAGCTCAGTTAATCCTCAGAGCAGCCCTCCTGGGTGTGAGAACTATCTGCATTTTGTGGGTGAGACGATTGAGCCGTAGCGAGGGTTAACAGATTGACCACAGACTCTGTTAATGAGTGGCAGATGTGCAGTGCCCGGTTTTCCAGTGGCCTTGGACTTTGGAACCCAGGTAGGTGTCAGTAGCTAATTTATATCTGGTAGCAGATGGTGCTTTGGGTTCCCAACCAACCTGCTCTTTTGACTAGGACAAGATTGGTTTTTGCTGGAGAAGGAGATGATGGGTGTGGCCTCGGTGTTGTGGGTGGGGCTTAGGTCCTCTTTATACAAGTCTACCTCCCTTCCTTTGAAGGTGTGGAAAACAGGAGCTCCGGGAGACCGGAGCTTATTCATTCAAGCCCAGGAGCTCCTGGAGACTGGAGCTTATTCATTCAAGCCCAGGAAGGAGCTTTTTTGACAAAGCATCTGTCTGCCAGGAGTGAGATTATAGTCAGAAGAGGAAGCAGGAACACTGGGGCAGGGAGCAGGTTTATAAGTTAGAAGTGTTGTAACTAGAGCTTTTATGGTCTGTCTCCTTCTGTGTCTATATCACGAAGCGCCCAGCCTCAAGACCAGACTAGGCGCCTATACTATATCCTCGTAGAAAAAAAGCCTCGTAGTCAGCCTCTTTCTTTACTGGCCAGGTGATGCAGGGCCACTGAAATCTCCTAACCTTCTCAGAAGTGCTGGGTGCTCTGCCCATAGAAGATATGTGCAGACTATGCATCAAATACTGCAGGGAAGCTGATATGGTTCTTCACAGGCTAGGCTGTGCTGGTCTCTGGGTCACCCCAGGAATAAATAGGAAGCTCTATGTCAAGAGCCGGAAGCGTTCATTTCTTGGATATGTATATATGCAGTGGAGTATCATACAGCCATAAAAAATGAAATTATGTCACCTCATTTTAAGTAAGACAAGTGACTAAGACATATAGTTTGTGCCTCATGTAGAACCTAGTTTTTTGTTGTTGTTTTAAGTAGAAAGTGGACCATTAGAGAAGAGGAAGGGGGACAGTGCGGGTGAGTGGGCCCCAAGGGAGTGAGTGAGTGCAGAAGAGCTAACTCTGCTCCTCATTTGCCGTGGGGTGGGTGAGGGGGAAATGCCTTCCCCCCTCCTCGCCCCTTGATGCCTGCAGAACTCAGGAGAGCAGGCCCTACGCCTCACGTGGCAGCACAGTAGAATTGGCTCTGGAGGTAAAGGCAAAGAGGAGCTATCCCAAGGGCATGAGGAAGAGCTGGCCCTACCCCTTGCCAGCTTTGGCATTGGGTGAGCTTGGGGGGGGGGGCAGTGCTAGAGAGCTTGCCTTGGTGGTGCAGGCGCAGGAGAGCTGAAGAGCTGACCAGCTTAGATACCCCCAAGACCTATTTCATCTATGAACTGCTAGAACACATGAAGGGTCTGGTCCTGCAGATCCAACGCTGCAGGATCTCCATGACACAGGGCAACAACAGGATAACCAAGAGGAGTCCTGGTGAGGATCCAGTATTGATAGTGTAGCAGAAGCCAGAGACCACGGCCAGACCACTGACTCATTGCAATGAACACTGAAAGTAGAGATGTGTGGAAAGAGCGTTTATCGAGGGGCACATTGGGACACTACAGCCTCTGTGGCAAGATGTTTTGTTTTTCTATCTTTTCTTTTTTGGGGGTTGGGGGTGGGGCACAAGGGCAGAGGGTGGACACAAAGAGACTGGGAGGTGAGTGGGATTAGAGTGAGCGATATACAATTCACAAAGAACAAATTAAAAGCTTAAAGAGAAAGAAAAATCCTGTAAGTTTCAAAACTTTCTGAAGAAAGGAAGTAGATAATAGCGTTAGTGTGTCTAGGATCAAAGTAAGTCTTATGCATGGATGGAAAGACCATCCATTTGTGTGTATGGGTGTTTTGTCTGAATGTGTGTCTGTGGTATACACTATAGGTCTGGTGCTCATGGAGGCCAGGAGAAGGCATCAGATCTCCTGTGTGTATGGATGGTGGAAACAGAACCTGGATGAGCAACCAGTTCTCTTAGCTGCTGAGCTAACTCTCCAGCACTTTTTAAAAAGGTCTCAGTGAAGGCCAAGTGTGATTCATGTCTTTAGTTCCAGTATTTAGGAGGGAGAGGCAGATAGATGGATCTCTGTGAGTTCGAGGCAAGTTCCAAGCCATCCAGAATGACAAGGTTAAGACCTATCTCTATAACTAAGTACAAGCCGGGCAGTGGTGGCGCACGCCTTCAATCCTAGCATTTGGGAGGCAGAAGCAGGTGGATTTCTGAGTTCGAGGCCAGCCTGGTCTACAGAGTGAGTTCCAGGACAGCCAGGGCCAAACAGAGAAACCCTGTCTTGGGAAAAAAAAAAAAAAAGTACAAATTCCAGCTCTGCCCTGGATTCAGAACTGGGATTCTGCTTTCTCGTGGTTTTGACACAGCATCTCACTGTGGCTCAGACTGGCTTCGGACTTGTGGCAGTCTTTTTAAGTCGGCCTCCCAAATGCCTAGCATTAGCTGCTTGCATTGCCTCGCTGGCTTAAAACGTTCTTTCTGGTGATTGGTGCCCCGAATACCTTTCTTACCTCAGACTAAGCGCAGCCCTAGCCTGGTCTAAAGAAAATAGGTAAGAGTTTATAAATTTACTTGCTTATTAGTCTTGGCTGCAGAGTAGAGGCTTTCAAGGAAATTTTGAGAAGTCCTTCTTCAGACCATGTCCAGAGCAATTAAATACATTTTAAAGCATACTTAATAATATGCACCTATAAACGTGTATTCATAATTTTGTATAAATTGTAAACAATCCCAAGAAACTCTTTGATGACTGGACTAGGGGAAGAGACATGTATGAATGAGAGAGGGGCCTTTTTAGTTTAGGTTTGTTTTTTAATTTTTTTATTTATTTAGTATATGTAAGTACATGGTTGCTGTCTTCAGGCGCTCCAGAAGAAAGCATCAGATCTCATTAAGGATGGTTGTGAGCCACCATGTGGTTGCTGGGATTTGAACTCAGGACCTTAGGAAGAGCAGTCAATGGTCTTACCCACTGAGCCATCTCACCAGCCCCCTTTAGTTTTATTTTTAAATGTATTATTTATTGTTGAGACCTGTCTTATGTAGTCACATGACTCAGGTTGGCCTTGGACTCCTGATCCTTCTGCCTCCACCTCCCTCAAGTGATGGGATAACAGACATGGGCTTCTGAACCTGACTTTAAATTTAAATTTAAATTTAAATATCCCCCAGCCCCTTGTGATGACTCTCCCTATACCAGGTAGCCCAGGTGGCTCACACACTCTAACTGGGATGACAGAATATCACTGCCTACATTTCATTTAAAAAACAAAGTGATGGGCTGTTGAGATGGCTCAGCGGGTAAGGGCACCGACTGCTCTTCCAAAGATCATGAGTTCAAATCCCAGCAACCACATGGTGGCTCACAACCACCCATAATGAAATCTGACACCCTCTCCTGGTGGTCTGAAAACAGCTACAGTGTACTTATAATAAATAAATAAATAAATAAATAAATAAATAAATAAATACACAGTCATGTGTGTGTGTGCATGTGTGATCGCAAGCATGTGGTAGGAAGAGATAGGCCAGTGATGTCAAGTGTCCTCTTGACATCACTCTGTGCTTTCTCTTCCCCCCCCTCAACATTTATTTAGTGCACATAGGTATAAAGTATGTGTGTGGATGTCTGCCTATGCATGCCATGTGTGAGTTTGGAGGTCAGAGGACCAATGGGAGCCAGTTTTTTGTTTTTTTGAGACAGGGTTTCTCCGTGTAGCCCTGGCTGTCCTGGAACTCACTCTGTAGACCAGGCTGGCTTTGAACTCAGAAATCCGCCTGCCTGGGCTGGGGAGATGGCTCAGCAGGAAAGAGCACTGACTGCTCTTCCAAAGGTCCTGAGCTCAAATCCCAGCAACCACATGGTGGCTCACAACCATCTGTAATGAGATCTGACGCCCTCTTCTGGAGTGTCTGAAGACAGCTACAGTGTACTCACATAAAATAAATAAATAAATCTTAAAAAAAAGAAATCCACCTGCCTCTGCCTCCTAAGTGCTGGGATTAAAGGTGTGCATCACCACTGCCCGGCCTTTTTTTATTCCTAAAGATTTATTTTATTTATTTTATGTGTATGAGTACACTGTAGCTGTACAGATGGCTGTGAGCCATCATGTCGCTGCTGGGAATTGAACTCAGGACCTCTGCTTGTTCTGGCTCCGCCCGGCTCAGCCCTGCTCAGCTCCGGCTTAATACACTGTAGCTGTTTCGTGGTGTAACCCAGGCTGGCTTTGAAATCACAGAGATCTATTTGCCTCTGCCTCTGTGTGCTGGGATTAAAGGCATGTGTTACTGTAAATGAATTACTCCGCATGACTACAAACATAGTTCTGAGCAAATGGGAAATGTTTCAGATTTTTTTTTCCCTTTCACGATGCTATTGTTGTATTAAGACTTGTAAAGGTCACAGTTTTAACATTAATCAAGTGAAGTGTTTTGGGACCTGGCAGCCACGACGTCCATGCCGGGCTTTGTAAATAGAAGTTCTGGGGACTGAGCATATACAGTTCTGGTCTATGTAAAGCAAGCACATTTACCTGGCCCTTCATTTCACCTCTTCTCTGCAGTGCTTAGCACAGTGTGAGTGAGCTTTGCACTGCCTCCCATGATGCCCAGCACAGAGGCTGAGGTAGTATTCCCTGCTCTCTGCTTTCCTCCCTTCCCTGCTTCTGTCCTTCGTTGCCTAAACCTTGCTTCCTGAGACTGCCTCTGCAATAAACTTACTCTAGGATCTTTGTCTCAGAGTCTGATTCCCCAGAAACTGACAGTACATAAATTGAAAACAGTGTTGACCCGGGCGATAAAAGATGATACCATTAAGTCAGATGAAAGCGAGTTAATCTCTCTCCCAGAGCCAAGTGGTGGGTTCTGGCTCACTGGCGCCCACGTGTGTTAGGTTTGTCCAGCTAGCAGCCAGAACCCTAGTAGATGGTTCTGGCCTCATTCTCCCCACATCAGCAAAGATCTTAGTCAAGGGAGACTTTTATAGCTTCATCAGAAGGAAGCTTGGGCTTGGCTCTGACCAGCTGGTGACCATCTGCCCCTCGTCTTTGCAGGCATCCGCCCCTACAAATGTGAGGTGTGTAACAAGGCCTTCACCCAGCGATGTTCCTTGGAGTCCCACCTGAAGAAGATCCATGGGGTACAGCAGCAGTATGCCTACAAGCAGCGTCGGGACAAACTCTATGTGTGTGAGGATTGTGGCTACACGGGCCCCACCCAGGAGGACCTGTATCTGCATGTGAACAGTGCCCATCCAGGGAGCACATTTCTCAAAAAGACTTCCAAAAAGTTGGCGGCCCTTATGCAGAACAAGCTGACATCCCCACTTCAGGAGAATTCCACCCTGAGTGAAGAGGAGGAAAAAAAGTGAAGAGCGAGGAAAAGCGGAGGAGAGATGCCAGCGCCACATTTACTCGGACTTTTGGCCTGAGGCTTGCCCCTCTGCTCTTTTTATAGTGACAAGTATTTTGTCCACCTCTCTTTTCTTTTGGTACATCAACAGTAAGAATCACTCCAAAGTTGTCAGTCATTCTGCCACAACAGGTCCTGTGTATTGTTTCTTAGTGGCTGAGGTCACATACGGGTTTGTGTATGTGTGTGTGTGTCTGTCTGTCTGTCTGTCTGTCTTTGTGTCTGTTACGTGTGTTTTTTTTTTTCCTAGTAGAATTTTCACATATGAATAGAGAGAGAGGTGTTCTTAAAGAGACCGTCATCTTATGGTGCCTTGAAATGCTTCCCAAGCAAGGAAAATGTATATTATTCTGAAAGAGTTTACAGAAATTATTTTAATAAATGAAATGTTCGTGTGAAACTTCTCTTTTCAAACTTTTTATTTATTTCCCTTTATTTTATTTTTATTTATTTATTTATTTATTTATTTATTTATTTTGGTTTTTCATTTATTTATTTATTTATTTGGGTTATTTATTTATTTATTTATGTTTGGTTTTTCGAGACAGGGTTTCTCTATGTAGCCCTGACTGTCCTGGAACTCACTCTGTAGACCAGGCTGGCCTTGAACTCAGAAATCCGCCTGCCTCTGCTTCCCAATGCTGGGATTAAAGGCGTGCGCCACCACGCCTGGCTATTTCCCTTTATTTTGTATGCATTGGTGTTTTGCCTGCATGTATGTCTATGTGAGACTATCAGATCTTGGAGTTACAGACAGTGGTGAGCTGCTATGCAGGTGCTGGGATTTGAACCCTGGTCCTTTGGAAGAGCAGTCAGTTCCCCCAACCACTGAGCCAAGCCAACTCTGCAGTCCCAAAACAAGATAGCATTAGTTTTGGCTCTACTCTTGAGGGCTTGTGTGACGTGACACTGGACTCAATTACTTGAAGGGAGGTTGATGGTTCTGTCTTGGTAGACAGGATTTGAGGAGGCAAATCTTGTCAGGTGGGTAGAGCAAATGGCTGATTGGTGAGATAAACCCAGCACTGAGGCTCAATGTTAGATACGCCTTGGGGCACAGCCTTGAGAACTCATTGCTCTCTTCTCTTGGTGTCCCTGGGGTTCCTGTGGTTTTTGGCTTCACGAGCTAGAACTTGCTGGGTGAAGGGCTCTGCTTCCTCCCTGGAGGCTGGCCCTAGGTGAAGCCTGTGACAAGAGAAGCTAGCCCAGGCATGACGGCCACCTGTTGAGGCAGCTCTGCTGGGAGGCTGGGCAGCAGACAGGTCTTTGGGGCATTGGACTGGGAATGCAGCGACCTTGAACAATAGCCTCTCCTCTCTCCTCACTGGAGCTCCATTCCTTGATGTGGGAGAGATTAACAGTCAAGTCTACCTTTGGGCACAACAGGGAAAAGTTGAGTGGGCGAGAAGGTGGTTTCTGTGGTACTTGCATGACTGCTGGACAGGAGGAAGAGCCTAGAGCCTCCACTGGGAAGGCCCTGAGCCAAGAAAGCCTTGACACAAGCTGTGTGCTGCTGGCTAAATTGACTGGGAACTGGTGGGCTTTTCTTGGCTTTCACTGCCTAGGCCTGTCTTGTCTTATCTCAGGGAGTCCTGGCTGGGCTCCTTGGTCTAGGGGAAATTTTGAATGGCTGGCCATTGTCTTGTTTCCTCTCTGTTCTCTCCATCTTTCCCTTTCTAGCCCCCTCTCTTCATTTCCTCTTCTCTCAGTTCTGCCTTCTTCCCCTCTCTCCTTACTCTGAACCAGATCTTATGCCTAGGGCCGGACACTTGAGACGCGTTACCGTTTCTCTTCCAACCAAGGTTTTGCTTCTGGGAGAGAGGGAGGAAGCTCTGTGTACTAGCGATGTGTCAGGCAGGAACCTGGGCACCCCTCACTGTACAGGTGTCATTTGGAACACCTGTAAAACACCCCAGGGGGCAGCATCCCTGTCTCTCTGAGTCGGTGCAGAGACTTTCAAATCTGGTCAAAATACCTTTTTCCCCTCATTCTTCCTTCAAAGCGGAGAAAAGGTTTCAGGTTCGACTGGGACCCCACAGAGAAAGGCATAAGAGTCAGAGTACCTTTGACCAGCATCACCCCTCCTGATCCTGACGATGCTCAGATCCTGGCCATCTGCAGATCCTCCGGGTGTCTGTCCCACCTGTCCTGAAGCACCAGGTAAGTGGAATACAAGCTCAGAGCTGCAGTTAACCACCTGTGGTCAAGGCAGCAGTGGTAGAAGGGCTGAACTTGGGACTGGCAGGGTGCCGCCATCATTGCAGGCTCTACCCTGACTTCAGAAGACAAACTGCTGACATGGATGTGTTCGTTTATAGCTCTTGCAGCAGTCTCCAAGTCTTGTTTTCCCCCAGTTACACAGCTGGTGGAGACAAAAATGAGCTGCCCCAGCTGGAAGTGTGTAGCTGGCTGCATCTGGTGTCACATAGGTACTGTGACTAAGGCGATGTTCTCCTCGGCCTAGTTTTTTTATTAAACAGTTTGCACGGTTGCAGATGACAGGAACCCAGCCTAAACGGCATCAGCAATGGTTTGTACACTACCTTCATGACTAAGACCTGGCAGGAAGCCTCCCTGTTGGAGTCAGGGGCTCAAAACCTGAAAGCTCGGGATTTCTGAGATGACCAGACACCACACTTTACCCTCAACAACCCACGTAGTAGAGAACTGACTCCTACAAGTTTTCCTTGAACATTCATAAGTATTGTACACTACGGCTCCTATACACCCGCCCCCATACATACAACATTTTTAAAAAGTTCCAGTTTCAAAATGATCAGGTACAGTGCTCAAGAAATGACTCTCTCATCTTCTTCTCCATCTTTTCTGTATTTTTTATAAATTGAGATGGGATCTTGCTATGTGCTCATAAATTTGTTATCCTTCTGCCTGAGTCTCCCAAGCAGCTAGGTTTACAGCCATGAACCATGCACTATCCTCTATCATTGAACATCTGAGCAGACTATGCTGGCCTTGAACTCACAAAGATCCTTCTGTCTCTGCCTCCTTAGCATTAGGAATAAAGGTGAGTGCCCTCACCACCACCCAGCTCAAGTTAAAAAAAAAAAAAAAATCAGACAACTCTGTAACAAAGATGCCCAGTTAATTATGTGGCTTCTCAGGGACCCAGGTTTCTCTCCTGTCACTCAGCCATGTCCTCGGATGTTGCAAACACATGCTAGCCGAAGCCAGTACAACAGTGGGAAGCCGTCATGGATTTGGCTTTATGAGAAACCAAATCTGAAGCAAACGTCCAAATTCTAGGGGATTCGGAGGTAATTCAGGACGCATCTATAGGGACTGAGCTAGTGTGACAGGAAGAAAAGAGAGTTGGTAAAGGGAAAAGAAGCTGGGAAGCTCTGCTGGGGCAACTGGAGATCTAGGAGGCCGGAACATGCCTGGTCCTCCAAGGGACGGGGAGAGGAAACGCCATGAACTCCCAGTCTGTGACTGGTTGAGGACTCCTGCCATGGAAAATGTTTGTTTTTGGACCCTTCCCACCTGTGCATGCTTGCACTGACCAGGAAGCCCCCTCCTTGCCACAGGACAGTTGCAGTGGTCAGTCAGAAAGAGCCCTCAGGACGTAGGTCCAGAAGCTGATGAACTACAGGCAAGGGATATCCATATCTGTACATGTCTGGAAAAGGTCTCACTCACTGTGGGAAGAAGTTTGCCATATGGGATGTGTGACTTTTTTTTTTAAAAAGGTTTATATATTTATATTTTATGTATATATGAATATACTGTCACTGTCTTCAGACACACCAAAAGAGGGCACTAGATCCAATTACACATGGTGAGCCACCATGTGGTTGCTGGGAATTGAACTCATGACCTTTTTTTTTTTTTTTTTTTTTTTTTTTTTTTTGGTATTTCGAGACAGGGTTTCCCTCTGGCTGTCCTGGAACTCACTCTGTAGACCAGGCTGGCCTCGAACTCAGAAATCCACCTGCCTCTGCCTCCCAAGTGCTGGGATTAAAGGCGCCTGGTGCAGTCAGTGCTCTTGACCGCTGAGCCATCTCTCCAGCCCAGGGTGTGTGACTTATACTCCATTGTGAGGGATCCTTAGGGAAGATGTAGCTACATCAACTAGGGGTGGGATGTATGGCTTTCTCAACAAAGCTTATATGTGACAAATAGAGGAATGGATTTGAATTATGATAGGCAACATGCAGTCTCTACAAGATAGGCAAAATCATTTCTTGACTTTTTTTGGTTGGTTGGTTGATTTTGGACTAACATGATGGAGCATACTTTCAGTTCTAGCGCTTGGAAGGCAGAGGCAGGCAGATCTCTGATTTTGAAGTCAGCCTGATCTACATAACGAGTTCTAAGACAGTCCAGATAACATAGAGAGACCCTGTCTCAAAAAAAATTGGGGGGGGAGGTGCTGGAGAGATGGCTCAGGGGTTAAGAACATTGACTGCTCTTTCAGAGGGCCTGGGTTCAATCCCCAGAACCTACAAAGCAGTGTAAAAGTGTCTATAATTCAAGCTCCAGGGGGTTCCAACAGCCTCACACAGACACATGCAGGTAAAATACCAATGCACAAAAAATAAAGATAAGTAATTTGGGACTGGAGAGATGGCTCAGTGGTTAAGAACACTGACTGCCCTTCCAGAGGTCCTGAGTTCTACTCCCAGCAACCATATGGGAGCTCACAGCCATCTGTAATGTGATCAATGTTTGTCTGAAGAGAACAACAGTGTACTCACATACATTAAATAAACAAATCTTAAATAAATAAATCATTTCAATTTTTTTAAGATTTATTTATTATATGTAAATACACTGTAGCTATCTTCAGACACCTCAGAAGACGGCATCAGATCTTGTTACAGATGGTTGTGAGCCATCATGTGGTTGCTGGGATTTGAACTCACGACCTTCTGAAGAGCAGTCGGAGCTCTTAACCACTGACTGAGCCATCTCTCCAGCCTGAAAAATGTTTTTAAAAATCAGAGTTGAGTGTTTTAGAGGTATGTATGTCTAGACCAGGGGTAAATCTCAGGCATTGTTCTTCAAGTGTCTTATTTTTAAAGATAAATTCTTTCATTGGGATTGGTGGCTCTCCAGTTGGGCTAGCTGGCTGGCTAACCAGTAAGCTCTGGTGATCCACCAGGCTTTGTGTCCCCAGTGATAGGATTTTCACTACATATCACCATGCCCAGCATGTTACATGGAAGCTGGGGATTGAACTCAGGTCCTCAGACTTGTTCAACAGACATTTAACTCACTGGACTATCTTCCAAACTCCAGGTCTTAGTTACTTTTCTTTCTTTCTTTCTTTCTTTTTTTAGATATATTTCATTTATTTTATGTGTATGAGTACACTGTAACTGTACAGATGGCCATGAGCCATCATGTGTGTGGATGCTGGGAATGGACTTAGGACGTCTGCGGGCCCCGCTTGCTCTGACCCCACTCCCTCAGACCCCACTCGCCCTGGCGTAATTCACTGTCAGACACACCAGAAGAGGGCGTCCGATCTCTTTACAGGTGGTTGTGAGCCACCATGTGGTTGCTGGGAATTGAACTCAGGACCTTTGGAAGGGCAGTCAGTGCTCTTACCAGCTGAGCCATCTCGCCAGCCCTCTTAGTTACTTTTCTATAGTGTGAATAAGCACTTAGAAGTGCTTCCTGGAACCAGGGGCCAGTTATCACTTGTGAGTGACACACAAAGGCATGACTTCTGGGCATTTTCAGTAACAGCAGCTGTGAGCTCTTGTAACCAATGCACAAAGCACAAAGGGGCTGCTGGTTCACTCAGGGGTCTTCAAGGTGGGGCAACAGGACCAGATTGATGGGTCTTAGAGGTTATTTAAAAAAAAAAAATGCTGGAGTTCATAGGTTTTGACCCTCCTCAGAGTGCATGCATCTTGAGAAAGGACCTACTTTTAGAACTAAAGGAGTATGCCAGTTATTGCAAATTAGGTGGCATTCCAAGAAGTTTTACAAATATTTATAATAATATATGTAGAGAAATGTGATGCCTAAATTAGTGTCTCATCTGCCCAGGCTCTCCTCCATAGTTAGCCAATGCTGTCAGTTTCTTCCTCACAAGATTAGAAGATTTTATTTCACAAGACAGAGGGAACTCCAATAGGATGCAAGTATTATTGTTTTGTGTGTGTGTGTGTGTATTTTTTTTGTAAATATTAATGTGTGTATTATTTTAAAAGATTTTATTTGTGTGTGTGTCTGTGAAAGAGAGAGAAAGAGCAAGAGAGAACAAGAGAGAGAGAGAGAGAGAGAGAGAGAGAGAGAGAGAGAGAGAGAGAGAGAGAAAGAGAGAGTTACATGTATGTGTGCAGGTACCTGAAGAGGCCAGAAGAGAGTCTTGGATCCCCTGGAGCGGAGTAATAGGTGTGAGCCATTTTACATGTGTGCTGGGAATTAGCCTTGGGTCCTGTGCAAAAGCAGTACACATTCTTAGCTGCTGAACCACCTGAATTTATCTTCTAACATTACAGATCTGGGCCAGCAAGATGGTGTAGCCCATGAATCACTTTTTACCAAAGCTGACTAGCTAAGCTCAGTTCTTGGAAGCCATGTGGTAAAAGAGAACTGGCTCCCCCAAGTTGGTGTGGCTCGTGCACACACACACACACACACACACACACATGTGAATGAGTCGATGGATATAATAAGATTTTAAAATCCTATCTAGTGTGGTATTGTGTGGATACATTGTATTTTAGGTTATCAGTCTTTCAGTAATAGACACTTATGTAGCTTCCAATGTTTTGCTAATTATAGAGAATGCTACAGTGAGCAACTTTACCTTTGTGTCACTTCACATAAATGCAATCCTGTCTTTGGGATAAATTCCCAGAAATGCAATTGTCAGTGCTAACAGTTTCAGTTGTTAAGGGCAATTTGTAGTTCCCTTTTCTGTGAATTGCCTAAATGCCCATCTTCCCACAGATTATTAGTCTGTTTTTCTGCATAACTACTTCCTCCTCCCCTTCTTCCTCCTCCTCCATTATTTCCTGTGCTGGGGATAGAACCCAAGGCCTTTCATAAGATAGGCAAACACTATCATTATGCTACACTCTTAGCCTCTCTGCTGAACTAAGAATTGTACAGATCTTGTAAACACACACACACACACACACACACACACACACACCACAAAGGCTGGCCCCTAGTCATGTAAGTTGTTGGGTGTTGTAAAGTTGGTGGATAAGGCTCGATTACCCTACAAGGAGATGGTGCCAATTTGTACTTTGAGTGTACCATGTCCTTGCCACTGAGCCAACATTGTATTGCTGTGGTTTTGGCTTTCTGCCCATCTGATAGGAGAGAAATAGTTTTTCAGTGTCGTTTGATTTGACATTTGTCTCACTGTGTGTGAGAGGAAGGCTGCATGTCTTGTCTTATCATTTGTGTGTGGCTGCTTCAGGGAGCAGTCTGACATGCAGGTCTTGCCTAGTTTCTTGGTCATTTTTTCTTCTGATTTCTTAGGGTGTTTCTTTATTTGCATGCTTGATGTACCAGGAAGTTCAACCCTTTGTGATTTAAGTTGCTGTTTTTCCTCCTGGGTTGTCATTTAGCTTGACTTTCATTCATGCTGAATGTGTTTCCCCCCCACGCAGAAGTTTTATGTAGTGTGAGATGACCCATCTTTTTCTTCTCTGGCTGCTACTGAAGGTCAAGTCACAGGTAGAAAGTCCTTTGACTCTGAAATTACTCCGAAATGCATCGGGATTCTGCCATGCATTTTTCTAGGACTGTAACAGCTTCATTTTATCGCATCTAAATCTTTGATCTGTTTGGACTATTTCCTGGGGTATAGTGGGAGGTATGGATCCAACTTTATCATTTTCCAGATGGCTGACAAGAGATATTTTTTAACAGGGAGCTAGTCCAAAACACACCAGAGAACACTCTTTCTTCAGGAAAAGGTCACATGCCTCAGCAGAAGGTGTGCGGATTATAGTACGGAGCAGTTTTCTTTAATTAGCAAGGATTCATTTGTTCAACAAATATTTTCCAAGTGCCCATGGTATGCTAGGGACTTTTCTAGATACTAAGGCTAGAAAAAAATAGATCAGTGTCCTTTCTTTTGTTTTGTTTTGTTTGCTTGGTTAGAGGTACAGTCTTAGCTCTCCGACCCCACTCCGCCTCCCCACCTCTATGCTAGCCTGGAAGTCACTACATAGCTGAGGTAACCTTGAACTCGTGCCAAGCCTGCTCTCTCAGCCTCCCAGGCACTGGAATTGTAGACCTGAGCCACCATGCTGGGCTAATCCCTGCTTCTGTAAGGTGGAGACAGACAAGAGATAAGTAAATCAATGGATTTACTCACACTGGATGCCATAGAGGAAACTGAATGAGGTGGTCAGTTCCTATGACTGGGTAACCAGCTGAGCCAAACTTATAGATTCTGTGGGTCTGGGTTTGGACAAGATATAGTGAATGTGCACAGCGTGTGACTTTCTCTGCCCTTCTGATGGAAGACTCTTAAGGTTAGACCCTGGCGCTGTCTGAAGACTATCAGTCGCCAATCTGGTGGTCAGTGCTGGCTGCCGGCTGGGAATGGCATCTCCCATTCTTCTTCTTTCTTTCTTTTTTTTTTTTAAATTAATTACTTTATTATGTATGCAGTATTCTGCTTGCATATATGCCTGCACACCAGAAGGTGGCACCAGATCTCATTATAGATGGTTGTGAGCCACCATGTGGTTGCTGGGAATTGAACTCAGGACCTCTGGAAGAGCAGTCAGTGCTCTTAACCGCTGAGCTGTCTCTCCAACCCTCTCCCATTCCTTTCTTTAGGCTCCACCCTCTGTGGTCTTTGTGATCTGTGATCATGATAAACCTTTCTGTCTCTTGATAGGGTCTTACTAGTGAACCCAGGTTGGCCTTGAGTTCATATTCCTGCCTTAGCCTAGTGCAGGGATCAAAAATGTGTGCCACCATGCCCAGCTTGACAGGGTGAGTTTTGATATAGAGGCTGAGTTACAGGGTACTGTAGCTTGCCAGTCCAGGCATCACTGCTGCTGCATTCATTCATTCATTCATTCATTCATTTATTTGAGATAGGGTCTTGCTCTGTAGCTCTGGCTGGCCTGGAACTCACAGAGATATGCCTGCCTCTGGCTTTGAGTGCTAAGCACTGGGAGTAAAGGTATGTGCTGCCAAGCCTGGCAATTCTGTAAGAGATATAACCATGTCCAGCCCATATTCTAGGAAAGGAAACTCACCCCTTCTTAATTGGGGAATGGTTCTTGATGAGCTTATGAGATTATGTGTATTGCAGTGGCCATTTTTATAAAACATAATTTGTTCCTTCAGGAGTGGAGATAGTGATAGGGGACCAGGGACATTTGACCTGAAAGAAATAAAGAAGCCCTGGGGCTACCTGAGGAACTGCTGTTCCAGTCAGAGGGAAATAGCAAAGACGCAAGCTAGGAAGGCTGAGGGTAGCGTGTGTGGAGTGAGAAGAAATGGGAGCCGTGTAGACAGACAGAAACAGATTACTGCTATAGACAGACTTCAGCCTTCCTTCTGAATGAATCAGGAAACTATTAACAACCTTCACATCACCATAGGGAAATTCCCGAGATGCTTAATTTACAAAGTAGACAGGCTCTGCCAGGCATGGTGGCTCATTCCTGCAACCTTAGCACTTGGGAGGCTGAGGCAGTCAAAGCTTGCCTGGACTGTATAGTCAATTTCAGGGTTGGGAGCGAGTGAGGGTGGAGGTAGGCAGGGTATGTCTATTTAGGTTGTACTCCAAGATCAGATGGGCTCACTTAGTGGGGACTTGGGTGAAGTGTGACCAGCCAGCAGAGCAAATAGTTCACCTCACACCAGAAGCTGAAAGAGGAAGACAACTAGCAGGGTCCTACGAGTCCCCTCAGGGCACAGCTTCAAGGACCTAAGGGCCTTCCTTCCACAATGCTCCACCTCATAGAGGTCACAGTACCTGATTGGGGACCAAGTCTTTTTCCTCTATGTGCCTTCAGGCAACACAGAGGCAAACCAGAGCCCAAACCATGGAGAGCTCTGAGCAGAGGGCTAACATGTTCTTGTTTATGTTTTAGAGGACTTGCTCTGGGTGTCTAGAGAACAGATTTGGGGGTGGGAGGCAAGGGTGGAAGTGGGGAGACCAATTAAAGAGCCTTTGTAAAAATAAAGCAGGACACCATGGGTGCTTGGACTGGACGGATGGTGGAGGAGGTGGTGAGAAATGGCCTGATGCTGGCTGTGTTTTAAAAATAGAAGTAACTAACTGGGTTTGCTGATGGGTTGAATATGGGTTAATGGATAGACCATACATCCTTATTTGTCTGGGGGTAGTTCTGAGTTATGTAATTGTGTGGTTACTCTGTTTATGAGAAAAAGAACTCCAAAGCTTTGGCCTTCCACTGAAAGCTATCATAGGGCCTGAGGCAACATGTATAGAGATGGAATGATCATGATAGGAGGAGGCAGATTAGCTGAGGTCAGGGGAGATTTCTGAGTTTGAAGCCAGCCTGGTCTATAGCATGAGTTCCAGGACACAGAGAAACCCTGTCTCAAAAACAAAAACAAACAAACAAAAAACCCAAAAAA
>NW_022196897.1:129535628-129540978 GCF_008632895.1 Mastomys coucha | reverse complement strand
AAAAAAAAAAAAAAAAAAACAAAAAACACCACCACCAACAAAATCAAACCACCACTACCACTACAACAATAACAAAACCCAATCAGGACAAGAACATCTGATGTCCAAAGATGTCTCCTGAAACAGAGTACGCACCTGCTCACAGAGCTACTACTATCTCTTTGTTTTGAATATTCTTTTCTTAAATGTGTGAGAACCCTGAACATACTTTGCTCTTTTAAATGTGTAACGGAGGCTATAGAGATGGCTCAGCTGCTAAAAACACTCCGTGCTCTTGAAGACCAGGGTTCAGTTCTCAGCATTCACATTGGGCACCTGTAACTCCAATTTCACAGGATCTGACACCCTTTTCTGGCCTCCAGTAGCATCAGGCACACAGATGGTACACCTGCATGTGTGCAGGCACTTCCACACACACATAAAAAAAAGTCAGAGGTATTACTTTATGTATGATTGTGATTAATGTAATGAACCCAGGTAGTGGTGCACACCTCAAGTGTGACAGAGGCTGAGAGGCAGGAAGATTGTTGAGTTTGAGGCCAGACTGAGTTACCGAATGGATCCAGTCTAAAAAAGCAAACCAACCAACCAACCAACCATGTGGTGTTCAATACAGATGCTAACTGTTGATCCTCAGTTTTGCAGGCACGACCCCCCAGGAGTACCCCTAAGGTTCCCAGCCTGCTTGCCTCACCGTGTGGCTCCAGATCAGTCAGCTTAGAACCAGCGCCTCCTGTTCCCATTTTTGTTTTCTGCCTTGCAGTTGCAGGCAGCTGCTGTCCTCCATCTTGTCCTGGCCCCTCCTCCTCCAACGAGGGCTTCCCAGGTTATGCGGGCTGCTTTGTGCCTGTTCCTTGCCAGCTTATCAAGTGTACCCAAATCAGGTGAATGAGGGTTTGTCCTGTGGCCTTTAGACACCGTTTGGATCGCTTCCAAGGCCTTCTTCTTCTTTCGTTTTCTTTTGCCCTGCATAATTGCTTACTGGACGGTGTCTCTCCTGTCCAAGCTGAGCAGAACTGTAGAAAGCACCCTGCTGCTGCTGAGCTAATTCAGACGATTCAGTAGTAGCTGAGGCCCTTGCATACACCAAACATTGTGATAGAGTCAGCTAGGCTGACAGAGGTCGACTGGTCAGCTCAACAATTCCTCATGTGTTATGGGCCCATAGGTGAAGCAAACAGAGATGCTTGCCCACTTGGAGCTTACATTCTCGAGGAGAAAGGCAGACAGGCAGACAGTAAGACAGATCCTTAGAATATGTAGTATGTCCCATGTGCCATGGAGAATGCTTCAAACAGAGGTGTATGGAAAGATCCCAAGAAGCAGGCTTCAGGGTGGTCTCAGGAGGTCCTCCTGAGAGTTCCAGGGGATGCTCTAACTCAAATCCAACCCAATACTGAGGGTGATGGCGGTGGGTTAAGCTCCCCACTGCTTCCTGACACATTACCAGTAGCATCCCCTTCCATAGCTTGTAGGATCAAGGTAGTGTGACAAGAGTCACATCTGCTCACTCGCTTCCTGGCACACTGACAGTAACTCTAGTATCCTTTTCCTTGGTTTGTAGGGCCAAAGTGGTCCAGCTCCTGGCTGCCTGCTGACTTCATCGCCAGCTTCTTTAGCTCTTGCTCACCCGGCTGGTACCCCACTCTTTCCTCAGGCATCCTGAGCACATCCTAATCTCAGGCCCTCTTCACACCGTCTTACTGGCTTTTCTCTTTATTCTGATCTCTATATACACAGTGAAGGTTTCTGGATGGCTGGTCCAAAGTGAGTCATGGCTTCTAGTGTTCCCTGTCCTATATGGTTGTCCCCATACAAACTGTAAAGTAGCTCTTTAACTCAATTCAGCCAACAGAATACTGCAAAAGGCAATTCCAGGCTGTCTTAGTCAGGGTTTCTATTCCTGTACAAAACATCATGACTAAGAAGCAAGTTGGGGAGGAAAGGGTTTATTCAGCTTACACTTCCACATTGCTGTTCATCACCAAAGGAAGTCAGGACTGGAACTCACACAGGGTATGAACTTGGAGGTGGGAGTGGATGCAGAAGCCATGGAGGAATGCTGCTTACTGGCTTGCTTCCCCTGGCTTGCTCAGCTTGCTTTCTTATAGAACCCAAGACTACCAGCCCAGGGATGGTACCACCCGCAAGGGACTGGGCCCTCCCCCCTTGATCACTAATTGAGAAAATGCCTTACAACTGGATCTCATGGAGGCATTTCCTCAAGGGAGGCTCCTTTCTCTGTGAAAACTCCAGCTTGTGTAAATTTGACACACAAAACCAGCCAGTACACAGGCTAAGTCTCCAGATGTCTTGGGAGCCTTGACTTGGAAACTCTGAGCTGCTAGGTAAGAAGTTTAGCCACTGCCAGATGTGGCTAGGCATGCTTACAATCCCAGCACTTGGGAGGTTGAGGCAGGAAGATTATATGAGGCCAGCCTAGTCTAGTGAAATTCTGCCTGCACTCATGTGCCTCGCGTCCCGGCACACGTGCACCCCCCCCCACACACACACACTCATACTCATACTCACACTAACAAGGAAGCCTGCCTATCCTGATAGAAAGTCCCCATGGACTGGCCCTGCAAACATGGAAGGCATCAGGTAGTACAGGAGTCCACAGTCTCCACTGAGCTACTCTCTAGCTATCTCTGCCAGTATCTTAGAGGTGAGTGATTAAGCCAATTAAGAGCCAAGGAGCCACCTGAGCCCAGTTACCCCATGGAATCCCGAGATGAACAACAACTGCTTTCCTCAGGTTCTCAGACCGTTTATCATGCAGCACAGCACGGAGTCAGCCCTCTCTGACCACCTAGATCGGACTAAGGCTTCATCTCCATTTCCTTCCCTTTCCTTCTTCCTTCCATCCTTTCCCCTCTACCTTCCCTTCTAAAGCAAGGCACGGTCTCATTCATGTAGCTGGTCTCAAACTTGCTGTGTAGCTGAAGATATTTGATTTTAGGTCGTGCTGGGGGCTGAACCCAGGGCTGTAGGCACACCAGTCTGAGCCCTTGCTAAGCCCGTTCAGTCTCCTTCCATCCATAGCTGTCCTGGGTAACTCCTGTCTCCCTGCTGGACTGGACACTCCCTGAGGGTAGGGAGTTAATGCTTTACTGCTGGGAGTCCTGGACAATACCTAGCTCAAAATAAAACTAAAAGTAAATATTTGGTGGACAAAATAAATGTATAACTATCTAGCCTACGGTCCAATCAGCTGTGCGCTTAGAATGACCTTTCCCTGGGAGAGAAAATGCCACATTTCTAGCCCTCAAAGTTGGCACACACTGACCTAGGAAGCACCTCCTACAACTGGCCTCAAGTTGAGAATTCACACATTTTTTTACTCAACTATTACAAGAAAGGCTGGCTAGAACACCAACAGGCAAACAAATAGCAACAGGTTATTTAATTTTGGGGCAATAAGGTCTTGATATATAATACAATCTAGTTTTGAATTCACTATCCTCCTGCCTCTGCCTCCTGGGTGCTGGGATTATAGGCCTGTCAATATCAGTCTTAAAAAACCAAAACCAAACCAAACCAAAACAAAAAAGCCTGCTCTTGCAGAGGGGCAGGAAGCAGTAGCTGATGTAAATGGCTGGTTCCAGGAAAGGGCCAAGAGTTCCCAGGTGCCCCGGAGGAGATGGTAGGAAGGCCCTGAGCCAGCAGCTAGGTTCCCAAGGCTCCCTCCAAGTTCTCTCCACACAGCCCCTGGAGAGGCCTCCTGTGCTCCCTCCACCCTATCCAGAAGGGTAGATCTGTGTTACCAGCACTGTCCACACAATTGCTATTTTGGTTTTCTTCTCTGTTCTGCCGGCCTGACATTTCCTCAGCCAGTTCCAAGCCCAGCGTACCATTTTAGCTGACGTGGGTGAGTGTTTCTCAGGGACAGCAGATGGATGGAATGACAAATAGCAGCATGGTGGGGACAGCTGAGAAATGCTTTTTCCTGTGCTAGAACTGTTGGCCGTGCACGTGCTCCTACGTAGTCTAGACACGCTGTGGGAGCAGCCGTGTGTGGTAGGGGACAGCCGGTGGGCTGGCTGGTTTCTTTACTGTGAAACATACTCATCAACTCGCTGATGCAAAAGCCAACCCATTGTATTAGTCTGGGGCTCCCCAAAGCTGACCTGATAATAGTCATTTGTTGGGTCCCAAGCACTATCAAGGGGAGATAAGGCCACAACAGGTGGCCAGTGAGCGGATCATTGTTGTTGGCACCCTTGGGTGACTACAGAAAAAACATGGCCCAAAGCTGGTCTGGTCTGGGTCACTGGCTCCCAGTTTTCATTGGTTAAAATTTGTCTATGTGGGCAGGAGAGATGGCTCAGCGGTTAAGAATACTGATCAAGGGCTGGAGAGATGGCTCAGCGGGTAAGAATACTGATCAAGCTGCGTGTGGTGCTGCCTGCTTTTAATCTCAGCACCCAAGAGGCCAACGGATCTCTGTGAGTTCGAGGCCAATCTGGTCTGCAAAATGAGCTGCAGGACAGACAAAAAAAAAAAAAACCAAACAAACATTGATTGATCTTCCAGAGGACCTGGGTTTGATTGCCAGTGCCCACATAGTGGCTCATACCTGTCCGTAACTTCAGTACCAGAGGATCCAACTCCTTCTGATCTCCTCAGACATTATATGCATACATATAGTACACAGACATTCATACAGGCAAAATACTCATACTTCTAAAATAATGAAATAAAAATGAAAAGACAGGGGAAATGGGGCTGGAGAGATGGCTCAGTGGTTCAGGGAATTTACTGTTCTTCCAAAGGACCCAGGTATGATTCCCAGCACCCACATGACAGTTCACAGCTGTCTGTAAACTCCAGTGCCTGAGGATCCAACATCCTCTTCTGGCCTCGGAGGGCACTAGGCACATATGTGGTATACAGACATGTAAGCAGGCAAAACTCCTGAACTAATAAAATAAAAAGATAAACAAAGAAACAAACAAAACCCCTGGGTGTTATTGCACAGCCAGCACTTCAGAGGCTGAGGCATGCAGATCTCTGTGAATTCAGGACCAGCCCTGTTTACCTAACAAGCGTTAGGACAGCCAGGATGGTATAGTGAACCCTGTATCAAGATATTCAGACAACATAATGATATGTCCAGGGGTACTAATTCCATGGAACCTTAGGAACCTTAGCCTTATCTGTACCCAACAGAAGCACTTCAGTGGAAATTCTTGGGTACTTGGTAAGAGGCTGACATTTGGACTAGTGATTGTTAGTAAAGCATTGTTTTATGTAGGTATATGTATAGGGTGCAGCATTTGAATCAGTGGACTAGGGATAATCCACCTTTATCTCGTGTGTGTGTGTGTGTGTGTGTGTGTGTGTGTGT
>NW_022196897.1:129515578-129535442 GCF_008632895.1 Mastomys coucha | reverse complement strand
AAAAAAAAAAAAAAAAAAAAAAGAATGTGAGGTGGGGCTGGTGGATTTTGGGTAGCACTGTCCAGTTTGTCTGGATGGCCAGCACAGAACAAATGGCTGAGGAAAGGTAACCTCAGTCTATCCTGGAGCTGGGAGCTCTGTCCTGCATCATTTCTCTAGGCCTTGGGGCTGTAGGATGATTTCCTGCGGCCCTGGGGTTTCAGACCCTCAGCCTCAGACTGAATTTCCTTGGCTCTGAGGACTTTGAACGTAAGACTAAGCCACAGTTCAACTTTGGTTCTCTAGCTCACAGATGGCATACTGTGAGATTTCCTAACCTCTAGCGTCATATGAGCAAGTTCCCCTAATAAGTCCTCTCGTATGTGTCTACGTGTCCCATTGCTCTGTCACTCGGGCCAATCGTGACTAATCTCCCATGTAACTCACTATGGCCTTATTCATCATGTCCTTATTCACCATCTGATATCTCTAGTGCTGCGCACACCTTTCAAATCATTGTGAACTCGTCCGCGGCCTCTCCTAAGCACTGACCAGCACTGATGACATTACCCCTGCTGAGCCATTCTGGCCTACAGATCTTTCCCTGCTGTCCTGCGGTTCAGTAGTTTCCTGTACTGTTTGCCCCTTTTCTCCCCCCAACCCCCTCTGCATTTATGTCTGTGCACCACACACATTCCCAGTGCCCTCACAGGCCAGAAGAGGGCATCTGTTCGTCTGTGACTGGAGTTACAGGTGGTTGTAAGCTGCCACAGGGATGAAAGGAATTGAAGCTGAGTCCTCTGGAGGAGAAGCCAGTGCTCGAAACTTTCTCTTAAGATACCGTTCCATGCAGCTTTTGGCCATGCCTATCATTTGCTTGACACTGAACTCTAAATGCTCCCAAGTCTTTCAGTTATGAGCACCTGTATCCTGCATCACATTCTGTAGTTATTCAACTTTTTCGTTTTTAGTTTCATTTTATTTTTTTACACGTATTTCCACTTTTATTTAGTGTAGGGGGCGCACCATGCCACAGTTCACGTGTGGGGATCGGAGGGTCATTTTGTGGGGTCAGTATTCTCCTTAACTTGTGAACGGTTCTGGAGGTTGAACCCTTCACATGCTGAGCTATCTCACTTGCCCATTATTCAAGTTTTAGATCATGAGCACGCAGACACACACACACACACACACACAGATTATACAATGGAAAAACAAACCATGCGTGTTGGGCAGTGCATGGAGCACACAGTTTATGTGCTAAAGCTGTGCCCTGTAGACATTTCCCGTGCTCTGGGAAGCCTCATCCACACCTGCAACACTGAAGGGGAAGAGGGCAGACCACAGAAACCGTGTAAAAGCACCAGTACCACTAGAGTTCAGTGAAGGGTCGAGCCAGATCCTTTCCCAGTGCCACTCATCTTCCCGTGTTGAACTTCAGCAACGCTGAGATCAGCATCTAAATCACCGATGGAAAACCAGGTACTGAGAGATGAAGTAACTCAGCATCACCGGGCTGAGATTGCAGCCCCTGCTTCTGCAGCTCCTGCCTTCTGTACTCCACCATCTTGTTTCCAGTGGAGCAGGTCTGGGCTGGACCTAGCAGGTAAGGCGGGGGTTTAGGGGGGTTTAGGCTCACTTACATCTTACAGGGTCAAGAGGTAGCTGAACAAAGGGAGGGAGGGAAGTCATTCTAGGTAAAGGCACCGAAGCAGGGGTTGGAAGGCCGGCTCAGTGGTGAAGAGCACTGGCTGCTCCTGCAGAGGACCCGTGCTTGCTTCCCAGAACCCACACAGGGCCGCTAACAACCACCTAATTACAAATGGCTCTAAACTGCCATTTATTTTTCTTTCCTTTACTCAGGCTTCATTTTTAAATATTTATTTTATTTATTTTATGTGTATGAGTACACTGTAGCTGTACAGATGGCCATGAGCCACCATGTGGTTGCTGGGATCCGAACTCAGGACCTTTGGAAGAGCAGTCAGTGCTCTTACCCGCTGAGCCATCTCGCCAGCCCTTTACTCAGACTTTTAATGTCCCATTAATTTAGTCACAGAACTTAAAGCTATGTTACATGAATTTTGGCCACATCACTTTTTTTGTTGTTGTTGTTTGTTTTGTTTTCTCAAGACAGGGTTTCTCTGTATAGCTCTGGCTGTCCTGGAACTCCCTCTGTAGACCAGGCTGGCCTTGAAGTCAGAAATCCACCTGCCTCTGCCTCCCAACTGCTAGGATTAAAGGTGTGCGCCACCACTGCCCAGCATACCACATCACTTTTGACACCTTACTTTCAATCAATATTTTTGTACAAATCTTTAAAACTGTATCTATGAGCCAGCAAGACATCTCAGTGGGGGGAAAGTGCCTGCTGGCAAGCTTGAAAGCTTGAATTCCATCTCCAGGACTCACACAGTGGAAGGAGACAACTGACTCCTGAAAGTTGTCCTCTGACCTCCACGTGTGCCATGACACGCAATTGCATACATACATAGAACACATAAATAAATGGCAAATGTGTCTGTGCTTCTGATTGGCACCTACCACGTAAGCACTCTAGGATCCTTTCAGACTACGATATGGAAGCCTTTGTAGCAGATAGGCTTGGGCCAGTTTGGAAGGATGTGAGCCAGGATTCTCTGAGAGCACAGCTCTGGCCTCTCTGCCAGTTTGTTGGGCCAGCATTGTTGTGCCCTGCTGGTAATCTCTCATTTGCAGGTTAGTAGTGCCCAGCCACAGACCACTGTGATGGGAGCCTCAGACTCCTGCTGCTTTGGTAAACAGCCTCATTCCTAATTTATTCCTGGTCTGAGCTATGACCCAGATGCATTCATTTGAAAGAGGTCTCACTGGGTTTGCAGACACAACTCGCTTCATCTGGGACTTAGAGGGAAGGCTTCACGTCACCATGGTAGAAAAATGAGAAGTACAGCTGTTTTAAAACCAGAGAAGAGTTGACGGAAACCCATTTAGTCTCTTATTCCAGAGAACTGGTCCTTGTGGTGGACTCAGACGTTTGATGCAGGAAGATCAGTAGTTTGAGACTAACCTGATATGCTCTAAGAAACAAAACAAAAAAGTAAATAAAACCAAACCAGACCTATATTATCCACCCAGTTACCCAGAAATACCCAAAGCCTGCCCACTGCTGGCTCCTGAATCATAGCTGCAGTGCAATTTGACACCACTAGATGGCACCACCATTCTAAAGTGGATTTCATCCAGGCAATTATGATCAGTATTTCAAATGGATTGTTTTCAACCTGTAAGGTTGGGGACAGTCTCGCAACTTTTCAATTAATGAGGATGTGGAAAGTCAGAAAGCACTAGACTCTGCTTTTGGGTGTTTAAGTTGCTAATGTCATTTTGAAGAGAAATATTTTAATTATTTCTTTTATTTTTGAGATTATATTTATAACATTTCTCTCCAAACACTCCCATATGCCCCTCATTGCTCCCTTTCAAATTCATGGCCTCTTTTTTCATGAATTATTTTTACATGCATATATATATGCCTGTGTGGTGTGTGTGTGTGTGTGTGTGTGAGAGAGAGAGAGAGAGAGAAAGAGAGAAAGAGGGAAGGAGGGAAGGAGGGAGGGAGGGAGAGAGAGAGAGAGAGAGAGAGAGAGAGAGAGAGAGAGAGAGAGAGAGAGGCCTATATAAACCTACTCTTTCAGGGCTGTTCTGGCCTGGTTATCTTCCCTGGGAAACACTGTTTCTTCCACTCTCAGTGTTCTTTAGTTGCCTGTAGTTCTTGGTGTAGGGTTGAGGCCTTGTGATCTTTTCCCCCTTAGGAAGAAGCTTGACAGTAATGTTCAGTTCACTTGAGCAAAGCCAGGTTTGAGCACTGGAGGCTGGTGACCTGTTCCCACTGTGTGGCAGGGCACACTGCCCTCAGGGCTTCCCTCACCTCATCCTCCTCAGGGCTTGCCTCACCTCATCCTCCCAGTCCTTCAGTGGTATTATTTCTCTTTAGCTCACAAGTGAGAACATTGGTCTAGACTGGGAAACTTGTCCAAGGTAGGATTTGACAGGACCATGGCTACACTCCACGTTCCATTGTCCTGCATGTGCTTTGCATGGACTGGTACAAGTACAGAGAGCTCACTGCAGCACTGTCAACACTAGCAAAAGTTAACCTAGTAATTCATTAGCATGGCAGTAAATCAGGAGAGAATGCCCCAGAGTGGCATTAAAGATGCTGTGGCATGCACCTTTAATCCCAGCACTCACTCGGGAGGCAGAGGTAAGCAGATCTTTGTGAGTTCAAGGCCAGGGCTATGTACAGAGTCTGTGTTTCAAAAACAAACAAACAAATAAAATAAAAATAAAAAACAATGCGCTGTACCCAGATGTAGTCAACCTGAATAGATCTCAAAAACAAATTGCTAAGGGATAGGTACTTGTGCAGAATACACAAGATCCCAGTTTAATTTCCATCACTGAGAAAAGACTTTAAAAAAAAAATCTAAAAACTAAATAAAAACACAGAAAAACTTTCTTATTCACAGGGACCAGGACATGTCATAAATTTATAAAAGTATATGCTAGAAAGATCCAAACATGCTGGCTGTCATCTGTCCTTGAGGAGGGAACAGGGTGAGGGGCACACAGAGGAGCTTGCTAATTCTCACCTACTATATAAGTATAGCTCTTAAGCAAAATGGGAGAACCAACTCAGAACATTGTTTAATATTTATTGGATGTGCTGGGGGCAGAGCAGAAAGAAGTCAGTTCTGCCCTACACTTAGGGTTGATTGCTTTAGAATGGTTTCCTGTAGGTACCAGCTCACAGCACCTTAAGCGTTATTTTAAAAATAGACATTCGGCTATTCCCCTGCTTCACCTTGCAGTGTCTTGGGGAGGGCCGGGTAAGTTGCAATCAAATGTTAATTGCTCAGGTGGAGAGCTGCAGCGATTAGAACAAATTACCCTCTTCTAGTGCCTCTTAAAGCAGTAGGCAAATTGGTTACTTAGAAACACAAGTCTCATGAACCAACCAACCCTCTTCCTGTATTTGCCAAGGTCAACACATAAAACCACAGGGTCATATGCTGACAAGTTTCCCTACAATTTAAAATAGGTTCATAGAGGTTAATGTTCTCAGATCATCACGGGCTAATGGCTGCAATAAAGGGGTCAAGTCTATGTGGGGGAGAAATGATTTGATGTTAAACTAAACTTGCCTTTTATTGTCAGTGCCTCCCCCATTCTAACGCACTGACTAAGAATGAGCAGAGTTACATCAGGTTGTTTTAGTAGTGCTGGGAACCAAGCCTTTACAGGCCGGGGAAATGTTCTACTGTTGAGCTATATCACCAACCCTGAATTACATTGGAAAAGGTAATAGAGTGAGCTTTGTTTCACTGAAAACTATGAAAGCAGCATCCTTGTAATCTTGTAAGGAAGCCGAGATGGCTCAATGAGCAGAGACACCTGCTTTCAAGCCAGACAAGCTGAGTTAAGTTAGAGTCCCAGACTGGGGCTGGAGAGATGGCTCAGGGGTTGAGAGTGCTTACTGTTAGTGTAGAAGACCCAGGTTCAGAACCCATGCTAGGTTTGCAACCACCTACAACTTCAGATTCAAGGCATCTTTCTCTAGACTTGGTACACTCATGTGCATAACCTCTAACACACACACACACACACACACACACACACGACTAAACATAAAATCTTAAAAAATATTTTTATTAGATGTTCTTGTTTGTGTTTGGCCTGCACACCACACGTGTGCTTGATGCCTGTGGAGGTCAGAGGAGGGCTTCAGATCCCTGGGAACTGGTGTTACAGGTGATTGTAAAACACCATGTAGGTTACAGGAAACCAAACTCAGGTCTCCAGAAGAGCAGCAAGTGCCCTAACTACTGTGCCATCTTTCCAGCTCCTAAAATGTTGTAGATACTAAAGTTTTATTTTATTTTGAGACAGGATCTGGTCTCACTGTATTGCCAGCCCCGCCTTGCTTTGAATATTCTATATAACTGTACCTAGTTGAGCCATGACAATCCTTCTGCTTCAGCTTCCTGAGGGCTAGGATTGCAGGTGTAAAGTTGTAAAGTTAGCTTTTTTGTTTCGTTTTGTTTTGTTTTTTTGAGACAGGGTTTCTCTGTGTAGCCCTGGCTGTCCTGGAACTCACTCTGTAGACCAGGCTGGCCTCGAACTCAGAAATCCACCTGCCTCTGCCTCCCAGGTGCTGGGATTAAAGGCATGCACCACCACTGCCTGGTCTAAAGTTATTTTTTAAAACGCTATGTTGTATATGTATGGATGCACAGAAGAACAGCTCTGTAGAGTTGGATCTCCTTCTACCATGTGGGTCCTGGGAATTATTTTCCTCTTGAAAATTGGAAGTTGTGCCGGGCAGTGGTGGCACATGCCTTTAATCCCAGTACCTGGGAGGCAGAGGCAGGCGGATTTCTAAGTTCGAGGCCAACCTGGTCTACAGAGTGAATTCCAGGACAGCCAGGGCTACACAGAGAAACCCTGTCTCGAAAAAAAAAAAAAAAATTCTACTCAGAAAACCTATTTCACTGGATTTTAATATGTATACACTATTAGAGTAGTGGTTCTCAATCTGTGGGTTATGATCCCCCTTGGGGGTCACCTATACCCTGCATCTCAGATATTTACATTAGGATTCATAACAGTAGGGAAATTAGTTATGAAGTGGCAACAGAATAACTTTATGTTCAGGGTTCACCACACACAAAGAACTAAGAGTCGCAGCACTAGGAAGCTTGAGAACCATTAGAGGGAAAGGAGGCATCCAAAAATTAGTAATATTAGTTATTCAAGTTTGGCTTTATTGTCCTATGCCTTTAATAGTGATTGTTTCTTCTTCTTCTTCTTTTTTTTTTAGATTTTATTTATTTTATGTGTATGAGTACACTGTAGCTGTACAGATGGCCGTGAGCTATCATGTGGCTGCTGTTGAACTCAGGACCTCTGCCGGCCCCGCTCCTTTCTTCTTGAGGATCTCATTATTTTCCCAGGCTGGCCCCCACCTTTTGGTTCAAGAAGGTCTTCCCGCTTCAGCCTTCAGAGCAGCAGGGACTGAATACATGTGGCACCAAACCCCATGGCTTTTGTCTGTTTTTCAAGACAGGGTTTCTCTATATAACAGAGTCCTGGCTGTCCAGGAACTCCCTCTGTAGACCAGGCTGGCCTTGAGTGCATGGAAATCTGCCTGCCTCCCCTGAGTGCTGGGATTAAAGACTTGCACCACCACCCAGCAGATTAAACAAATTTTAAAGAAAATTGTGCTCCTGTGTCTGGGCATATCCATGGGAGTGCAGGTGCCCTGAGAAGCCAGACTCCCTAAAACTGGAGTTAGACTACTGTTAGCTGTCATGTGGTGCTGGGAAGCCATCCTGGGTCCTCCTCAAGGCAGCCACTGCTCTCAACCATTGAGCACTCTCCAGCACCTTGCCTTGTCTTTTAATAATGTGTATTTGGGGGCTGGAGAGATGATCAGTAGTTAAATGCTTCCTGCTCTCAGAGGACCAGGGTTTGGATGAGCATGCATGTCTGCTAACCGCGGGTCCAGGGGATTTGCTATCTTCTTCTGGCCTTTGCCAATCTGTGGCATACGCTCTCAGAGACATATCTTCACCAGACAAATAAAAATTAAAAGCTGGGCAGTGGTGGCACACGGCTTTAATTCCAGCACTTGGGAGGCAGAGACAGGAGGATTTCTGAGTTCAAGGCCAGCCTGGTCTACAGAGTGAGTTCCAGGACAGCCAGAGCTATACAGAGAAACTCTGTCTCAAAAAAAAACAAAAACCAACCAAACAAACAAAAATTAAAAGAAAAAAAGTCTTTACAATGTCTATCTCCCTCTCCTCAGATTGAGACTGTAACTTATGGAAGTTACCGATACTGTGGCCAAGCTGTGGCCTGGACGGAGGAAACCAGCCTGGAGCAGTGCTTCAGTGCTATTACCAGCATTAGCATTTTCCAAGCCAGCCTTCAGACAGGGACTCAGCGCCTCACAGGGAGCGCTGAGACTGTCAGCTCTGACAGGAACTGTGGAGGCATCCAGCTTTTTGGAGTGAGTTACTTCGTTCTCTGACCCTCTGACCCAGCCCTATAATTTAAGTCAATCCAGTAAATCTCTTTTTTGTTGTTGTTTTTGTTTTGTTTTTTGAGACAGAGTATAAATCTTTTTTTTTTTTCAATTTATTATGTGTACAGTGTTCCGCCTGCATATATGTCTGGAGGCAGGAAGAGGGCACCAGATCTCATTACAGAAAGTTGTAAGCCACCATGTGGTTGCTGGGAATTGAACTCAGGACCTCTGGCAGAGCAGCCAGTGCTCTTAATCTCTGAGCCATCTCTTCAGCCCCAGTACATCTTTTTATAATTTGTTTTCTTGGCTCACTTCCTCTAGAGAACCCTGTAGAGAAATCTATCTACATCTACATCATGCTGATCTTGTTAGGTAACTAGAGTTGAGTTCACTTTGGACACCTTCTTTGACACATTTTTATAAAACTCAGTAAACTACTGGGCCAGTGGTAAAATTTTGGACTTAAAATCAAAGTGCACTGATTAGACTCAAAGCACGTGCCAAGGGTTTGATCCCCAGCACTGCAGGAAATATATAAACAAATGAAAATAAAGTCCAAACAATTTTCAGGCCCATGAAATTACCCTATAAATACGCATTTAAATAAAAACAAATAAAATGCTTTATTACTTTTTCTTTTAAATATGCTCATTATTGTTCACAGAATACTGTAGAAGAGGGGGAAGAGAGTATTGTAGGAGCCAGGAGAGTCATGAACACCACAAAACAGCCTAGAGAATCAACTAACCAGGCTCATAGGGGCTCCCAGAGATAGAACCGACAACCAGGGAGCCTGTACTGGTCTGACCTAGGTCCCTGCATGTGTGTTATGATTGTGTAACCTGGTCATCTTGTGGGAGCCCTAACAGTGGGAGCAACGGCTGTCTCTGACACCTTCTTTGCCTGCTTTGGGATCCTTCCTCCTCCTACTGGGTCGCCTCATCCAGCCTTCAGTATGAAGTGAGGTACCGAGTCTTACTGCAACTTGATATTCCTGAGAAGCCTGCCCTTTTCTGAAGGGAAACTGAGGAGCAGTGAACCTGGGGGAGAGAAGGGGTGAGGGGCGGAGGGAGGAACTGGGAGAAGAGGAAGGATGGGAAACTGCAGTTGGGGTGTAAATATGTGAGAAAATAATTAAAGAGAAATCAGAAAAAAAAAAGCTTGTTATTCATGTGTATATATGTCTGTGCATATGAGTACCAGTGTCCTCGGAGTCCAGAAGAGGGTGCTGGATCCCCTGGAACTGACATTATAGACAGTTGTGAGCTCCCAGACACGGCACTGTCTCTGATCCATTCAAAGACTAGGAAACATTTAACTGCTGAATCAGTTAAATATCTTTTATTTTTTATGACTAATGAAAACTAAATGTGATTGTATAACTTATAAGTCAGTAGCTGTAACTTAAATGCCACTAGATTTACTCATAAAATAGAAAACCCTCTCCCAAAATCAAGAACAGCCAATGATTTTTATCACCTGTCAAACACGGAAAAAACACTCCATCATTATTCCTCTTAGTTAAAAAGTTCCACAACAGTATTTTTTGTAGTCCATGGCCTGCTGACACCAGAAAGAGGTGCCCAAACCCCAGTGACGGTGACTTCCACACTCAGGCTTCCTACTGCTGGGGCTTCTCTGGTAAGGAAAAGGAGCCAGCCAATGATGTGGTTGGTGAGTGCCCCAGCTCTCTAGGCAGCCAGGTTTCCTCAGGCCAAATAGTCAATGTGACTGAATTTAAGAAGTTTGCCCTAATGACACAAGAGTGTATGAAACACCTTCTAGGAAACTGGGCAGTGCTGACGCCTATGGGGGTGCAAGGCCCCTCCCATCCCTGAGAACCCTAGGGACTTGTGTGGTACACGATGCTTCATTTGGCCTTCTGATCTCAATTCAAAGACTGGGCATCCTGCCATGGACACAAAGGTTTGCAAGGGAGTCCAGAAGTTCCCAGGCAGCTGCCAATCCCTGTGTCCTCCTCTCAGGTGAGAAATAGCCAGAGGTCGTGCTGCTGGTGAGTCAAGGGCTGACCTCCAGACTCTCTGGCTTCTGGGTAGGTACATCCCAACCCACTACACCTTCAGCTTGTGTTAATGTAGCCCTCAGATTCTCGGCACTCTTTTAGAAACTCAGTGGCCAGCAGTGCATCTCCCAAACAGAGGGACATGCTCGGCCTTTCCAGGTCATACCCTGGCGTCTACTCTGGCTTTGGAATGCTCTGGTTCTTTTGCTTTTCTGTATATTCTTCAAGTCGAAGAAGCCACTTGGCCCAATACTTGGAACAAAGTTCTTCATCCATGAAGTGAGGGTGGGCAGGGGACCCATCCTTATAGGCCACCACAATTAATCCACACTGAACCTACAAAGAAACACAGAACAGCTCCAGTATTTCCTCTCGATCCAGGGCAAATGAGCCAGTGCTAAGCATGCTACAGTAGCCTCTCCAAGTCCATTTCTAAGATGGGCTGGTTAAAGCACCAGGACACAGGAAAGAACAAAGATGGCCGATGAACACTCAAATGGACTGTGCTCATCAGGCAGCAAGGCAGACACAGAAAACAAACAGCAGCAGCCCAGGAGGGGAGGACAGTGCTCTGGAGTGAGGGAACGCTAAGGAGCAGCAAGCGGTGCTTTAAATAAGAGTAAAACCCAAAACACCGAAACAAGCTTATCATGCAGAAACCCAGTGTTCTGACCTGAAAACTGTAGTGGGCATCATGGTTTAAAGCACCCATGTACGCCACGACTTGTAGTGGGTTGTCATATGTATTTCGAATAAAAGGCTTTGGTTTTTCTGATGTCTTCCAATCGATCACACACAGCTTGCCTCTAAGGAGAATCCAGAGGAATTCTTTGTAAGTAACAGTTCAAATTGAAGCACTCAGGCCAGGAAGATGACTCAGTGAGTAAAGGTGCCCTGCTGCCAAGCCTGACAACTCAAGCACAGTACCTGGGACTCGCACGGTAGTCCCCAAGGTTTGTACGTTGTACTCCCATCTCTACTTGCAAACTGTGGTGTGAGAACCTACACATATGTACATACACACACACACACACCCTCCAAACAAACAAACAAACAAACAAATAAATAGATTATGCATGTATGTAATTTAAAAATCCTGTAAAACAGAAAAACTACTAAGTTAACTCCTGTCTTATGTACTTTAGTTTTGGTTCCTCAAAGACTGTTGCTTTTATCCTCTACTTTCCAAAACAGGCTTTACTTCTTAGGATTAGAAAAGCACGACAGGCATGGTCTTCATGCCTATAATTCTAGCAGCTATGATGTGGAGGCAGGAGAATAACCATGAGTTCAAAGCCAGCCTGTGCTACAGCGTGAGTTCTTGCCTTAGGAGAAAAGCCAGGATAGATGGGACTGGGCATAGCTAAGCAACAGAGAATCCTATTACACACAAAGCTATTCAGGAGGAGTAGGAAGCATAGTTTTGGTTCAAATAATGATTCTCTTTATTCCTGGTGACCCCTTTAACTGCCAACAGTAACTGAGATTACACCTCTCAAGGTTTTGGTTAATTTTTTGGAAGCACAATATATTAGTAATAAAGAACTCATTATGGATTGATACATGTTATGGCACTTCACCATAAAAGCTGAGTTCAATCAGCAGGAACCTGTGATAAGCAGACATACAAGTAAGGAAATCTAGAGCCTTGCCTAAAGGTTTATATTATATGTAGACACTTCCCTACTAACTACAAATATTTAAAAGATCAGAGTGTAGGGCCAGGTTTGGTGGTGCAAGCCTTTAACCCAGACACTTGGGAGACAGAAGCTGACATATCTCCATAATTTTGAGGTCAGCCTGATATACATAGTGAGTTCCAGGCTAGTCAAGGCTACATGGTGAGACCCTATCTTAAACAAACAAACAAACAAACAAACAAAAACAAAGAGGGCAGTTCTGTCATTTGGAACAACATGGATGAATAAAAGAGTATGCCAAGTGAAGTAAGTCAGGTTCAGAAATGACATCAGTTACACAGGCATCCACAAAAGTTAAGTTCAGAAGCTGGGCATGTGGCATATACCTTTAATCCCAACACTTGGGAGGCAGAGGCAGGTGGATCTCTGGGGATTTGAGGCCAGCCAGGTCTATGTAGTGAGTTCCAGGACAGCCAGAGCTACATAGTGAGACTGTTGTCTCTAAAAACTTACTACCTAGCCAGAGGTTCAAATGCCACACAGATTCCGCACTCTTCCGCTCACATCCTGTTATTGTTCACATGCTTTATTTGGAATGGAGTATCTGCAGACGATAGCAAATCTTGGAATCTGGAATGACTAGGAAAAACTGCAACAGCAGCAACTTAGAAGCCCTAGGAAGTTGTAGCTGGTTTAGAGTCCTTATCATATCAGCCACTGCCCGAAGCCAGGAAGAGAGCTGATGTGCAGGGCCAACAGATCACTGTATCATCTTTGGGAAAACAGGAAAAAAGCATGGGGGAGGGGAGAAGAAAGCCAAAAGAAAACAACAGTGATTCAAGAGGAAATAGAGAAGAACATTCAGGAACCACATCAGGTCTTAGAGAGACAAGAGAAGGGACCGGCTGGAAGATAAGCCATGCCCCTGGCCACTCTGATTTTCATGTTGGCACAGAGTAGGCGGCTTTCCTCAGTATGTCTCTCCTACCTCCTGCCCCATTCTCACTTTTCTACCTTAAAAAGGTAGAAGCCACAATTCCTTAGGCACATCTTGAAGCAAGAGTTGAGAGACACCTCCCCCACAGACAATCCTGCCCCACCCACTATGATGGAAGGAGGCACCCGTACTTACCGGTACTCAGCCACACAATCCAGTAGCCCTACGTACTTCAAGGCCTCATGCTGGACAGCACTCTCCAGAGCTTGCACACCACTGATTTCTTTGAGAATATGCTGGATGCTTTCAATGTAGCCACACTGGGGATGCTCTTCTCTCCCCTTTAAGTTCTCCTGGGGTGAAAGAATGCTTTCCAGGGCTGCATGGAACTGTTTGCCTTGTAAAAACACATCTAAAAAGAAATGGAGGAAAAGTAAAAACGGCACCAAGCAAAACCAAACCAAAGCAGGATTTAAAACTTAAATACTACATACTATATATAATATAATTTAAATTATACAAAAATTATAATTTAAACAGAAACCCCCTCAGATACAAAATCTCACCCTTCTTTTGTATTTGTAGGCAGGGTCTTGTTTGTATTGTAGGCTGACCTTGAACATGAGATCCTCTTACATAAGCCTAATGTGCTGGTAGGTACAACTCTGCCCAGCAATATTCAGTTTCCTGTGAAACCCAATCATGTAATTTTTTTGAGAGGGCTCTCATTATGTAGTTCTGGCTGTCCTAGAACTATGTAGATGAGGCTGGTTTTGAACTCACAGAGAACTCTGCTTCCTGGGTGCTGGGATTAAAAGGTATATGCCACTACGTCTTGGCTTATCTTTAAAAAAATTTTTTTTGAAAGAATTTAGAAGAAAAGCATAGGACAGGAAGGCTGTAATTTTTTTTAATTGTGTAAGTATTTTGTCTAAACGTATATCTATGTACCACATGTGTGTGCCTGTTGCCCAAGTAGACCAGAGGACATCAGAGTTCCAGGGACTGGAGTTATAGATGGTTGTGAGCCACATGGGGGCTGGGAATTGAACCTGGGTCCTCTGGAACAGCAACAAATGCTCTAAAATACTGAGCATCTCTCCAGTACTCAAGTTGCAAATCTTGGCAGCTGTCCAGTGGAGGGAGATGAAGAGGAAGAGGGACATTCCTTAGTGGGAGAGCTATGGAGGCTTGCCAAGCAGCCACATGGCAAGAGTGAAAAAGAACAAAAGTACCAGAAAAAACTTAAACAGGCTGTGGTCAGCATCCAAAACTGATTAAAAAAAAAAAAAAAGGAAGGAAACTTATGCCTTTAGTCAGGACTCAGAAAGGTGTCAGACCTAACAGAGCCTCGTGTTGCTCAATTGTAAGTGTGCCCTTGGGCTTCTGGGAGGGAAAGGACATTATTTCATCAAGGGAATAATTATTTCTTTCATCTCTTAGTGTCGTTAGGTGACTACCTTCTTGAGGAGTGGTCTCTTAGGCAGGTTGACTGACCAGTTCAACTGGATCAGTCTTAGTGTTTTTGGGTAGGTTGTAATACTAGGTTTCCACCCAAGCTGGAGGGAGAGTTCATTCTCTTGAGCAGAAGGAAATAACTTTCACTTAGTAGGCCTTAAGGGAGCCCTGATCAAGGCTGCAATAACAATGTTTGTGAGGTACTCACTTAACCAACTATAAGCCATCTCCTTAGGCCTCCTTATACTCTTTAAGTTAAGAACAGTAAACATAAACACACTCAATAAAAATGCTACGTAGTCACTTGCTCATTGGTAAAGGGAAGAGAAAGAGAGCAGTGTTAGGCTAGGGAGTGGCCTTGGTGCTTTCAAACAACTCAGCAAGAAAATGAATGTGGCTCCTCCAGCAGCCTTGGTTGTCCTGTTAGTTTACCCAAAGCACACGTACTCTGGCTCAAGTCTCCTAGGAGAGCAAGGAGTTAAGCTCAGGGAGCATTATCGAGTCACATACAGAAGCATAGGCTTGCAGACAAACCCACAGGAAAGAGGAAAACAATCTTATCCAAATGGAGTAATACTAAACCATATTATTTTTGTCAAATTAACAAAGATTCAAAAGGTCAGTTCTACATTAGCAAAAATTAAAATTGCTTCTAGAAAATTATTTGTGGATTAAATGGGATTCAAGTTAGGAGGTGAACTGTTCTACTTCCTGTCTTCTTGGTCCTGTTGAAATTATCTGCATGTGAAAGGCTTAAAAGAAATTTAACCCTGCTGGAATTAAAATTTAAAGAGATGCCTGTTAGCCTACAGACTACTTAATGAACCAGAAGACAAACTTGTTAAAAATAGGAGGGGTTAGCTAAGTAGCAGAGTAGTTGCCTAGCATACACAAGGCTAAGTCTAACCACTAACACTACCAAATAATAAAGCACTTCTTCACTCACTGCCATGCAGTTTAATTCCCAGCTACAGACCGATCCTGGCTAGATTCTTCACATGTGTGTAACTGTGAAAATCTAGAGTTGAGGACCCCATGGACTTGGGAGCAGAGACAGGCAGATCTGAGTTAGAGGTCATCCAGGTTTATAGAATTCCAGGACACCCAGGGCAACAAAGAGAAATCCTGTCTCGAAAAACAAACAAAAAACCAAAAAGGAAAGCAGAGTTTAGTGGTTGTCACTAACCATCTTACAAAGGCACCCCAGCATGTAATCCTTGCCCCTCCCATCTGAAGAGTGATATAAAGTAGTGTTTTTCAACCTTCCTCATGGTGCAACCCCTTAATACAATTTAATACACCTCATGTTGTGGTGACTCCAACCATAAAATTATTTTCATTGTTACTTCATAACTGTAACTTTGCTACTGTTATGAATCGTAAGGTAAATAAGTGCATTCTCCAATGGTCTTAGGAGACCCTGTGAAAGGGTTGCTGGACCCCTAAGGGGTTGTGACTCACAGGTTAAAAACCACTGGTATGAAAGCCTCAGTCACTTTTGCCATATCCAAGGACCACATACATAATTAAATGCTTATACTATTTCAGTGGTTGTTTTTCCTAAGGTACCTGGAAAGAAGGACAATAATTTTAAAATAAAAGTGCTCATATGTCACTGGAAATACATAATATTCTTGGGGAAACAAAGACTAAGGAATGTCCATATAAGCTCCAGTTTTGACCTATAATCCTTATGAAACCGCACATTCTCTCATGTCAATGGTTAGCTTTCCCCTCCCCTACCACGAGGGTCTCCTTATGTAACCCAGACTGGCCGGAACATGTGATCTTACCCAAGCCTCCTGAGTACAGGGACTATAGGCATGTACCACCATGTCTATTATTCTTTTTAATCTACTTTTTTGTTTGATTTTCTTGAGACAGAGCCTCACTATGTAGTTCTGGCTGTCCTGGAGCTCCGTATGTAGCCCAGACTGACTCAACAGAGATCTGTCTATCTGTTTGAGTGCTGGAACTCAGGGTGTGTGCTTAAAAGGTGTGGGTCCTCTTGTCTAATAAGTCAGGAGTTGAAGGATGCGAATCTGATCAAAACACACTCTACCAGGTTCTCTAAGAACTGGTAAAAATTTTAAAAATAAGAGAATTGACGGCTGAAGATTATTTAACCAGTTTTTAGTCAAGAACCTTTGATCAGTTCAATTTACCAAACTATAAGCGGAGATTGTATGTTCTGGATTGTGGCTAGTCAACTGATTAGTAGAACAATGGGTAGTCATTAAATTCTGAGCAAGAAAAAAACTATTTAAAAAACTAGATTTTTAGGGCTGGAGAGATGGCTCAGCAGTTAAGAACACTGACTGTGTCCTGAGTTCAATTCCCAGCAACCACATGGTGGCTCACAACCACTCCTAATGAGATCTGATGCCCTCTTCTGAGGTGTCTGAAGACAGCTACAGTGTACTTACATATAATAAATAAATAAATCAAATCAAATAAATAAATAAATCTTTTAAAAAAACACTAGACTTTTGTCAAGAGATGGAAAAGAATTGAAAGGTTGTTTATAAATTAAGCAAGTTTGTCAAATAATTTGATCTCTGTATTTCTATTTCTTTAAATAAATGTGAACTACAGTTAATAGCATCTGCAAGGATTATGCGAGTTAGCAGATGTAAAATGCTATTTAATGCTATTTTGAAAGTACTTCATCAGTAAGATTTTCTTTAAATGCCATTCTTTTGACAGGAATGCTCTAGCTCCTAAAAACTAATGACCGCACATAACCAGAAGTAAGAGAATTACTTGAAGTATATTCTGCAAATCCATCTGCTCCCAGCTCCAGAACCATCCGCTGTCTCCACCTCTCCAAAAAGAAACTCTGTTCAGGTGGCATGGTCTGCTGAAGGATTCGGGTCACACTGGGTATCACGTTTCTTTGCAGTGGGATCTTCAAAGGACTCGAGGAACCATTCTTGTGTGGTTTCACATTTCTCTCTTCATTGAAGATAGGAAACCAGTGCTGTGGAACTCTTGCCTGAGGCTCTTGCTCTGGAACCTTATACTTACTCACAGGACCATAGAGTACATCATCTTCCTCGAACAATGACTCTGGAGTCTGGACCAGGCCTCTGGACAAGACAGAGCGCACTAAGCGAGAGTACTTTGCCTGGTCTACTGCTTCGTAAGAGTTTTTTTTCTTCTGGCCACACAAATAAGAGGAAGTGGAGAAGCTCACAAGAGGGCTTGGTTTTACAGAAAATCTGTTTAAGCGTCTAAACAGCCTGCAGAAGGTCAGAAGCGGTTTCATTTTTAGACTTCACCTCTCTTACTTTTCTCTAGTCTGTAATGTTTAAACGTGTGCTCTGTTCTTTTCTTAAAAAAAAAAAAAGTAGTGTTAGGTTTAAGACCTTTTATATATTAAAACCATCAAATTGAAAATCACACAAGAACAAACATTAAAAGTGCATACACTAAACTTTGGATGTTTCAGAAAAAAATCATTCCCAAGAAAGATTCATCAGAATCATAAGCAGCATTTGTTAAACGTTAATGTGTTGGCAGTTTCGGACGTAACATTCTAAATCTTTAATCTGAATAAATGTGACAAGGCCCGGAGGCATGGACCAGGAAGCTTAGAACTTGGGAGGCTGAGGCAGTATGATTTCGAGTCGTAAGGTTAGCATGGCTTTGTCTCTAGAAACAAAACAACTACAAAACGCCCCAAACCGAACTCACAATTAACAGTTAAACGCCTACATCTACACACCAAACTCTTTACTAAATACCCTGTATGGGCATCTCTCATCTATTCCTCACACCCTTTAAAAAGTGGGTGCTACTGTGACCCCGTGGTTCGGACTCGGGACTCGTCGCAGGTGGGTCTGCACGGCCCATCAACGTTAATTCCAGAAAGCGATCTCTGCAGGTGTCTCCCCTGGCTGCGGCAGGACAACCGTGGCCCTTCGTGCCCGAGTGTGGACAGGGAAGAGACTGTTTAAACAGAAGCTCAGTGTGCTGCAGGGTTCTATCTGTACCTGAGATGCCACCACGCTTTTACACGCAGACCGCAAACAACCTCTCGGGACCCGTACTTTTGTCGGTCCCGCGCTTTCCCAAAGCGAGGCGACCCCAGCATGCACTGCGGTGTTCAGCAGAAGCGTGGGCGCCGTCCAGCCGCGCATTTTCGCTCTCACGAGATCTTGAGTACGTCACCGCCGGTCGCCATCTTGGACTCTGGCCGAGCAATAAATTCTCCCTGCCGCGGTGCGCGCTCTTTCTCGAGGCGTACCTCGCTGGGATAGGGTTCGGACCCTGCGTTCCCGTCCCGGCCCTCCGGTGCTGGTGTCCGCGTGGCACGGAGCGAGGGTAGGCCCCGCGTTGCTTCTTTGCCCGGCTCCAAGATGGACGGCCTCGGGGACGGGGGAGGCCGCTCTGGGGGAGCACGTGGCGTGCCGCTGGCCTGCGCCCGGGGCTGCTGGGATGGTGGCGGAGTTCAGCGGCCTCCAGCCGCCGTCCGGCAGGGAGGCCGGCGGAGGCGGGGCCGCGGCCGCCCCTGAAAGGCGCCCCGGCGGCGGCCCAGCCTCTTCTTTCCTCGCACAGCCAGACGGCCCCTGCTCGAGGCCCGCGTCGCCATGGCCGCGGTTCCCGAGTTGCTGGAGCAGCAGGAGGAGGACCGCAGCAAGGTGAGATCCCTGCCCCGCTAACAGAGCTGGAGGTCTTACCGGCTTCCCTGGGCTGGGTGTACCTTCTCTGGGGTTCGGGGTGTTGGCGGTCCACAGCAAGGGAAGGATTTGCAAGACCCCGAGGTTCCCCCTCCCCGACTCACCCCTTTATAGATGCTTTCCAGCGGGGGCCTCAGTGCACCCTCATTCTGTGACCATGGAGAACCAGACAAGTGGAACTCCTTGAGCTCGCAGATACTCTGCCAGTCATTCGATTGAGGCTAATCCCTTAGAAGCGTGTTTTTTTTTTAAAGGCCCCTAAAACTTCTCGGTAATTGGAAAGTGGATCGGAGTTTCGTTTGTGGTTCCTATCGCCTTTTAAGAAAAAGGCCTTTTCGTTTAAAATAGTGGGGAAATTTCAATCGGGAATCTGCAACTTTTTTTTTTTTTTTTTAACTTAGAAAAGGCTAAATGTGTCCTCGTGGGAGTTGTAATTTTTAGTAAATCTTGAGTGTTGATGTAACCCTCGGGCTGCAAATATCTTGAGGACTAGTGCAATAAACGGAGGTTGCTGTATAGGCAATTAAGGATGTTACTTTTATTGGCTCTTTAAATTTGAATTTTCCACCGCACAGGTAGGTTATGGGTCAGTTTTGTGGACAAAATCAGCAGTAATATGGGAACGCTTAGGTTTTAATAAGAGCTGAATTTAGATTTTTTTTTAAAGTATAATTGAATGGGCAAACTTTTATCTAGTAAGTAAATACCAGCCAGTCTCTGGAGCACCAGTTGGATTGTTCCAACAGGGGTATCGTATTGAAGTAGAGCTTTGTGCAAGGTGTTTTATTTCTTTTACATTAGAAGAATTAGTTTCTCGGTGCTGGAGAGATGGCTCAGTGGTTAAGAGCACCGACTGTTCTTCCAGAGGTCCCGAGTTCAATTCCCAGCAACCACATGGTGGCTCACAACCATCCATAATGAGATCTGATACCCTCTTCTGGTGTGCATGAAGACACCTACAGTGTACTTATATAAATAAAATAAATTAAAAAAAATTAGTTTCTCTCTCCTGGCATGTATAATAAGTACTGAGGGCTGGAGAGGACCTGATGGCTGTTTTTTTTTTTTTTTTTT
>NW_022196897.1:129491627-129515568 GCF_008632895.1 Mastomys coucha | reverse complement strand
TAAGAGTATTGGAGCAGCATCAGTCAGCTATGTAAAATGACTTGATCATCTCTATATTAACTGCTAATAGAATTTTTTAAAAAATAAGCTCATCACTCTGATAAGCCAAATTGGAGATGATTTTTACAGTGGAGAAAATTACAATTTTTGCTTTCTCTTCTTGAGTTAAAGAAATATCGAGATAAATGCCTGTTTTTAACACATGGTTTCATTTTTGTTATCTAGTCTGTACTAGACTGGCAGATCACATCTAGATGGCAGAAGTTATTTTTTTAATATGGTTGGCTTCAAACTTAAAGAAGTTTGAATGAAGTTTTTGGTTTTTCGAGACAGGGTTTCTCTGTATAGCTCTGACCTGGAATTCACTCTCAGGCTGGCCTCGAACTCAGAAATCCGCCTGCCTCTGTGTCTGGGGGTTTTTGACATTAGTTAGTCTTGAGTCTAATTTAGGGTAAATCAAGTGTAACAGCATTGTTTTGTGTTGGTGTTCTGATTGTCCCTGGATAATTTTTCCTTTTTCCTTTTTTTTTTTCTTTAGTTTGAATAGCTTGAAATTTTTTGACTAGATGGAATCAAGTGATGTGGCATTCTGTAATCCCAGCATTTAGAAGGCTGGGTTTCTGGAGACCAGCATGGTAGTCTGTTCCGAGAACAGCCAGTGAGAAGCTGTCTCAAAAAGAAAACTCTGAAATTATGTTTTTTGATAGTTGAGCCTATTTTAGCACTTGCAAGGTCTACATGATAACTCTTTATTATTCTGTAGCCTTCTTTTCTTAAACTAGGGGTTCTCCTTTCTTGTTAGAGGGCTAGGGATGTAGCTTGTTTGTCTAACCTGAACCAGACCCTGAATTCCATCCTCAGTGACTAGTAATTTGACAATTTTCACTAGGGGGTTACATGGGCTGAATGAAGACTATTTGTTCAAACATTTATAAATGTAGCTGCTGCTGTTGTTTCTCTGTAGATACTTCATGAGCAGTATAGACAGCAGCCTTGAACTTTGATCAGTACTGTAACAAGTCTAAATTTATCTTTTTGTGTGTGTGCAGTGAAGTTGTGCACTGTAGTCATATGACTCAGGAAGTGTGGCTTCTCAGAGCTGCCCACGCCTTAGTTCTGGATCAGCAACTTGCACATGATGTCTTAGTGTCCCATTTGTGAATACTTTAGCAGGTTATGATGTATTCAGTTTTGGCTGCAGAAAGTAGCCTGCCTACTTAGAGGATTTTCTGGGTTTGATTTATTATGATCTAAGTGTTTATTTGATGAGATTTTGTGACAAAGTCAGGCTTTCTGGCAAACCTGAGCTGTCCTTTGCATACTAGACCACTAACAGCTTTACTGGAGGTGACAGTATCCATCTCTCCTATCGTCAAATGTTCTTTGCACTAAACAGATTTACCCTTAGTTGAATCATGGGGTTTAACTGGTTTTCTAATATGGTGTGATGGGTGGGGTGAAGTTTGCTTGCAAGGGTTTAACTTTGTGATTAATAGTTTGTGAAAGGAAGTAACATGCTACATTAACTGTTGAGCATCTTTGTCCTTGTCCAGATCTTATGGAACTTTATCAAAGGATATGAAGGATGGGTTGCTTCAAGTTCTGTGTAGTTAATGTAGCTGTTAAAACAGTACAGCTGTGTCTTTGGGTGATGTGGTAGGTTTTGACGTGGGGAACCTGAGGTTCTTCTGTTACAGCTACTCACCTAGAAGTGGATTAATGATTGGGTTTAAAGTCTGGTGAGTTAGAGTTGGTGAGTGGCTGCCCTGTAAGCCCAGTATACTAAGGGTATACTACTCATGGCTGCCTAGTAGAATAGGAAGTAGCACTGCACCCCCTTTAAGATTAAGTTGTTTGAACATTGTGTTTTTCAACCTGTTGCTTGAGCGATTTGAGAACAGTTTTGTGGGTAGAAACCTTAATGCCTTCAAATAGTAAATATTCAAAGATAGCGTGGTTACAATCTGTGATTATCTCAGTTTTTTGGGAATACAATTTTCATTCTGTGGGATCAGAAGGGAACTACAGGGCAGTTGTAAGCTTAAGTAATATCTAAATTGGAAACATTTTCTGTTCTGATTTATCTAAAATGACTTCTTTGTTGCTAACACATTACCACCTCTGGTTTTTGTTTTCATTTTTAAGCTTATGTTGACACTTGTGGGAGTTTGTCTTCTCCCATGTGGGTCCTGGGGATCTAATCAGGCTTGGCCACAAGTGCCTTCTTGCTGACCCAAACACCTATTTTCTTTTTTAAAAGATTGTATATGAGTGCTCTATCTGCATATACATCTGCATGCCAGAAGAGGGCATCATAACTCTCTAGAGGGTTGAACTCAGGACCTATAGAGGAGAAACCTCCTCCCCCATGCACTTTTTTTTTTTTTTTTGCAGCAAGCTATTGAAGGTCCTTTTAAAACGGGGAAATGGAATATTTTGCAGTTATTCACAGTCCAGATAGCTAAGATCTCTTGATTATTTAAGGCAGCAATTCAGTATAGTACCTGGGCTTGCAGTCTTGTGAAATGATGATTCTGTTTATCCATTCGCTGAGTGCGCTGCGCTGACCTTCTTCCCAGTCTCGGTTCCTGTTCTGGGAGCTTGGGGCTGAGTAGCCTCCGGCTCTGCTTTCCCCAGTGTTCTATTGTGGATTGCTTGTGGCTGGCAGACTACTACTGGTAAGAATGGCTAGTGTCAGCAGGGATGGCTCCCTCTGGGTTCCATCTCACCAAGATGAGTGGTGCAAATCTGATCACTTCCTGCAGCCCTTCTAGTTCCTTGTTCATAAAGTTATTTTTTTACGTTTATTTATTGTGAGTTTGCACCTCCCACTTGTTGAGGTAAGAGCATGATGGCCTGACTCGCTGAGCCATTTAAACGGAGAGTTGGTATAGTGCTTGCGGGTGCCTCAGTTGCTTGTTATGTTCTAGTAACTCAGAAGTTGGCCAAGAATACATGTATGTATACAGATGAAGTTTGGTTATCTTTGGGATAGGAGTAAACAGGTAGTAGAATTTCTCATAGGACTGTTCTTAAGTATATGTATTTCATAATTGTCATGTAGGTCTTTCAGATCTGAATATCTGTGACAAGGTGCTTTTACTAATGAGTACCTTGGAGGAAAAAAATCTGATTCATGAGGTGTCTGCCCCTTGCTAAGAAGAAAGGTCATTCATAGATGACTTGGTTTCTTAACTCTCTTTGGCAAAGATGTTGGTTTCTTAGGGAGTAAAGGACTCCTTGGAGTGAACAGAATAACTGAAGGGAAGGCTCTTTGTTAATATGTGCCAGGTAAGCATATTTTTCTACATTAGGAATAAGAAATGGAAAAAAAATCATTGAAATAGAAACAACTACTTTTTCTTTGTAGTAACCAAATAGAAATAATAGGGACTGGCATTTTATACGTGTCCCTCTACCCCCACCAGGGTTTCTCTCTGGCACTTGTCCTGGAACTTGCTCTATAGACCAGGCTGGCCCCAAACTCTGCCTGCCTTTTCTGCCTTCTTGGGTGTTGGGATTAAAGGAATGCCACCACTGCCCAGCTCTGTGTGGCTTCTTAACACTATAAAATGGGACTGGATGACCAATGCACTTTGACTATGTGGCTCTAGCTTAAAGCAGAACTTGCAAGTACTGTGACGATATAAAGTTACTTTTTTTGTTTTGTTTTGTTTTTGTTTTTTCTAGACAGGTTTTCTCTGTGTAGCTCTGGCTGTCCTGAAACTCATTCTGTAGAAATCCGCCTGCCTCTGCCTCCCAAGCGCTGGGATTAAAGGCATGTGCAATCACTGCCTACAAAGTTACTTTTTCAAGAAGCAATGATAAATTAATTAAAAGCCAGCCTGATTTATGTAGCAAGTACAGAGACCTTCCTCAAAACATGATTAGCAATGCTAAATCCCTCGCTGTGAGGTAAAAGCCAGTAATTTAGCATGCTTCAAGATTCAAGGAAAGGGGCTGACTCAGTGCTTGCTGTTTGAGAATCCAGCACCCATGTCAACAGCTCCAGGGAGCCTCAGCAACAAAAGGACTTATGCATAATAAAATTATTCTTTAAAAGAGTTATGGCTATCTGAGCTGACAATACTCTCCAGAGTCAGTAACAATCTAAAAACAAAAACCTCAACACCAGGGATCAGGCCTGTTTGAGGGGTTAGTTGGGGTGGTCTAAGACTCCTAAAAGCAATATAGACTATTGGTATTGCTCTTGGTTGCTTGAGAGGTGGAAGGTAAATCTGTACTAGTGCTGCAGACACTGGGTCCAGAGGTCCCCTTAGCTGGAAATGACCCCTTTGAGGACCAGCTTTTATGGTACCATGCAAATTTCCAGAGGAAAGCAATCAACATTCCTACTCAGTCATGATGCCTATGAATAGCTATGACCAGCATGGGACTATAACCCTAAGAGTGCAGTATATTGGCTTGCATATCTTACTAACAGTCTTTAGTTAAACTTAGGATTCCCTGGAGTGCTTGATTGATATTGGAAACCTACACAGGGCTAATGAAGTCATGAATCTTGGGGAGAAAGACCTACAACTGATACTTAACTACATTTGAAATATTTGTCCTTTTAACCACAGGTATGTGTAGCTCTCACCCCTCATGCAATAGAAAGATGTGTTATAGAAAAATTATAACTAATCAAAATGCAGGGGGTATTGCAGAAGGGCAAGCAGCCAGATTGTGTCTTCTAGGAATGTGAAAAAAGCTACACCTATGAAGTCTCACTAGCATAGTTGTCTAAACATGATCTGAACAATAGGCATGAGGGAATTTCAGGAGGCCTCACCCCTATACAAAGAAGTTCAGACAACTAAGGCGTGCTGAGTGGAATAGTCTGCCCTGGGAAGGGAAACACCAACTGGTTATCCAATACCAAATAGTCAGCCATGTTATCAAACATACAAGTAACATGGATAGACTGAGCAAGTTGTATTTAGGAGTGTATGTGTGTAAGTGTACCAATAATGAGAAAGGTGGCCATGAATTTGAAGAATAAGACGTATATAGTAGTGTAAGATGTGTGAGAGGAAGTAGGTTGCAGGAAGGCTACCATCCTTTTATCCTTGGGCCTGGCTTATTTAGCAAATTCTATGGCTTTGGACTATGGGTGTTGGTTTTGCTGGCTAAGTATAAACAGGAATGCTGAAGTTTTAATCCTACTTGGTGATTCCAGGATAAAGATACAAGTGCTGACTTAGAAATTACAACATTACACAACTTTTTACTGCTGGATGCAGATATAAGTGGTAGAAGCTATATACCCTTTGTGGTTGTCAGTATGAGAAGATTAAAACCAGATGATAGTTATTCAGTGGTAGGGACTCCATTGTCATTTTGCCTGTAGTACTTAAGAGAACTTGGGCCCCCCTTTTTAATTACCTATAATTCCAAAAGTAGCCCAGTGAGTTTCCATAGGCTACTGAATTTGCTTGGCTAATATGAGCAAAAGTGAATGAATTATCAGCATATTAGCATTGTAGTTCTCAATTATATTACAATTTATAACAGCAAAGTTACAGTTTTAAAGTAACAATGGAATAATTTTATGGTTGGGGGTCACCACAGCATGAGGAACTGTATTAAGGGTTGCAATATTAGGTCAAGAAGCACTGATACAGCATATTAACTGCAAAGGCTAGAAACTAGGGTTTGTGATTAGGAAATAAAAAGCTAGGCTGGGTGGTGCATGTCTTCGATCCCAGCACTTAAGTAAGTGGCAGAGGCCGGAGGATCTGAGTTCAAGGACAGCTAAGATTGTTACACAGAGAAGTCCTCATAAACAAAACAAAAATAATAAGGAAATGGATAAGTATGGATATTATTGCTGAATTTTAGGAAATGCACTCTAGATACTTTGGCTTTATTCCTATCCTAAGAGTCCATCTGACTATAACAGTTAAGAAAGATGGATGGCCAGTCTGCCTTTGCAGTTTGTATGTTAGTTTTTAGAGACTGTGTCTACTTAACACAAACTTAGAGAAGGAAGGCTGCTTACCATAAATGTCAGAAATAATAAGCAAAACTGATTAAAGAGTCCCTTGGCCTTCCGGCTTTCAAATATGGCCAGCCTCTTGACATATTCCCTGGCTTTTGGACAAAGCTCATGTTTTATAGGTAAGCTTATGGTTCTGTATTGGGTCATATATGTAGAGCTATTTTGGTGTGCATGTTACTTAGCCACAGGTTGTCCGCAGGCATTTTATGTGTTTGGTTTTTGAAGACAGGGTTTCTCTAGCTCTGGCTGACTTTGAACTCTCAGAGATCTTTTGAGTGTTTGGATTAAAGGCATGTTCCACTGTGCCTGTTAGACCTTTTAGATCTTTGAATGGTTTGGCCTGTAGCTAGCCTGCCATGGGTCACATCATTGAAGAACACTTGCTGGTTCACCCCCTCTGAGAAATGATTTCTGAACATGTTGTTAACTAATATTAAAATGTATTTCAGTTGAGATCTGTGTCTGTGGACCTGAATGTTGACCCTTCACTTCAGATCGACATACCTGATGCACTCAGTGAGAGAGATAAGGTCAAGTTTACAGTACACACCAAGGTGAGTGACAGTGATTACTAGTGTTGGATATATTTTCAGAAGAGTGTGAGATTTCTTGAGCTGAAATGGTCACTTTTAGGGGCAATATGCAAACTGCTGCTTAAGCTTCTGTCTTGCTTGGGGGCTCCATATGTGTTGTGCTTCAGTTCCCTTCTGGGATGGAGCCCTCAACAGCCAAATGCGCAGCTACAGTCACTTCCATGGTTTTGGTTTTCATTTGAACATGTGGTAAGTCACTGGTATGAAAAGGAAGCCAAGGACAATTTCCAGAACCATGGTAGACTGTAGTGAAGACACTGGAAAACATTGTACTTTCTGCTCTCTGTTTTTATAACCTGGAGGAGGTTCAGTCTCAAACTTGTCTATTGCTAGTATAATCTTTCATATACAGCAAGCTTCAAAAGGCCTTGAGATGAGAATGTCTAATTTACCTAGGTTAGTGACTTTAGATCATATTGCTGTACTCTTTGGGTCTTGCTATGTTGATTTGTATAATGCTCCCATAGTGCAGTCTAGGAAATATAAAGTCATTTTGTATCTGTTACAGACTACACTGCCCACGTTTCAGAGCCCAGAGTTTTCTGTTACAAGGCAACATGAAGACTTTGTGTGGCTGCATGACACTCTTACTGAAACAACGGATTATGCCGGGCTTATTGTGAGTTCATTTTAGAAAATAAATAAGCTGTTTCCTTATCTTTTTGCATAAAGAGGCCATGTATTTTGAGGTGGTTTGAATTAAGTATATGTGTCTATGTGAAGGTGAGTGTGGGTGCCTGCAGGTCAAATCCCCTGGAGATGGTGTTCACAGTGATTGAAAGCATACAGGTGCTATGAACTGAGCTTAACCATCTCTTTCACACCTACTCTAGGCACCAGTAGAATTGATTTCTAGGAAATTTCAGTATTGGAGCATACAGTAAAATTCCTCTGGTATTCAGAGTAAAGGAGACAGTTGGCAGAGCTCTTGGCTAGATTTTAAATGAAATCAAATACACAAATGTCCTGCTGGACAGAATTAGGGAATCTGTCCAGTAGTGGTTTCTTTCTGGTTCTTTGGCATGAGATCTCATGCTTTTAAAAGTTTCCTCTGAATGTTAATTCTAACACAAATTTGTTTCTGTGATACGGAGGATGAACTTCAGGACCTCCAACTAGATAGGAGCTCTGTCTCTGATTTGGATCTCCAGCACAAATACTCAAATCTTTGGAAATAGGGGAAATCCTTTGGATGTGTGATGGCTTTGTTCTGATTTAGCCATTCACTGTTAGCATTAATTGCACCTGTTTTAAGCTGACAATGAAGAAATGTATGTACACACACTATGGTGTTCTGACAATTGTCTAAAACTGAAGAGATAGCAATCAGTGCTCTGACATGGGAGGCGGGTTTTGGTTTTTCAAGAGAGGGTTTCACTGTCTTCGTGGCTGTCCTGGAGCTCTTTCTGTAAACCAGGCTGGCTCTGAACTCAGATCTGCCTACCTCTGCTGAGATTGAAGGGGTGTGTCACCATGCTCAGCCTAGGATAGTTCCTTTTTAGAAGATTTGCATGAACTGAGAGCTGCCTTAGCTCTACTGGCAGATGAGGTGCAGCCACTATCTGCACTGGGATAAGGTACTCACAGATTACTTGCCTCTGCTACAGATCCCTCCTGCTCCTACAAAGCCAGACTTTGATGGCCCTCGAGAGAAGATGCAGAAGCTAGGAGAAGGGGAAGGATCTATGACAAAAGAAGAGTTTGCCAAGATGAAGCAGGAACTGGAAGCGTTAGTGAATTTTCTTGAGCTTTGCCTTATGAGAAGTATATTCAAAAGAAATGAGTGAAAAGACCTGGTATTAAAAATGTAACCATTTGTTGCCTAGTGCTGGTTTCTAAAACTACATTTTGTAGAGAGTTGGACATGTTATGTGATGTACTTCTAGAATTTTGTTTCTGGATTGTAGCAAATGCTGTTTACAAAGTATTCTGAATGACCACATGGATGACTTAAGGGGGACAACATTCAAAAACTGGTTGTCTTAAACTTTTGCACAAAAAAAACATTCAGCTAGTTATGAGACAAAAAAGCATGGTATAATACCATTTAAATGTTTGAAAGGTTAGGAGAGAAATAGTATACACATTCTCACCTTAAACTTTGTTTATAGATGATTTATTTGTTTGTTTTTCGAGACAGGGTTTCTCTGTATAGCCCTGGCTGTTCTGGAACTCACTCTGTAGACCAGGCTGGCCTGGAACTCAGAAATCCACCTGCCTCTGCCTCCCAAGTGCTGGGATTAAAGGCATGTGCCACCATGGCCTGGCTTTAGATGAATTTTTTTTTTTTTTTAAGTGTGTCTGTATCAGAGCAAGAGCAGTGCCCCTTGAGTGGATTGCTTTAACCTGGCTCAGAAAAGTACTCACCCCCTCCCACTATTAGCCTGTTAAAATCAGCTGCCTCTTTTAGAGGCTCCTTAGGCCTGCACTAACAGTGTACTCATGTCCCTGAGAATGAAAGAGGTTTCTTTTTCTTTCTTTTTTTTTTTTTAAACTTTGTAAGAAAGATTTATGTGAGTTGTATTCCAATACACCAGAAGAGGGCATTGGATCCCATTACAGATGGTTATGAGCCACCAATTATGGGAATTGAACTCAGGACCTCTGGAAGAGCATCTAGTACTCTTAACTATTGAGCCACCTCTCTAGTCCCAAGGTCTCATTCCTTTAAAGAGAGGAAGATCTTGCCCTTGCTGATGGAAGAAGTAATTGCATGTAAGCTTGTGGTCTCAGAGGCTTGAAGCAAATTTGATAACAGTGGCACTTTTTTTCCTTCATTGGTTCATTCTACATTGAACATTATTTAATTACCAAGTTGAATTATAGTGTTTAGGTTTAGTCTAGTTGCATTGCTTTTCCTAGTGACCATGAGCAGAAGAGTGGAGTTAAATAAAGAAGTGAGCTGTATTGGTCAGGAATTGAGCAATGCAAGCTGAATTCTTTGCACGTGTCTTTTCAGTGAGTATCTTGCTGTCTTTAAGAAGACTGTGTCCTCGCATGAAGTCTTTCTTCAGCGGCTTTCTTCTCACCCTGTTCTCAGTAAAGATCGCAACTTTCATGTTTTCTTGGAATATGATCAGGATGTAAGGCAATTTTTCTATTATCATGGTTGAAAATAATAGGATCTTGTTGTGTTTGCATTTATCATTAAAAAAACAATGGAGAGAACACTTTCTCTTCCTCTTTAGATCCATTAGAGTTCACTTTCTAAAAACTACTGAAAGAACATTGATACCCCACCCCAAACTAATTTTCTTCCTTCTGTTTAATTTGTTGGAAGGAATTGAAAATGTATGTACCTTTATACAGGGTTACTGTTCTTTTCTTAAACATGCCTTTTCATATATGTAGTGTAAGCCCTGACTTCCACACCCACACGCCTTTAAACTAAGCATGTTTCAGTGAGTTGGAGGCCAGTCAGTCTACATAGTGAGCTCTAGGATAGCTAGGGCTACATGGTGAGACACTGTCTAGAAAATATCTTCAAATTCTTGAGTCCTGGTATTAGAATCAAGGAGTAGCTCTTCAGAGAATTGAAAAACTTCTGGGACTTGGTGCTACCATGATTCAGAGTGTTGGGCTGGCCATTGGGAATATGATCTGTATTTAGCTACTTAATTTTAGACTTCCTGGTTTAAGACAGGGTTAAAGTACCTTGTGTATTCATGACAGTGAAAATGTTACTTATGTGATTACTCAACTAAAAGATGCTAACAGAAAATGTCATAAAAATATTTGGAATTTCCTTCCTTTAGCTAAGTGTTAGGCGGAAGAATACCAAGGAGATGTTTGGAGGCTTTTTTAAAAGTGTGGTGAAGAGCGCCGATGAAGTTCTTTTTTCTGGAGTTAAGGTAAGGCGTGGGCAGTTTCAGAAGATTCATGATTTTTATGGGGATAGGTAGGTTTTCTTTGGAGGGGAGTGTTTATAAAACAGATATTACAAGTCATGGGAAATGGTTGCTTTTATCTACTTCCATTTTTTTTTCAAGGCAGGGTTTCTCTAGCTTCTGGAACTAATTTTTTTTTAGATCAGAGTGGCCTTGTCAGTCTTAAATTACAAATATTAAATATTAAGTGTTATGATAATCTGGTCTGTACAGGTTAAACTTAGGTGACCATTTTGTTTGGTTTAGAGGCAGGTTCTTATTGTTCCATCAAAGATAGACTCTTCTTTAGTCACCCCCTCAGCCGTGAATGTGCCAGATTGCCTGTTTTCTCTAATACTATATATATATTCCTATTCTTGACATTTTTGGCTTAATTTTTTTCCTCTTTTTTAGGAGGTAGATGACTTCTTTGAGCAAGAGAAGAATTTCCTTATTAATTATTACAACAGGATCAAGGATTCCTGTGCTAAAGCGGACAAAATGACCAGATCTCACAAAAGTAAATACCTTTACCCACTTGGTTACTGCTCTGATGTGTGCCTGTTCTGCTCAGCTGACAATATCTATTTTTCTCCAGATGTTGCTGATGACTATATCCACACTGCAGCCTGCTTGCATAGCCTGGCCTTAGAAGAACCCACAGTCATCAAAAAGTAAGCCTAGGGTGGCTGAGGTGGTAGTTAGGTAGAGTGCTTCCTTCGCTTATGCAAGGCCCTTAGCTCAGCCCATTGATCTTCCTCTTCCCCATCTTCTCACTAAAAATTACAGCGAGAGTTTGCTTAGCATTTGCAAAGCCCTGATGGTGCCGGTACATGCCTACACTTCCACCCAGGAGGCAGGAGAATCAAATATTCGAGGTGATCCTTGGTTATGGCAAGTCTGAGCTATATGAAACCCTGTCTCTTTTTTCATTTGTTTTTTTGAGGCAGGGTTTCTCTATAGACCAGACTGACCTCAAACTCAGATCTGTCAGCTTCCAGGGGGCTTGAATTTAAGGTGTATATCACAGGTAGCTTATTTGGATATTCTGTCCTGGAAAACAAAATTAGCAAATGTAGTTTCGAAATCTAGTCTCTAGCACCCCAATCTCTAGTGACCTTCCCTTGTTCATGGGAGTGTTGGCATCTTTGCTTGGTTCTTTTTGCAGACTTCTTCAGGAGATTAGATCATGAAAATTATGACTCTAGTCAATTCTTGGTGTTTGTCCTGGCCTTTTTTTGGTGTAAGATAATATTTGTCCTTACACTTTTTATAACCAATACTACCTCAGCCTTGGAAGTTTGAGAAAATTGGCAGGTGAAGTGAGTGCGTTTATTGTTTTATGGCACCTGTGATGCTCATTGCACTGGTTTTAGTTAATAATGACATTTGGATCATTTCTAGACAGAATGACTGAGGCTGAGTAGACTATTGCAATATACTCAGCTTGGTCATTCTTTGCTGTTTGAAATAAAGAGCTACTTTGGTAAATTCACCTGTTTAGTTTTTTTTTGAGACAGTTTCTGTGTAGCCTTGACTGTCCTGGAACTCATTCTGTGGACCAGGCTTGTCTCTGTCTCCTTAAGTGCTGGCATTAGGTGTGCACTACCATCATCCATCCATCTTAAGAGTTTTGATAAGTTTATATATCAGAGAACTAAGACCTTGAACTGTGACCTTCTGTATATTTTTTCAGGTACCTGTTGAAAGTTGCAGAGCTATTTGAAAAACTTAGGGTAAGAAGTTTTGTGTTGGCCTTGGTACCATTTACTTAAGGCACATAGATTTCTGCCTCGATGGTGACTGGTGACCTTTATTTGTTTAAAATAGAAAGTGGAAGGTCGAGTCTCATCAGATGAGGATTTAAAACTGACAGAGCTCCTCCGATACTACATGCTCAACATAGAGGCTGCAAAGGTAAGGTAGGAATTATTTAGCCCTTAGCAATACTAGTTCATCTTGCTATAACCAGAAATTTAATGGTTAAGATAATCCCTTTGGGTTTGAAAGGAATGCTGCTTTATTTTGAGGTACACTTGTTTGCAGTGTTTTCTGTGGTATGAGAAGACCCGAGAACCAACCCTGAAAAACAGGGCCTCACTGGCCTGGGTCTCTGAAATTTTAGGTTTCATGTTATATTAGACATTTCAAGCTAGATATTAATTTCCAAAAGTGCGATTCATGGGGCTGGCTCTTGTGTTCCTTTCCAGGTCATAGCTCGGTGGCATTCTCCTTAACTCACTCAGCAATAAATAAACATGTTTGATATGCTGTTTCATTTTCTGAAACATCTTCAATTACTGATTCAACTAGAAGGAAGTTTTTGTGTGAGATATTTTATATAAGGATTATGGAAATGATCTTTTAAGAATGTCCGAAACTGAATAGTCTCCTTATCTCACCCTCTGCCCCTGCTGCTTGGGGTCATACAGCACTAGGCAAGTCTCTTGGGAAAATTTAAGGTTATGCTGGGTAAAGGGCTCCAGAGATGGCTCAGCAGTGAGAGTTTGATATCTTGTACCCCACATCAGGTGGCTTAGAAATAACCGCCTGTACCTCCAGACTCATGTGTACAGTTATGTCCACATAGTTACAAGAATAAAATCTTTATGCAAGATAGAGAAATGGACTAGAGTCTTGCCATTTCAAAATGTTGACATTGTGGATGCATTCTAGACTTTATGTTCACGCAATAGAGAAAATGCATATGTGTAGACATTTTCAAAATGTGGTATTTTCTTTGAAGATTTTTTTTTATATCATGATTGTTAATTTTCTTTCCAGGATCTCCTATACAGACGTACAAAGGCCCTAATTGACTATGAGAATTCAAACAAAGCTTTGGACAAAGCCCGGTTAAAAAGCAAAGATGTCAAGTTGGCAGAGACTCATCAGCAGGAATGCTGCCAGAAGTTTGAACAGCTTTCTGAATCTGCAAAAGAAGGTTGAGCATTTCTTTTGTACCTAGTTTTCATTTGGGAACAAGTAATCCTAGCATTTATTTGTGAGACTGAGCTTGTCTCCAGCAACACAAGGAAGATGAATTGTAACACTAAAGATAACTGTTAGGTTGGGGAGGGGCTGGAGAGTTGGTTCATCTGAGTACCAGGCTTTAGTTGATGCCCCTTCATGGTATTAGCACAGGGTAGCAATGTGAGCACATAAATGCATGCATGCTGACAAAATGTATGCACACAATAATTCAGTCATTATGAAAGGATACTGGTTATTGGAAAGAATTAATTGCTATAGGAATATATTAGAGTTATCACCATCAACTGAGGAAAAGCATGCCTCAATATCAGTGACAATGGTGGGTTATCTGAAAGGAATCAGATGAGATCCTGGTCTGAAGATGTGAATTAGCTAGGAGTTTACCAGCAATGTCAAAGGCTGGAATGTGAGGTATGGTCTTTTCCTGGGAGGATCTCATGTATCTTGCCTGGGTGGACATGAAACAAATCTCCTCATATATAAATGTAATTATGGTAGGTCAGTGGACTTGATTCTTACCTTCAAGTTTTTATAAGAAAGCATGGTCTTTCATCTAATCCTGCCAGCTATAATGAGTACTCCAAACTTCAGCTAATCTTGATTGGCATAAGGTCTGGAAGTCATTTGCGATAGGGGTATTTGGGTGCTGTAATGCATGGGAAAATTGAAATTTCTTGTAGTTTGGTAAATTTTAATTCTTTATTCCCATAGAGCTGATAAATTTCAAACGGAAGAGAGTAGCAGCATTTCGAAAGAACCTAATTGAAATGTCTGAACTGGAAATAAAGCATGCCAGAGTAAGTTGACTCTCACAGACCTGGCAGTCCACTCTTAAGATCTTGAGACATCTTAACTATAGCTCTGGCTGTCTTAGAACTTGCTTTGTAGCCTTAGCAGCTGATGTGGATCTGATAGGGACCCACTTCTGCCTGTTAAGTGTTAGGACTAAGAGTAAAAACTTAAAATTTTCATTCATTGCCTGTGGTACTTAGTGGTGGCTCAGCAAAGAAGTGGCACATGCTGGGTTGAACTGTGGGTTAAGAATTTTGATACCCGTGCTTAAGGGTTCTCGGTGTAGGTCATAGGTCATAGGTTTGGTTTTCCAGTAACAGCAATCCATGGGAGGGTCTTTGGCTCTTACTGGCCTTTTCAGAATATTCTTTAGTCTGTGGCAACCTGGCTAGGCCTTCATCAAATCTTCCTCAGTTTTCAACATTACAGAACAAAGTGTTGCGAGCAAATTTGTGATTGGGGTTCTGTAGATGGAGTGGCCACCGGCTTTTTGGCCTGGAGCCCTCTGACTAGCAGGATGTGGGTGGTGCTAGGTAGCTTGGGGATTCATGGAGGAAAGTGTCAGCCTGGTTTGGTCACTTTTCAGGTTCAGAGTTCATGAGGAAAACTATCTGGGTTTATTTCATTTATTTCTTATCCCCTCCCCACTTTTTTCTAGAACAACGTCTCCCTGTTGCAGAGCTGCATTGACTTATTCAAGAACAACTGACCTGTTTTTACTCTGAAGGACATCAATGTGAAAGCCAGCATCACTTGCACTTAAATCATTACTGCAAAAGAAGTAGCTTTGACTAGTTTAAAATCATGTGAATAAATATTTTGATTTCTAAAAATCTTAACACTTAACCATGTTGGTTTAAAAATATTTTCATTGCATGTTACTTGGACATAACTAATCCTTTTCTTATGCATTTAATACCTCAAAGTAGGTAGAATCTAACGGATTCTCCTATAGATTGTCAGGAATTACTAATAAGTGGTATGGAGATGTGTGCCTTCTGGAAATGAGAAGCAATAGCCTGGCCCATGTCTGTCTCTACATTTCCTGTGCCTGTGCTCCTACAGATGTGTCAGGTGTGAACTACAACAAACTGACTGTGGGCAGGTAGCAGACACTCTGTTCTTTAATTGGGTAGATTTTGCTCCCTCTTGTCAAATCACTTCAGATGCTTGTATAGTAACAAGGAAGAAGATCTCATATCTTTATACATCCTTTACAGCTCCCATTTTTGTAACTGGGATATAAGTACTTGATAGAAAAGGAGAATCTAGAGTTCCGACACTCCCTGATGGTGGGGCATGTGTGTTTGTGCTTTGGATGTTTTTATAAAGTATATAATAAAGATAATCCATGTTACCATGTGGAGTGTTTTTGTAGAAAACTAGACCTCTCAAGAATGCTGTTGAGGCAATTCTGTAGGTGGAAAGGGTTCATTGTCTGCCCTTTTGTAACCTTTACTAACATCTTTGGGATAGAGCCTGAGCTTTGTGCAAACCTTACTATTGAGTGGTGTTGAGTCCTCGGTGTTCTTTTTTTTTTAAAGATTTATTTATTGATTATATGTAAGTAAACTGAAGCTGTCTTCAGACACTCCTGAAGAGGGCATCAGATCTCATTATGGATGGTTGTAAGCCACCATGTGGTTGCTGGGATTTGAATTCTGGACCTTTGGAAGCGCAGTCATTGCTCTTACCTGCTGAGCCATCTCTCCAGCCCCTCCGTGTTCCTTTGAAACAGCGTTTGGCCCTGAACCCAGGACTCCACTGCCTCAACTTAAACAGCCTCTGGAGTTCTGCAATTATGGTATACTAGCATAACTGGCGCAGTCTCACTTTTTGAAGACTGAGGTTTGGTTCTGTTTGTTGTGCAACTGTTAATTTGAATACTTGCTGTGGTGGATTTTTCTGTCTAAACTGGTTGTATTGACTCCATAGCACAAATTGATGGGAGTCTGGATTTATGCAAGGTTTCCACAACAATGTCTGGTTCCTGACTAGATTTCCTTACCTGTCACTCCTAGACTGCTCATAGTGACACACACAACACTCCATTTGGGTGGTAGTGGGTACCTAGCCCACAGCTACATGAGTATATGATCATAACTGTGTGGTGTTGTCCTTGTTCCTCCAACAAGATTGGTTGTTGCATGTCTTAGATCTACCTCCTGCCTGATAAGCAGCCAGCTAAAGCTTGGTTCAATTTGTAGGTAGACTTGTTTATGCAGTGTCCCTTGGTTGGTCCCAACAGGCACAGATTGAATGGGAACCCTAAGTGTACTTTGAGACATGGATACTACTCAGGCTGCCATTGGGTGGATCCTCACAGTGTGAGGATGTCACAAAGTTCAGCTGGCTTCGGAGTAAGGTGGTCTGTTCCTCTGTCTTAAGTGCTTGGACCATAGACATTAACTCTGAAACTCCTCCCAAAGTGGTGTGGAAGCAGAGGAGTGGCTTTAAAGATGGGCTACTTGGAAAGTTGAATCTTTGCACGTGCATTTGTCCACAATGTCCAAGTTCTACATTTTTCCTAACTGCAAGCAAGAGAAGGCTACAGACCCCTAAAGTAGGGGCTAGACTTTGAGCTGAAGTGTACAGTGCCCACATGAGGGAGCTTGTATCCCAATTCCAGATCAGAGTCCTCTTATTCCACCCAGTGAATTCTGTTAGTCCCCACTGTTTCATTGCATTGGAGACTGAGATAACCTGGGTTCTCCTTAAAGTGGGATATCCAATGAAAGGTATTTTCAGCAGAGGAAAAAATGGGTTGCATGTTTAATTTTCTGCCTGTAGACACAGGCAGAACCTAGTTCAGAGTGAACTAGGTGGTCTTGGGCCTGTAAAGATCTTCAGCTCATTTAGTGAAAAAGTCATAACGGAGGAAAATGCCTAATCATCTCTAGTACCATTAGAGTAGAAAGCCTGAGGTTCCTAGTCAGGAGCCTTCCTGGTTGAGGCCCTTTTGTTGTGTAAGTCATCCAGCAGCTGTGAGGTAATACTTATTCAAAGCCAGGCCTCTTGACCTGTCAGAGAAGCAGAGCTGAAAACTCCAGGGACATTCTCAACTCCCATTCTACCTCAATGCATGGCTCTTGTCTGGCTGGGTTGCCCAGTGTTTCCTGCAGATTTGGTTAGCTAAGAAATATTTCTATTACATATTTGGTTGGAGCAGCACAAAAATGACCAAAATGCAAAAGACCTGCTTCACTCAGGATATGAGTAACAGTCAAATATCTCCAGGCTTTTTTCTTTTGGGGCTAGTTTCTGGATGTTTCCAACTTATCTCAGAGAATAGAGGGTGCTTTGGAGAGAAGGCTGGGGATCACACCCTAAGTGTGTTACAAACTAGGCCAGTGGCCTACTAGTGACCTCTGCTTCTGCCCTTTTCCCTGTGGAGTACTCTCAGGAATGTTTCCAGAGGCCTGGGAAGTTAATTTTGAATGCTACTGAGTGGGCCTGGCCCCATGTGTCACACACAGGTCAAAACAACTTAGGATGGATTTCCTTCCAGCTGTGGCTTTGGGTATACTGAACAGAGGTTACTGGGCTTTCCCCAAAGCACTTTTGATCAGTTGATTTTCTGCCTACTCTCAAATCCTTAAACTTTGTTGAGTACTTTTTAAATTTTTAGTTTTTCTGCCCATGTGCAGTAGTTCCTCTAATTAATGGAACAGGGCTTCTTTTTGAGAGGTTTCCACATGACATGTTTTGCTGATAATGAGGATGGATGGCCACTTGGTAGTTTGTTGACTGCAACTTATCTCAGGTTCTTATCATTTGAATGGGATTAGAAATGGCCTGGGGCTTTGTGTTTGCCTGTCCTGGTTCCTTCATGTTGCAAAACCATAGGAGGGAACACTTTGTACTGCTGATGATAGCCCCAAAACAAGGCGAAGTCCAAAGCAGTAAATGCAGACTGCTACTTGGTCAGGCTGGATGTCAAGTGACCCAGGCCCAAAGCTGCTGGTAATTCTTGGCATGGTTCTTCTAAGTCCTACTTCCTATCTGCCTTGCCCTGCTTCTTAGTTCAGGGAGGTTCCTGCAAAGCAGTTTAGAGCTTTACTGGAGAGTAGCTACTTAAAGCTAGTGGCAGGGTTTTTTGTTTTGTTTTGTTTTGTTTGGTCCAGCTGGATCCTGCTGCAGTCACCTCAGGGCCTCTGGGCTCCTTGGATTTGTTGATTGTATAAGGATCCCGACTGGGATGTGAGAGACTGGGTAGAAAGTCTGGCAAGGATAGATGTCTGAAAAATATTCCATAGAGACAGGGAAGGAGCCAATGAGAGTGTGTACGTAGGCTGTGTGCAAAGTCAGGTGAAGCTGATTTTGGCCTGTACCTTGAGTCCTGGGGAAGACTGCTACCTTGCAGTGGATCCCAGAAGGCTGTTTGTCTGAAGTCAGCTAACTGCAAGGCTTTGTGACTCCAGGCGGCAGGAGGAATGAGACTGCCTGCCACTTGTCTCAGAGTTAGGGATGAGAGCTGAGGGCACTTGCTACTTCGAAGGGCTCTTGTTGGGCTGAGCTAAAAGGGAAGTGAAATAATAGATCACCTCCAGCCCCCACCATTGGCCATTCTAGAATGTGGGTCTGTTCTAGGGACGTGAGTGCAAGCCATGAAGGGGTGGTGCTGAGTGACAACTCAAGTACAGAGCAGAGGAAACCATGTTTTAGGGTTACTTCCTCTTGGAGCCCAGCTGCAGTTCAGTGAGGAGCCAACCACAGATGGGTAAGACCTGTCCCCTGCTAAGTCCCAGCCTCGGGTCATCTTGAAGGAGTGATGAGGTCTCCATAGCAGAGTCTTGCTGTGAGGGAATGCTGGGAATGGGTAAAATACAAAACACTGCCAATTTTGACTTTTAGGTAATAATAGCCAGAGTATTTCTTTAGTATTTCCTATGTAGTATTTGACATTGTTTCTTTGATCTGAGATTTGAATTTTTACTGGGAATCACATATGTCCTATTTGATGAGTTTGGCAGTTCTATGCTGAGGACTTGAAAGGTAGCTAGTGCAATTGAGGAACAGAAGTTTAAAGTTCATTTTTTAACTTAATTTACATCTTAATTTGGGGGCGTATGTGCACTGTGTGTGTGTGTGCATGTGTGCGTGCACATGTGCACATGCATAAGCATGCATACATATGTTCACTAGGGATTAGAAATCCAGGACTTTATGATAGTTGATTATATGCGTAACCATTGAGCTATATTCCCAGCCCCAGGTCCAGGCACACTTCAATCCTGGGCTGTCTGTATTTTCCTAACTGAAGTCCCCAGCATTGAGTGACAGACCATTCCACTCAGCCCTGTCTGGCCTCAGTCCAGATGGGCTTGATATAATGAAAGTGCTGGTTTCATGCACCTGGTGCTCAGTGGCTTACACTAGCAAGTGGAACTGGAAGCCCTCAACACTGCCTGCTGTCTGCCCCACCCACACTCCATTTTCACCACAGTCTTGGATTCCTAAGACCTCTCATGCATCAGGGCCTCCCATCCTTCCCAACCTTAAAGATGTAGATTTCAGTGGGAGTGGAGACAGCCTGACTGTTGGTATTTTATTGTTTATAATTGGGTGGGTTTTGAGCCAGAGTTTTGCTTTGTAGCCCAAGCAGGCTTGCGTGTTCTCCCCGAGTGCTGGGATTACAGATGGGCACCAGTATGTCTGCTGGGTTGGTGATATAAGAAATATGTGTGTTCTCATAAGCGAAGGTCAAGGCGGAGACTACTTGGTTCATTCAGTTTGTCATCTATGAGCTGGGATTGGTCAGCTTCATTTTGCAGCTGAGGCAGATGAGGTGGAGAGACCAGGCCTGGGGCTCAAGATCCTGACTACATCTAAGACTTCCTTGGAGTCCATTAGTGAGGGACAGAACCTGAAGAGACAGTTATGGCTTTGGGGGGACTCCCACTCACCTCCCCTCTTTCCCGGGTATATAACAACCTTTTCCTTGGCTCTCTCTTCCTTAGCTGGGCCTCTTCCCAGCAGGTTGAGTTAATGAAAGGCTCGCAGGCCTGCAGCTTCACTTCTGTAATTTACTCACACAGCTGGTCTCTAATTTCATTGCTTCCTCAGCTGTCTCTTCTCACTGGGAGTCAGCTTTCCTGCAGCTGGCTGCCCAAGGGGAGAGCCCACATGGTAAGAGCCGGAGACAAGTGTGTTCTAAGTACCTCCCTCACACATAGGAGGCAAGCACTCTACCACTGAGCCAGGTCCTCAGCCCCTCTGAATATGTTTTTAGATCCTTTTTTCCCCCCAAGATTTTATTTATGTATATGAGTACACTGTAGCTGTCTTCAGACACACCAGAAGAGGGCGTCAGATCCCATTACAGATGGTTGTGAGCCACCATGTGGTTGCTGGGAATTGAACTCGGGACCTCGGGAAGAAGAGTCAGTGCTCATAACCACTGAGCCAGCTCTCCAGCCCCTTTTAGATACTTGAGAAACTATGCAGAGTCATAAAGGGGTTTCCCAGGAGGGGGCAGAAGGTGAGGTGTCAAGAGCTGTGTGGGGAGGCCCTGGCTCTGGATTTTGCCCTTTCTTGTCTTTCTGCCTTCCTGTTGTGTTTTAACATTTGCCTACTTTCTGCACGGTGTATCCCACGCCTTCGTGGTGGCTCCCAGAGGAATGGGATTCTGTGAAATGTTCAGTGTTCATATCACCTAGACTTCCTGTGGTCCGGTCGCTGCTTCTCTCGCTGACGTGAGCCATGTGGGGAATTTGTCCCTTTCTATATTCTAAGTATGGAAAGAGTGTCAGGGTGTGAAGGGAGTGGTCCCTACATGCTGAGAAGCACTTGGGACACTGGTCCTATTTCAGGCAAGAGTATAGGCACCTCTGTCTCATTGAAGAGCTGTGAACTTAAAGGAGTTGGTCCACAAGAAGCCCCAGCTGAAGAGATGCTTCAGTCGCCCGGGCAGTGGTGGCGCTCACCTTTAATCCCAGCAGTTGGGAGGCAGAGACAGGCAGATTTCTGAGTTTGAGGCCAGCCTGGTCTACAGAGTGAGCTCTAGGACAGCCAGGGCTATACAGAGAAACCTTGTCTTGAAAAACCTAAAAAAAGGGGGGGGGGCACTCACTATGTTCTTCCAGAGAATCTGGGTTTGGATTCCTAACACCTACTGGACAGTTCACAACTGTCTATAACACCCTTTTTTGGCCTCTATGGACACCAGGCACCAAGCACACAGGTGGAACTCAGATGTGCAGGCAAAACACTTAACACAGAGAAGATGCTGCAGCTATGGCTGCCACCCCGGTAATGTTTAATGAGGGAGGTGTTGTCATTATACCGGCACTGAATACACTGGACTGCATCTGTTCAGTATGAAGCCAGAACATGAACAACCATGATGTAAAAGCTGGGGAGCGATAGCCGCCTGCAGCTAGTTGAGGAAAGATGGAGAGTTAGTCCAATACAACCAGGAAAAAAAAAAAAAGCCAGAACAAAATATAACCGCGTAAAGTTGGGCTGGGCCATTTATGAGCACGCTCAATTTAAATACTTAAATTTCAGAAGGATAGATAGCAAAATGTTTTTGGTCAAGCTGACCACTTAACCTTTGTGTGTGTGTGTGTGTGTGTGTGTGTGTGTGTGTGTGACTCAAGGTCATGGAGCATAAGGGTTAAGATGGGGAACTGGGGAGATACTTCAAAGTGCCTTGTAAGAACCTACCTTAGTTTGGTCCCAGTTCCCATGTTAAAAAAAGAAAAAATAAAATCCCAAGAACTGGAGATCATTGCCTGCATCTTGCCTTCAGGTCTTCCATATTCTGAGAAAGACAAATACTACCTTTTTTCTCTCAAGAAAAGTTGAGGGGAAATGGTGGTCTAAAGTAGGCAAAGGCGAGAAAAATGGAAGAAGCAGGCTGCTCGTGTGTGTAAAGGCAGTCTTCATGTGGTGTAAGTTCAGAAAATAATGGCTTAGCGAGGTCTTTTGGGGAGGAGTTTGTGGCCTCTGAGGTCAAAAGCTCACTCACTAGATCATGCACATGCCAAGGGTATGATGGTTCCAAACACCTTGGATATTACAAGGCTCCCTTCAAATTCTAGATGATGATGTAAGCATCAGTTTCCAGGGTAGCCATACATCTGAGATATCATCAGTAGTGATAACTGTTAGCATATACTGTAAAAGCCAGGCAACCTCTGACACTGAGAAGAGAGGAGCCCCAGAAGGGAGTGAGATTAGCTTAATTCTGCTCCTCCTCACATCCGGAGACCTTATCCTTGGCCTCACCATGTCTGAGAGGAGGCTAAGGCCCCAGGCACATGTCCTTTTCCTTCCCTTTAGCTTCTCTACGTAAAACAGCGTCAACATTGGTGTGCTCAGGAGCTGGGGGTGTCTGAGGCTCCTGATTCTGAGAGAGGGCTCTGAGTCTCCTATCTTAGGGATATGTCATCCTCGATGAAGATTTGGAGATGAAAAACCTCAGACTGAACTCCCTGAAGAGTTGGAAAGGCACTGTAAGTAAGTTGCTCTGTAAAATATTTGTCTATAGATTGAGGAGGGAAGAGAATAGGAGGTAGGGTTGAACCCTCCAAGAGCCTGAGCTGAAATAAGCCTTTCCTTCCTTGAAGGTAATGAGAGAGGCAGAGACCTTGCCTGCATCTTGCCTTCAGGTCTTCCATATTCTGAGAGGCATATTACAGTTTCTTTTTTTTCTTTTCTTTTTTTTTTTTTTTTGATAGCATAAAACCTTTATTGAACTTCAGTTATTAGAAAGAATAAGTAATTTTTGTTGTTCTACAGTTTCTTTTATTTGCTGTGTTGTACTGGAAAGTTCTGGTAGCTGAGCTCATGCCATTGCAACTTCAGGTCTGCTGGCCTTGCTGGTGGAGAGTGGCCTCTATGCTAGCCACGGCTGCTCCATGTGTGCACTCAAATTCCAGCAGGCTAGGATAGGCTGGTGGCTATCCTGGAAGAAGATGGGCAGGGCTCTGTGAGCAAGGGAGGCTGTGGGAGCCTTCTGATGGGTTCTAAGCAGGCACATAACCCCTTTACTGCATTCTGTTAACAAAAGAGCTTACAAGGTCGGTCCAGGCTCAAGGAGAGGAAAAACAAATCCCATATTTTGATGGGAGAAACAGCAAGGAAAGATAGTTAGCCGGGCAGTAGTGGCACACACCTTTAATCCCAGCACTTGGGAGGCAGAGCCAGGAGGATTTCCCGAGTTGGAGGCCAGCCTGGTCTACAGAGTGAGTTCCAGGACAACCAGGGTTATGCAGAGAAACCCTGAAAGGTGGTCAAACCGCCACTCAAGTGATGCCATCTCCCACACTCAGGATAAGGAGCCAGGGCTCAGCATTACAGGCACGAGCCAACCTATAACCACCTTGCTTCAAACCTTTTCTGTTTGACTGTGTGCCTCTTCCAATATAGTCTGCCTGCTGTCCAGGTATTGTCATTTGGTTTGACCTTTTGAGACACAGTCTCACTATGGAACTCACTTATAGACAAGGCTGATCTCAAACATAAAGAGATCCCTGCCTCTGCTCCCTGAGTGCTGGGATTAAAGGGGTGCCCTGTCACAAACCACCGTTTGCCTTTTGTTTTGTTGGAACTGTGTTGCCTTGATTGGCTCAGGTAATTCTCCTGTCTAAACTCCCAAGTAAGCAGGATTTAAGGTATATGCCATTGAGCCCAGCCTAATTTTCTTTCTTTAAAATCATTATTTTTCTTTAAATTTTATTATCTTA
>NW_022196897.1:129488657-129491385 GCF_008632895.1 Mastomys coucha | reverse complement strand
CAGAAATCCGCCTGCCTCTGCCTCCCAAGTGCTGGGATTAAAGGCATGCACCACCACTGCCCAGCTGTTGAATGGGTATTTTGCTCCCATGTAAATCTGTGTACAAATATGCATGCAGGGCCCACTGAGGCCAGAAGTGGTCTTGGATCTCTTGGAACTGGAGTTAGAGACAGTTGTAAGCTGCTGTGTGGGTGCTGGGAATTAAACCTGTGTCCTCTGGAAGACAAGTACTCTTAACCAGTAAGCATTCTTTCTAGCTCCCCAGCTTAATTTTCTTAAACTATTCTAATTTTTCCAAATTTATAATTTAAGGTAGAAAATATGGAAAGCCATAAGGCCATCACAGTATCAGGGCTTTGTGGTAACAATGGCAAATATCCTTTTTTTTTTTTAAAGATTTATTTATTATATGTAAGTACACTGTAGCTGTCTTCAGACACCCCAGAAGAGGGCGTCAGATCTCATTGCAGATCGTTGTGAGCCACCATGTGGTTGCTGGGATTTGAATTCAAGACCTTTGGATTGAAGAGCAGTCAGTGCTCTTAACTGCTGAGCCATCTCTCCAGCCTGGCAAATATCCTTCTAACCACTTGTGTTATACACACAGCAGATGAATCTGCACTTCCCAGCCCAAATACACACACACCTTTTTCAAGTGTTATATTCTTTATTCTATGTGGCATTAAATTAAAAGAGAGTTGAGCTGGAAAGCCGGAAAGATAGTCGGTGGTTAAAAGCATTTGTTTCAGCCGGGTAGTGGTGGTGCACGCCTTTGATCCCAGCACTTGGGAGGCAGAGGCAGGTGGATTTCTGAGTTCGAGGCCGCCTGGTCTACAGAGTGAGTTCCAGGACAGCCAGGGCTACACAGAGAAACCCTGTCTCGAAAAACCAAAAAAAAAAAAGCATTTGTTTTTCTTATAGAAGATGCGAGTTTGAGTCCCATCACCAACATGGCAACTCACAACTTTGACTTCAGTTACAAAGCATCCAAACCCTTTCTTCTAGCCTCCGCAGGCACCAGGCAAGTATGTGGTACACAAATATATAAGCAGGCAAAATACCCATACATATTAAATAAAATAATAATAATAAAAAAAAAGGACAGAGGCTAGGGCTGGTCTGGTGGTATCACCTTTAATCCCAGCACTCAAGGCAGAGGCAGGTGGATCTCTTTGACTTTGAGGCCAGCCTGGTCTACATAATGAGTTTCAGAACAGGGAAGGCTATCTTATTTTAAAATACATATCTACATACATGCACATATGCATACATACATACATACATACATACATACATATATATATACATACATAAAACAAAATAAAATAAAAACGAGGGGCTGGAGAGATGGCTCACCCGTTAAGAGCGTTGGCTATTCTTCCAGAGGGGGCCAGGTGGATTCCCAGCACCACCATGGTTCACTGCTGTAACGGAGGTGGGAAGGGTCTGAGGAAATCTAAGCTTCAGTCCCGGGGATTAGATGACCTCTTTTGACTTCATCAGGCCCCAGGCACATGTATACCAGATATACATGTAGGCAAAACACTCATACACATAAAATAAAATAAATAACACTAAAATGACAGGCTTAGGTGAGGAGTATTTGGTCCCTGGGCACAACTGTCCTTTTTTGGTTTCCTGATATGAGGTGATCAAAATGCCTCTGCTGTGTTCTCCAGCGTAATAGCATTGACACCCTGCCATAGGCCCAAGAACACTGGAGTCAGCCAGCCATGCATCGAAGCAGTCCAACTTATGAGCTGAAGAAAATCCATTTTTCTATATTTTGTTATACTACTGCAATGCTGACAGCTCAGCTCTATAAGGTGTTTTGTTTTGTTTTGTTTTGTTTTGTTTGTTGCCAGAGTCTCTCTTTGTAGCCCTGGGTGTCTTGAATCTTTCTATGTAGACCAGACTGGCTTAAAACTCACAAAGGTCCATCTCTGCCTTCTGAGTGTTGGGATTAAAGGCGCGTACCACCATGCCTGCTCTACTGTTTTAAATGGAGAGTGGGGATGTATTTCAGGGATTGAGTAGAGGTTGTTCAGTGTTCAGGGAAGGGCAGTTGTCAGGCAGCTGGTGGGGGGGAGGGGGGGAGTTTCTGTGGAATCCGTAATATAAATATAGCATATATGAAGAAATGAGAGTGCAGGGCAGCTGTGCACAGCTGGAAGTGGTTGGGGTTTGACTTAGCTGTGGGAGTCATGAGAGCAGCCAGCAGACCCTCAGAGCTATCTGAGAACCATGAGGCAGAGTTACAGTGTGGTAGATAGGACAGAGGGGAAGAGTTGACTGGGTTCCAGAGAGCTTTCTGGTTAAGAGAGTGGCCAACTTACATTGTGGGCAGAGCTGTGAGGCCTGAAGTGGACCAAGGCTGGGCTAGCTGGCTCAGGTGTTGGCCCACTTGAAGGGATAACTCCCTGATTCTCCCACTGGGTACCTCTCCTTTATTCCCAGTTCCTGCCCTTTTGGGTTCACCCCCTGCACCCAGGTGAGGTCAGAGCTCTTGGCTTGGCCCAAAGCATTGTTCCCTAGAAAGGTGTGTCACCCATCAGGTCATGAAGAGGCAGCCTGTGCTGGGCCTGTGGGCACAGGATGTGCTCCTGCTGTGTCACAGTTGCAGAGCGGAGTGGGTGGTTGAGGTGCTGCATAGACTGCCGTGGACCGGGATTTCTCGCGGGGTCCCTGTTCCGCGGGACAAGGGATTCTGGCCAGGTGGGCACAGGAT
>NW_022196897.1:129460699-129488040 GCF_008632895.1 Mastomys coucha | reverse complement strand
ATATCTGGGCCACCTCTGAGTTTGGGGTGCCAGGCAACGATGCGGAGGCAGGAGGCTGACTTTCCTTGTAGTTTACGCCTCAAATACCGCCATCACGCAAGTGTGCATGGCAATAGACCAGAGTGGTGAAGGCAGGGCTGGCATCCTGAGAGCCTCCCTCAGTCTTCTGTGCCTTTGGTGGGCACTGTGTGGTGGCCACTGGGCTGGGGTGGGGTGGGACAGACTTGATGGATAGTTGAGCAGACCCCATCCTCTGCTTTGGTGTGTGAGGCCAGTAAGCAGCTGGGACACCAGCCCTCGGCTAGCCTGCTGCCCCTCACAGCTTGGGGAACTACAGAAAGTTCTGGACCCCTCTCTGCACCCTCACCCCTTCTCCTAGGCCCTCTGTTAACGGGCCTAGAAACTTCCTAGTGAAGAAGGCATTGGGGAAACTGCTGCTTCTAGAGTGCATCCTGAAGCACATTGAGTCGGATGGGGCCTCTGAGGAGAACCCTGGTCCTCCTGACTGAGGTAGGCTCTGTGGGTGGAGGGCCCACTCACTACTGTAGTAGGATAGATTTATCCCGGGACGTTCTCACCACAGCAACCCCTACGGATTCTGGGTGCCAAGCACCTTTACCCGGCAGTAGCAGCTCAGTACCTGGAGGCCTGCCTCCAAATTCTCAGGGGACTAGACTGTCATCTAGAGTGACACTGAAGGCGTCAGTAAGAGAGAGTTCCCTGGGGGTCCCTGCTCAGACATCAAGTTTCTTCTGTGCTCTCCTGGGACATCCTTTAAAAGGATCAAGTCCCTTCCAGCCAGCTATTTCTTCTTTTGTCAATATTTATTTCTCTTTTGGCCTCAAACAGCTTGATGATTGTGTAAAGGGCAGGGGCAAACATGGCTGCCCTTCCTGTCTTGGAATTGCTTCCTGCTGGGTATTTTGGGGAGCTATCTGCTCTCTGCAGGGGGAATTTAAATCAGGCCTATTTTTCTAGAATGGATGACTTGAGAAAGCTTTCATCTACCTGTCTGTCTGTCTGTCTATCTGTCTGTCTGTCTATCTGTCTGTCTGTCTGTTTATTTTGATGTAGGGTCTTACCATGTAGCCTTGGCTGGACTCAGGCTAGCCTTAAACTCATAGATATCCACTTGCTCCTGCCTCCCAGATGCTGAGATTAAAGTTGAGTGCCCCAACCTGGCTTGGATTATTTTTTAAAATAAAATTATAAAATGAAATAAAATTATTTTAAGAATATTAATTTTATTTTATGTGTGTGCCCAAGTATATTTCTCTATACTATGTGCATGCAGGCGTTCTGGAGGTCATGAAAAGCATCTTTAACTGATGAGCCAGCTATCCAGCTCTGCACCCCCATAGCCAACCCCTGACTTTTGGGTTTTAGTATGTAAATCATGCAGGTGAGATGCCTCAGCAGGTAAGAGCATTGACTGCTCTTCCAAAGGTCCTGAGTTCAAATCCCAGCAACCACACGGTGGCCCACAACCACCTGTAATGAGATCTGATGCCCTCTTCTGGTGCATTTGAAGACAGCTACAGTGTACTTATCTATAATAATAAATAAATCTGGGGTGAGCAGGGTTGACTGGAGTGAGCGGGGCTGACCAGAGCGAGAAGTCTTAAAAGTCAATTTCCGCTGACCAGTGGTGGTGCATGCCTTTAATCCCAGGACTTGGGAGGCAGAAGCAGGTGGATTTCTGAGTTCGAGGCCAGCCTGGTCTACAGAATGAGTTCCAGGACAGCCGGGGCTACACAGAGAAACCCTGTCTCGAAAAAACCAAACCAAACCAAACCAAAACAAAAACCCAAAAGTCTATTTCTAACCACCAGATGAAGGCTCACAACTATCTGTACAGCTACAGTGTGTACTTATATACGTAAAATAAATAAATCTTTTAAAAAAATCAGGCTGTCCTTGAAGTCCCAGAACCACTTGCTTCTGCCCTCTCAGAGCTAAGACGAAAGAAAGTTGTGTATCATTATGCCTGTTTGATTTGTACGCTGATTTTAAAGATTTTATTGTTTAAATTTTATGTATGTGTGTGTGTTGGTATGTGGTTTGTGTACATGAATACAGTGTAGGTGTGAGCCAGAAGAGGATGTCAGGTCCTCTGGAGCTGGAGTTTCAGGTGATTGTGAGCCTTGATGTGAGTTCTGCGAACTAAACTTAGGTCCTCCGCAAAAGCAGTGTTCCATCTAAATCTTGAATCATCTCTCTATGCACAGCTTACATCTGTTTTATATACTTATATACTCATATAAAAATTTCTCAGGACCAAAAAAATGCTTTTTCCCTAGCTAAAGGACTTGTGAATGGAAAAAGCCTGAGGAGCCGGGCTCTGGCCATGTGGCCTAGAATAGAGGTTCTCAGAGTATGCCTAACAGCCCCAGAGACATTGCTGGCTACAGGACAGGCTCTGGATCCAAATCTGAACAAGCTACAGAGAGGCTGTGGCCATGGACGTGCAGTTACAACAGATGTGTGTATCACCGTCTGCAAACCAGAGGCTGGTGGTGTTTGACTCTGGGACTCTGGCTGACGCGGGGACGTGGCCTGACCCAGGACTGTGGAGTCACCAATGCTGTTGATTAAGTGAATGACAGCCCCCAGGCCAGTCCTCATCATCTTTGCTGCTCCATCTATTCAGCTGGGATTTTATGAATTTGCCTCTTCCAAAGCTCAGGGAGAGATCTGAAAGAGAAAACACTTCAGCTCTGACCTCGTCTCTCCCATAGTCAAAATATTTTGAGCTCTGTTGCCCTGGTGTCAAGTGCCGTTCAACACAAACAGTGAGACACTGCTGGAGAACTGGGACATGGCTGTTGGCTTTGGTCCCTCTTTTCATTTCTATTAAATTTGTACTTTGGAAAAAAATAGTAGTAAAAGAAGTCAGAGGAAGGTTGGAGATGTAGCTCAGATGTAGAACCTTGGCCTAACATGGGCAAGACCCTGGCTTCTATCCCTGGGGCTGGAGAGATGGTCAGAGGTTAAGAGTGCTTGCTGTTTTGCAGGAACTTGTTGGGTCTATTCCCAGCACCCACGTGGTGGTTTATGAAGGCCTGTAACTTTAGCTCCAGGGGATCAGATGCCCTCTTTTGGCCTCCACAGGCACTTTAACACAGATTATACACACACATAAAAAAAAATAAATCTTTTAAAGAAAGTAAATAGCGGGGCAGTGGTGCATGCCTTTAATTCCATTTCCGGGAGACAGGTGGATCTCTGAGTTCGAGGCTAGTATGGTCTACAGAGTGAGTTTCAGGATAGCCAGGGTTTGGAGAAACCCTGTCTCCAAAAACTAAAAAACAAACAATAACAACAAAAAAAAAAAAAAAGGAAGAAGAGGAAGAGGAGAAAGAGGAGGAGGAGGAAGAGGAGGAGAAGGAGGATAGCATTTTACCATTCTCCCCCTTTAGCCTCCTAGCTACACAAAACGACAGGAATATGAGATCCAGGAAAGGACCCTTGGTGTGGTACCTTAGTCAAACACTGAATCGGTTTTCTCACTACCATCCTTTTCTTACACCAGAGTCCTTGCCAGAGTCTACCTTTGCAGTGTAGTTATTTTTGTCTCTGGTCTCCTGGCACTTGCAGGCTTGTCATTTTGGTACCTTTAGGACTCAGATACCACTAGACAGAAGAGATTGCACATCCTCTGCTTGCGTCTCTTTCATTGGGTACCTGCATCCTGGTCATGTATTGCATTGGTGTGTCATGAGGCATTGGTGTTGCACTTCTGTGTTGATAGGCTTGCTTCCTGGTCAGGTGGTCTCCTTGAGGCTTCTTCTGTGTCGTGTTTCTTTCTTTCTTTTTTTTTTTTAAGATTTTATTTTTATTTATTTATTATATGTATACAGTGTAGCTGTCTTCAGGCTCTCCAGAAGAAGAAGTCAGATCTCTCGTTACAGATGGTTGTGAGCCACCATGTGGTTTCTGGGATTTGAACTCAGGACCTTTGAAAGAGCAGTTGGTGCTCTTAACCACTGAGCCATCTCTCCAGCCCATGTGTCGTGTTTCGATCTGCCCTCTGCTCTGCCCTGGCCACTGCATTTGGCAATCACCCAGGAGAGACAACCTGGGCTTTACAAATCACTTTCCCCCTCAAACCTTCCTGCCTACAGTCACTGTGATTTGCCTAATGTCAATTTTCCCTCCCCTCCACCCTCCCACATTGGCTGATTGAATTTCTGTCCCAAAGAAGAGCTGTCACTTCTCTAGCAATTTATCTAACCAAATATTAATGGATCTCAGGATGAACTCATGGCTATGTATTTTATTCTGTGGGTTATGGTATGATGTTGTCATTTATTTTCTTGTTCATATCCCTCTAACCCCAACCCCTGGGAGCCTCCCCTTGGACTTTGCATCCTTTAAACAAACTCTATCTTTTCTTGATTCCGCGAGATGCCCCAGGATTTGCTACAAATGTGGCTGAGTTCATTTTTAGATCATTCTCTCCAGGTCACGGATCATATCACTCACTTGACTGAGAATGTGGTGCTCAGCCTCAAAGCTGCTCAGCACATCGGTTAGCTGTTTGGCGTATTGGGCTGGTGTCTTTGAAAGTCAGAGGCTGGAAGTTATGGGTCTGTTGGGAGCCATTGAACTAGGCAGGAGCCAGGGCTCCACCTCTGAGTTACATACCTAGTCTCCGTGTTTTATTGCATAAATCCTTTTTACTTTAAAGTCTGTACATAAGCATCATGAATGGGAAAGCCCCTGAATGCCCACTCAAATAGATCGTGGCTCCTTCTGCCTGCATACAGAACAGTGCCAACCAACCATACTGTGAGAACATAGGGCGGTCTCTTGTCTCAGAAGTTAACCCCGTGACAAGAATTCAGGTACAAGCACTTTATGCTTACTATATGCTCCCACCTCCTATGTGGAAGGGGTACAGAGGGGCTCATAGGGAATTAAAACAACAGAGGTGCAGCTGAAGAGACCGTGTGATCAAATGCATCATTACTAAGAGCAATGGGAGCTCAGGCACACTGGCAAACTCTGGGAGACCATGTAGACCGCTTTCCTGACCCCACCTGACCTTGAGGGTCTAGGAGTCTGTTTGACAGCTCCTCTCGATCCCTACTTGGTGCTGCCTGGAACGTGCTGCATCTCTCCTTCCTGTGAGCATGAAGGCAAAGTTGTGCATGGGCTGGGAGGGGTCTGCAGCATACTGCGGAGGCACTGACGATATCCGATACAGACTCCCATTTTACAAACCGAGAAACTGAGGTGTGGAGAAGCTAAAGGACTTCTTCTCGGGTCTAGAAGTAGGACGGAACTGTCCTCAAACCTGTGGATTTTGGTGAAGATTGGGTTAGATGACCGTGTTTCTGCCAAGTTCTTAAGTATTCCCCACTGCCCTCTTTATTTCTTCTGGCATGTGCCCCTCTCTTGTGTCCAAGGTCAGACAATGAATGTCTTGACTTACACATAGACAGTGAATTTATCCCTTCTCCATCTACCTGACTTGATGAAGATGATCTCTTTACCCAATCCACTTATAAATGCTAATCACTTAAGGAAACACTAAGGAGTTACAGTTTGCCAGCAGCTGTCTGGGCAGCTCACAGCTCAGTGAGACTGTAAAAAGAACTCTCAGGAGGCCAGACCACCCCGATTAATGCAGGATCTTGCTTATATGTCCTTTCTGATCAGTTTAAAGATAGTTTTGGCTGCAGTTTTATTTTAAAAAGTTAATTTTATTAGTAAGTTTAAAAGCAGACTTATTTTATTTTTAATTGTGTGTGCAGGTTAAGCGTAGTATGCATGGAGGCCAGAGACATCAGATCTCACTGAAGGCAGGGGTTACAGGCAACCGTGAGATGCTCCACGTGGGTGCTAGGAAACAAACTCAGGACCTCTGCGAGAACAGTACATGTGCTTCATCACAGAGCCAGCTCTCCAGTCCCATGAAGTTCTAAAAAAATATTGTCTTTAGTGTCATATGCTTCTGATTTTTTTCAATTGACATTTTTATTTTGACATAAATAAACTGGATTTACATATAGTTCTGAGAAACAACACCCAATGGTCCTATGTATTCCTCCTTGCAGTGGTAACACTTTTTTTTCCTTTTTAAAGAAAATGTTGGGCTGGAGAGATGACTCAGTAGTTAAGAGGACTGGATGGTGTCCCAGAGGTCCTGAGTTCAATTCCCAGCAACCACATGGTGGCTCATGACCATCTCTAATGGGATCTGATGCCCTCTTCTGCCATGCAGGCATACATGCAGATAGAGTAAGTACTCAGATGTATAAACAAATAAATCTTAAAATTCATTTAAAAAGGAAAGAAAATGTTGCTGAGCAGTTGGTGGTACACGCCTTTAACCCCAGCACTTGGGAGGCAGAGGCAGGAGAGTTGCAACTGTACTTTTGTTAATTATTCTAGAGAATTATTCTAGTTATGCCTGGCACTTGAATTATTATTTTACTTAAAATATATATATAAAATATTTATTTATTATGTAAACTGTGTTCTGCTTGCATATATGCCTAAAGACCACAAGAAGACACCAGATCTCATTATAGATGGTTATGAGCTAGGATGTGATTGCTGGGAATTGAACTAAGGACCTTTGGAAGAACCAGTACTCTTAACCCCTGAGCTCTTAATCTCTCCAGCCCATATGTATTGTGGTGGTTTGAATATGCTTGGAGCAGGGAGTGGCGCTATTGTGCCTTTTTGGAGGAAGTGTGTCACTCTGGGGCTGGGCTTGGAGACCCTCCTCCTAGCTACCTGAAGACAGTTTTCTCCTGATTCCCTTTGGAACAAGATGTAGAATTCTCAGCTCCTTCTCCAGTGCCATGCATGTGTGGATGCTGCCATGCTTCCTGCTTTGATAACAATGGACTGAACCTCTGAACTTGTAAGCCAGCCTCAATTAAATGTCCTTTATAAGTGTTGCCTTGGTCATGGTATCTCTTTATAGCAATGGAAACCCTAAGATAGAAGTTGGTACCCAGGACAGGGGTATTGCTGGGATAGGCCTGACCATGTTTTTGTTTAGATGAAAGTTTCCTTGGTCATGGTGTCTCTTTGCAGCAATAAAACCCTAACTAAGACATGCACATGTTTTTGTTTGTTTGTTTGTTTGTTCTCTACACAGTCCTGCCTGTCCTAGAACTCACTATGTAGAACAAGCTGGTCTTGATCACAGAGATTCACTTCTCTCTGCCTCCTGAGTGCTGAGATTAAAGGTATGTATGTGTATGTGTGTATATATGTATACATATGTATACATGTATAAAGACATGAATACTACCTATTCAGTCTGTATAACGTTGCTCCCCTCTGCCCCAACCCCGAAAGACAAGGTTTTTCTGTGTAGCCCTGGCTATCCCGGAACTCACTCTGAAGATCAGGCTTGCTAGAACTCCTAGAGGTCCACCTGCCTCTGCCTCCCAAGTACTGGGATTAAAGGCGTGCACCACCACTGCCAGGCAATGCTACTTCCATGAATGTATTTAGGACTGACCCTTTGGTATTGGATAACTGAGAGGTGTGCTCTTTCCTGGAGAAGACTTTTTCTCCTGGTCTCAACATTCCAGAGTGGACTGTAGTTCTTGGTGTAGGGTTGAGGCTCCATGGACTTGCCACCATTCACATGAACGCGTCTACGGTTGTCATCCTTGTTCAGGTCATGTCTAGGTGGCCGCATTAGGAAACTCAGCCTTACTGCAAACTCCCCATTCCTCTGGCTCTACAATCTTTCTGTCTCCCTTCTGCAATGTTCCCCCCAGCCCTAGGGGCAGGACTATTTTGTAGATGAGTCCACCAGGACTGAACTTCATAACTCGGCATTTTTCTTGATTGTGGTTTTCTGTAATGGTTGTGACTGTTGCAAAGAGCAGGCTCCTTAACAAGGGGTAGGGACTACACCTATCTGTGTGTTTAAGGACAAATATTTAGAATGTTCTTAGTTAGGGATTATGCTGGTTTAGTGAAGTGACAGTTGTATAGGGTTTCCTCCTTAAGATCCCTGGTTAGTTCAGTACCAGTACTAACCAGTTCAGTACCAGTTCTGTCTCCAGTATTAGGTGTGGCTTTCTATTGTTGCAATAGGGGCACTCAGGTTCTTTAGGGATTGCCACTTGTTCTCCAGGGTGGCTGTTCACTTTACAGTCAGACAGAGGAGCAGCATTTGCTGGCGTCTCAGTGGGTTCCAATTTGCATTTCCCTGGTGGCTGATAGTGCAGATCGTGCTTTGTCATACCTGTTTTCTGTCTGGATATCCTCTTCAGAGAGGTTGTCTGGGTTTTGTGTCTAATTGAACTGCTTGTTTTGTACCATGGAGCTTTGTGACTCCGTTCTTGGTTGGGTAGGTGGTTTGAAACATCATCTCCCAGCCTGTGGCTTGTCCTCCCCACCACCTTAACAAGGTCTTTCTTTCACAGAGAAAAAGTTGTTAATTTCAGCGAGAAGTCCACTGTGGATGAAGAGGCTCACAAGAAGTTCCAGTGCTGAATCCCAGAGATATTCTGGGTTAGCTCTGAAGGATTATGCTTTATATTTTGTACATAAGTTAATAGCCTGTTTTAAATTTATTTCCTTTTTTCAAAGATTTAGTTATTTATTTTATATATGTGACAACACTGTAGCTGAAGGCACACCAGAAGAGGGTATCAGACCCCATTACAGATGGTTGTGAGTTACCATGTGGTTGCTGGAAATTGAACTCAGGGCCTTTAGAAGAGCAGCCAGTGCTCTTAACCACTGAGCCATCTCTCCAGCCCCCATTTAATTTATTTCTTATGTAAGATTTCACGGAGTAGGGAAGGCTACTCTTGAATGTCACAATTCTCCTCCATATCCTCCCTGGTGTGATTACTGTTGTGTTCTGACACCTTGACTCTACAGTTCGTATTGGATTTTGCATCCTCTTTGTCCTGTGGGTGTCTGTTCTGCTCCTGATCTTCCTGCGTCCACCTTCAAGTATTGGGAGTTATAGGCTTGTACTACCATGCAAGATCTGCATGCTCTCCCTGTCTCTGTTTCCCTTCCTCCCTCCCTCCCCGCAACTCTCTGTCTGTCTCTGCCTTTTGGGTTTTGTCTGCTTTTGAGACAGAGCTCTCTCTACATAACCCTGGCTGTCCTGGAACTCACTCTGTAGACCAGGCTGGTCTCAAACTCAGAGATCTGCCTGCCACTGCCTTACAAGAGCTGGGATTAAATGCATGCATCACCACATCCGGCTGCATTCTGTATCTCTTTCACCTCTCATGTCCCTTTATTTGTTTTTTGCATTATTTCACTAACTAAAGCTTCTAGTACAGTGTTGAATAAGACGATGGGGGGGGGGTCTGCCTTTCTCATGATCTTATGAGGGAAAACATGTTGTAGGTAGCCATTTAATATAATGTTTAAGAAAGACCAATTTATTTGTGTATGAGTATGTGTGTGTGAGAGAATGCATGCCCAGGTGTGCGCTGACCCCAGAAGAGGATGTCTGCTTCTGTAGTTTTCCACCTTTTCCTTTGAGGAAACCTGGGGCTTGAGTTTCTCTGACTGTAAGCTAAGCCTATGAGCCCTACCAATCTTCCTGCCCTCAACCCCCTTGGAACTAGGGTTACAGGTGTGAGCAGGGCACCCAGCTTGTTATGTGGATCCTAGGATCCACAGTGGTCCTCATAGTTTCAAAGCAACACTCTAGCCCTCTGGCCATTTTAAGCCCGTTTATCTTAATTATGAAGATTAATGACCAGAAACAGAATATGGTATGAGGCTAACCTGAGTTACTCATGAGACTCTGTCTGACCTGATTTCATATGTAGGTCAGACTATCCTTGAATTCCAAATTCTCTTGCCTCCATCCTCAAATGTTGGCATTGCATGCGTGCCCAACCATGCCCCCTTCTGTAATAGCTGATCTTGATAGGAAGTTTGATCTGATAGAGAGAAACCCAGCAGATTAACAAACTGCATCCTTGGGAGTATCTGTGAGGCCGTTTCCCCAGACAATTACCCACCCCGAATGTAGGCAGCACATCAAATAACCTGGAAGCTCTGATGGAATAAAAGGGAGGAAAGGAGCCAATGAGCACAGGCTCACTGTTTGCTGGCTGCCACGAAGTGAGCATTTTCTGCCCCACCATCCTGTTGCTGTGACCTCCAGCCCAGCTTCATGCTCAAAGCAATGAAACCAGCTGACCATGACTGGAGCCTCAGAAATCTGTCTGAGAAGTAGTTACAGGGAGAAAAGGCTGAAAAACACGCCACACATCTCACCTAAGTTATCAGATTCATACATGTACAGCCGTGTATCGTACATGTATAATATTTCCTTGTTATTTGTTTACTTTTTTGTTTTGTTTTGTTTTTTGTTTTTGTTATTTGCTTACTTAAGGAGATCTGGCTTCTCCTTCTGGTGTTGAATAAATCATTTTTCGTGGTTGCTCTGGTTATGTCAGACATGTAAGTTACTAATTAAAGCTAATTAGTTCCCTTACCCTTCCTTTGTGACATGGTTGTAATAAATGTCAGGTCCCTTTCATCCCTCTGCTCAAGCTGGACTCTGACCCTGTAAGTAAACACTCGGCATTCATGCCTCAGAAACCTTGTAAAATGGGTTTCCGTTTGTCAGGAAGAGCCATAGCTTTCTTATCTGCTTCTACAGTCCCCAGCCTCCAGAGAGGGCCTCTAGTTCTCTGTCAACTCGAAAGATCGTCCAACAGATCAGAGTCCCATGCTAGTTCTCAGGCTGTGCCTGCTAATCTGCCCTCCTCTCAGATACCTGTTCTCTTCATAACCCTCAAGATTTTTTTTCCCTGTCCTGCCTCTCTCTGCTTTTCCTTTGAGAGACAGCCTTGGCAGTTTGGAATAACCTTATCTATTCCACCCACAGAGCTGCCATTTCAGCGGCTTCTTTACTGTGCCTTGGCATACTCCATTTACACCACATGAGCTGGGGTTATTTCTGTTATATTATTTAAAAGCAACTTTATGTGGGAATGGGAGTGGTGTGGGGAGGTTAGAGGAGGGGTGGGGAGGGAGCAGTGCTTGCCCTTACTCCCTGTACTCTTGGGAGGCAGAGGCAGGCTGATCTCTGAGTTTGAGGTTAGCCTGATCTACAGAGTGACTTCTAGGATGGCCAAGGCTAGACAGAGTAACCCTGACTCAAAAAGAAAAACAAAACCCAAATAAATAAATAAATAAACAAACAAACAAATACATAAAAGCAGCTGTAGAGAGACAGAGGTGGAAAGAGAGGCTTGGCCAGACCTTAGGTGGGACCGTGTTTATTCATTGTGAGGGGACATTTTGTCACGTATGTATGTGGATGCCCAAAATGCTCAGAGAAAAGGATGGGATGCAACAGTTGACAGGGGCGGAGACAGCTTCTGGAGTCTTCTGGGAAATGTAGTCTTTCAGGAGGAAACTCTCAGTGTCCACTCAAGTGTCAGACATACTTTAGGAGAGGAAACAGAGCCCATTGTGTTTCCTCAAATGCGTTTTCCTTGAGGCGTCTTCCTTTTCCTGAGCTCCAGGTACCGTCTTTTGATCCATTTCTTTCCTTGAGAAAAATTCTTTAACCAGTCTTTTAGCCCAGGTCTGTGTGTCATCTTCGAATGTCGAAGGCCTTGTTCCCCGTCTCTTACTGACTTCAACCTCATCGTTAAGTTTCACTATGATGTGTCTCATGGATTTTGGGGGGTTATCCATATATATTGGGTATTGGTGGAGCTTCTTTTTAAAAAAGATTTTATTTTTATGTGTGTGTGTGTGTGTGTGTGAGTGTGTGTGAGTATATGAGTGTGTGTGTGAGTGTGTGTGTGTGTGTGTGTGTGTGTGTGTGTGTGTGTGTGTGTGTGTGAGAGTGTGTAGCTCCTTTCGAGTTCTGGTACCCTCAGAGGCTGGAGGTGTTGGATCCCCAGGAGCTGGAGTTACAGGCAGCTGGTGCTGCTGTGCTGCGGGTGAGGGAGTTGAGAGGTGAACTCTGTCTTCCACAGGAGAAGTTACGAGCTCTTCACTGTTGAGCCATTTCTCTACCCGCATAGCTGCAAGCCTGACACTGTTGAGCTTTTTATTTTTTATTTTTTTAAAAAGCCAAACTGGGAAGTTTATAGTCATTATTTTTTCAGCTGTTTTCCTGTCCAATCTCTTCATCCTTTCCTTGGACTCCAGTGACATGGATGTCAGCTCTTTGGTCACAGTCCCTCGGGTCTCTGAGACTTTTATCTTTGCCCATTTGTTTAAGTCTGTTTTCCTCCTGTTTGGAGTCAGATGGCTGTGCTCTTCTGTTTCTCAGACGCTCTTGGGAGACTGTGTTCCTTTAGTAGTTTGGCTAGAGAGCAGACCTTCTCCCCTCCCCGCTCTCTCCTCCGGGCTCTCTCCTCTTCCTCTCCTTCCCTCCCCTCCCTTTCTAGTGCATCTACTTATAGACTGTTAAGTATAAACTTTCTAGTTTATACTTATAGACTGTGACCTTCTCAGACACCTGCTCTGGAATACACGAGGTAAAAAGAAAAGGCAGGGGAGCTGGACATGATGACATAGGCCTTTAATCACAGCACTGTGAGGTAGAGGCAGGTGGATCTCTATGAGTTTGGAGCCAGCCTGATCTACATAGTGACCTCCAGGTCAGCCAAGGCTATGTACTGAGACCCTTTGCCTAAAAAACTAAAATAATAATAATAATAATAATAATAATAATAATAATAATAATAAAAATCCCAGGTTTCCCAGAGCCCCCTAGTCATGGCCTCTCCTCTTTCTCTTTTCCTTCTGGATTCTCCTTATACTTAGTATATTATTGTTTTTTAAGATTTATTTTAAAAATTTTATTATTATTATTATTATTATTATTATTATTATTATTATTATTATTGGTTTTTTGAGACAGGGTTTCTCTGTATAGCCCTGGCTGTCCTGGAACTCACTCTGTAGACCAGGCTGGCCTCGAACTCAGAAATCCACCTGCCTCTGCCTCCCAAGTGCTTGGATTAAAGGCATGCGCCACCACTGCTTGGCTATTTTAGCTTTTTAAAGATTTATTTATTTATTTTATGTATGCGAGTACACTGTAGCTGTACAGATGGTTGTGAGCCATCATGTGGTTGCTGGGAATGAACTCAGGACCTCTGCTCACTCCGGCCCCACTCACTCCGGCCCAAAGGTTTATTCAATGTTATCTGTAAGTACACTGTAGCTGTCTTCAGACGCACCAAAAGAGGGCATCAGATCTCATTACAGATGGTTGTGAACCACCATGTGGTTGCTGGGATTTGAACTCAGGACCTTTGGAAGAGCAGTCAGTGCTCTTAACCGCTGAATCATCTCTCCAGCCCAAGATTTATTTTTTTATTTTATGTATGCGAGCGGTACACTGTAGCTCTCTTCAGACTCACTGGAAGAAGGCATCTGATCCCATTACAGATGGTTATGAGTCATCACGTGGTTGCTGGGACGGTACAGAGTTACGGTACTGTAGCAGAAGTAGTACATTTGTTACAACTGAAGCATCCACAGTCTGTAGTTTGCATTAGCAATCCTTCTTGGTGTATTAGTCAGGTTTCTCTACAGAAACAGAAGGAGGCGGAGCATCCCAGACAAACACACCATGCAGCAGGTCTCACGCAGGGAGGTTTATTGGGAGCTGGGGGACAGAGACCCTTGGGAGAGGGAGAAAGAGTGGGGGCAGGGGGAATGGGTCTTTTATCAGGCCCGTGACGCCATGCATGAAGGGATGCACATGCATCAGGGGTTGCTCGTCTGTAAACCAGAGGCTATCCGCAGAGATCTCTGGCCTAGCTAGGTGGGAGTGTTCAAGCAAAGGGGAACAGGCCTCCACTGCCTCTGCTGCTGCTGCTGCTCCAAGACTCTGCACTGGAGGCTCTGAGCTGGGCTGGGCAGATAAGGGCTTGGGAGGGGGGCTGGCTAACTAGTGAGGGGAGTGCAGGAGAACAGTTCTCTTCCCAGGCAGTGTTCCAGCTTTTATGACACAGAGTAACTCTCACACACCTTTATTCCTTCTACATAGGATCTTTATATACAGTTTTGGGGTGGGTTGGGGTCTGACAGTAGATGCTTCCTATTGGCTTCGTCTGAGACATTAGAGATGTGAGGAGAGGCTTGGGGGGCTGTCTCTATGTGACTGATGGCCACAAATTTCTCTATGGGCCCTGCAGCTATGTGACAAGGGCCTGGTGCCAGGAGTAGGTGAAACTCCTACTATCCCTTCAGGGTCCCTGGGGCTTCAAGCCTTGGTTCCACCTTATCAGGCTTGCTCTCACGGCCCACCCCCACGCCCCAGCCCATAAGGGGTCCTGGTGCATAAATCACCACATCCAGCTATTATTGTTGAATTTGAAGAGTTCTTTGTGTACTTTGAATGTATCATTTATTAAATTCAAATGCATCTTTTTGCAAATATTTTCTCCTGGCAAGTGATTTACATTCTCTTAACAGCACTGAGAAATTCCTGGTTGTCTGTTAAGCTTTGCTTTTTTGAGTCAGGATCTTACTGTGTAGACTACTCTTTAAAAAATAACTTGAAGGGCTAGAGAGATAGATGGCTCAGTGGTTAAGAGCACTGACTGCTCTTCTTAGAGGTCCTGAGTTCAAGTCCCAGCAACCACGTGGTGGCTCACCACCATCTGTAATGGCATCCGATGCCCTCTTCTGGGTACTCACATGAATGAATAAACAAACAAACAAATCTTTTAAAAACTTTAAATTATTTTTATTTTATGTATATGGATGTTTTGCCTGTATTTATACCAATGTATCGTATGGAGGCCAGAAGAGAGCACTGGGTCCCCTATCCTGAAGTTATAAGCAGTTGTGAGCTCCCTCCAGCCACCTCTGCAGCTCCATTTCATTCACTCTTGTTTGTGTAGTTCCCAAGTGGAAGGCCAATCTTTTCAAAGCATTTTCTTCTAGTCTCTTTCAACATTGTTTTCTTGCGGTTTGGGTTTAATATTTCTGTGTTTTTTTTGAGGACTTTTTTTTTTTTCTGGTTGGCAGTTCCTGAGCTTCCTGGGTCTGGATTTTTTGGTGGAGAAATTCTTACTTATTGCTATTTAAGATGGTTGGTTCTTCCCCTGCTGCTAGCATTGAGCACATGCACTACAGCTTCTGTAGCTGACCCATAGACCTCCTAGAGTTCATTCCAGTTCGTTCCAGATGTATCTTTAGCACCCTCCCCCACTCCCTGCCTACTGTCCTCTTTTCTTTCAGGTTTGGGAGGTTTTTATTGTCTCATGTAGCTCAGGCTTGAACTCAGTGTAGCTGAAGATGAATTTGAACTTGTTCCTGGTTCTCTAACCTCCTCCTCTGTCATTATAGGCATGCACCACCATGCCTGGCTGCCTCAGCCATGTCCTGTCTATCAAAGCCATTGGTTTTGTTGTTGTTGTTGTTGTTGTTGTTTTGGTTTGGTTTGGTTTGGTTTGGTTTTTCAAGACAGGGGTTCTCTGTGTAGCCCTAGCTGTCCTGGAACTCACTCGGTAGACCATGCTGGCCTCGAACTCAGAAATCCGCCTACCTCTGCCTCTCAAGTGCTGAGATTAAAGGTGTGTGCCACCACTGCCCAGTGGGTTTTTGTTTGTTTGTTTGTTTGTTTTGTTTTTATTTTTTTAACATTTATTTTGTTTTTATTATTTTAAATGTGTGCATGCTCACAAGCGCTATGCACATGTGAGTGCCTGTGTAAGTTGGAGGCTTCAGGTTCACTTGGAGCTGGAGTTATGGGTAGTTTCGAGCTGTCTGGTGTGGATGCTGAGAACTGAACCTGGGTCCTCTTCAAGAGCAGTATGTGCTCTTAAACCACTGAGCCATCTCTGCAGCCTTGTTACAGTGTTGCATCTGTCTGCTTAGAGCATTGACCTAACATCTGTCTACCTTTTCCACTCAAGTCCTTATTGCACTAATCATATATGTGAACTATCTCATGTTAATCATGTGCGTGCATGTGTGCACATGTGTTTGAGAAAGGGTCTCTCTGTGTGGCCTAGGCTGGCCTCCAGTTCTCTATTCTCTGTTTTCCTAGTGCTGAGATCACAGATGTACATCACCATGTCCAGTTCCACAATGTATTTTTTAAGCCCTGGTCTATTCATTGTAACCTTCCTGTCGTATCAGATTCTGATCTGGCTTTGGTCTCTTCATGATTTTCACCTTTCAGTCTTGTAGGGTTTTTGGAAGTCAGGCATGATACAGCAGGTAAAGGAACTGCAGTGGAAAACCATTAACAGCACAGTGCTTCAGTGGGGCAGGGGGTGGGGAGGGGAAGATTCTGAATTCCCACGATTGGCCTCTGGTACTTACTGTGAGCCTGTGCCCCAGGCTGTGAATCCACAAGCCAGTTTCGGCTTTCTCCTCTAATTTAGAGGAACAGGATGGCTGCTGGAGGCTGTGAGAGGTTTTCCCTCACTTTGGGTCAGTTCAACCTGGGTTCTGATTGGACTCTGGTAGACTAGGTTGGGGTAAATCAAACTGGTAGACTTGGAGGCAGACTTGGTTCAAAAGGACAGAATGCTCTGGCGTATTTCATAGTGACAAAGCTTCCCATTCTACACGCCCACCCACGCACAAGCACCAGAACACTTGTCTCCAGTCATTACTGTGAGGACACAACAGCCTCAGAGCTACCAAAGCGTGGGTGTGCCCCTCTTAGACCTGGTTGCTGGAGCCTTCCCTCTGACCGGTCCACACTGTGCCCCAGCACATTGACAGTCACTTTCAGGTGTCCTACCCTTATGCTGCTTGCTGCTGGTGGCTCTCACAGCACTGGGTTATACTGAGAGTCCTCTATGTGTCACTCTGTCTGTTGTTCTATTATTTTGTTTTGTATTTTTCTAGTGGTGTTGGGAGTAAAGCCAGGGCTTTGCTCATGTTAGGCAGGCACTGCCCCCCGCCCCCCACCCCCCAGCCACATTCCCAGCTTTGTCTGTCCTGTGTGTAGGGCGGTTTGCTTTGTGACCTCAATTCTGTGACAGATTTGGGAAGGATTGTTCCTGTTCACTTTGTCTGGTCTTACTTAGTAAGCTGGAGTGAAGATGTTCACACTGGTTGGGGGCTGGGCTGGAAACCTATGGTTCCTTGCTCTGTTTTAAGTTGTTGCTTATGTTTTGGCACAAGGGTACTGCTTGCTAAGCACTCTCTTTCTCACACACATGCATACATACACACACACACACACACACACACACACTCTTGCATGCACATACACACATACACACATACTTTCACACGCACACCTACACATACACTCTCTTACATGCAATACATACTCTCTCTCTTATGTACACGTACACACACACTCTCACATGCACACACACTCTCACATGCACATACACATTCTCATGTACACCCACACAAACTCTCTCACATACACACACTCTCACATGCAAACACTCTCTACATGCACACACCTCTCACATGCACACACACTCTCTCACATGCACACATGCTCTCTTATGCACACATTCTCACATGCACATACACTCTCTCACATGCACATACACTCTCACATGTACACTTACATTCTCACATGTGCACACATGCACACTCTCTCACATGCCCAACACTCTTATACACACACATTCTCATGTGCACATGTGCATGTGTGCATACACACAGACACAGACACACATTCAGACAGATACACACACACAGACACACCTGAACACACCAATATACAGACTTCCTACACTTATTTTTGGTCACAACCCAACCAGTTGGCGCTGTTTCCGCTCTTGCCAGGGTTCTGTTGAGTCCCTGGGGTCTTTCCTGTGTATAAAGCTGGTGGTCAGTTGGGGCTGACTGATCTTTTATGGTCTCAGCCAGGAAGACTTTGCTTTCCCCTGGGAGGTCTCTTCCCTCTAGAAACTTTGCTGTTCCCTGGAGGCCTGGGCAGGGCCCAGCAACACAGCAGAAAACCACAGGCTCTTTGGATCAGTCCTTGCATCAGAATGACAGTCGCTTATCCTGTTCTTGTCAGACAAGGCATGTTACAGAAATATTTTGGATTCTAGGGGTGACCAGAGTAGCTATTTTATACTGCTGGTATGCTTTATCTCCAGGGTACTGACTAGAGTTTTAGGATTGGTCAGGAGATAAAAGGTATGCAATGAAACAGTCCTGGTGAAGGTGTGGTCCTGCTGGTCACGGCCTCCTCCCACCCCTGATGGTAGCATCTCCTTCACAGATGATTGTCCTCCCTTGAGAAGCCTCACCTGTTCCTGGAACCCAGGCTGATTACAGGCCTGGGACAGACTCTTATCTGCAGCACTTCACCCCTTTAGCATTTTGGGTACACATTGAAGAATCAATATGTTTTAGCCAAAGTGATTTCTTTCTAATTTATTATTATTATTATTATTATTATTATTATTATTATTGTTAATGTATACATGCATGTATGCCTATGTGTGTGCATGTGCTTGAGGTTTCAGGCATCCCTTGGAGCTGGAATTATAAGCAGTTGCCAGCTGGCTGATATGGATGCTGGGAATTGAATCATTCTCTGCCATGCTGTCCTTGTCCTGATACTACCTCCAAGAGCCTTGGTTGAATCCTCTCGGGGCTCATGAGGTGCTTTTGTGGGTACTTGCTGCCAAACCTGACAACTTGAGTTTGACTTCAGGGACCCCACAGAATGGAAGGACAGATGAATGGATGAACACTCTCTCTCTCTCTCTCTCTCTCTCTCTCTCTCTCTTTCTCTCTCTCTAATAAATAAATGATAAAACTTTAAAGGCCAGATGTGTTGGCACATGCCTTTTGTCCTAGTACTTGGAAGGTAGAGGCAGGAGGATTGTTGTGGGTTTCAGGCCAGCCAGCGCCTCACTAGGTAGCCCTGACTGTTCTGCAGCTCACTACATAGACCAAGATGGCTTCGAACTCACAGAGATCTGCCTGCTTCTGCCTCCCAAGTGCTGGGATTAAAGATTTCTGCTCCTTCTTTCTTTAACTGCACTCCACTCCCTTAAGGTGATTTCACCAGTTTCTATGAACTTAGAGACTGGGTTTGTTCTAGTGATGATCAGCTGTGTACCTTCAGCTTTGAACTTTCCTGCAGCTGACTGCCTGACAGCTCTGTTGGTAACCTGACAAGTGCTGGGACCAGGAAGGGTACCACCATGTCTGGAACCAACTAAGCAGAGATTGACTGAACACCTTGATGTTCTAAACAGAAACAGTGGGACTACAAGGAGAAAAGGCACTGCAGCTTTGGGTGTGACATGGAAGTACACTTCAGTTCTGAGAGTGTGGCCGAGCACATGAGAGGACTTGCTGGGGCAGAGCACATGCCTAGCATGCATCTGGCCCTTGGTTCCATTCCCAGCACTGTTAAAAAAAAAAAAAAAAAAAAAAGGAGCTGGGTGTAGTGTCCCATGCCTTTAATCCCAGCAGCAGGCAGGAGGCAGAGGCAGGCGGCAGAGGCAGGCAGATTTCCGTGAGTCTGAGGTTAGCTTGGTCTGGACATGGCCTCAGCTTTCCAAGTGGTAGGATTGCAGATTACATCACGGTGTCCACATGGGCCTGAAGTTACTGTGACTATCTCCAATTTGCAGAAGAAACTGGGGCTCAATTATTCAGGTCACAGCAACTATCTGGTGGTTCCCAAATCTTTACTGTCCCACAGTTACTCACACTGACATTGGCGGAGAGACTTTCTGTCAGTTGCTCTTTTAAATCTCTTCTTCTGGTTATCTTTTGCTGAAGGATAGAGTTTCAGCTAATGCTACATAAAGATCTTAACCAACCAACCAACCAACCAACCAACCAACCAACCACCAACCAACCAACTAAACAACCAACCAACCACCAACCAACCAACCAACCACCAACCAACCAACTAAACAACCAACCAACCAACAACCAACCAACCAACCACCAACCAACCAACCACCAACCAACCAACCAATCAACCAACCAACCAACAACCAAGCGACCAAGCAAGCAAAAATCAGTAGGTAGTAAGGGCTGAGACAAAGCTGAATGAAACAAGAAGCATAAGAAGCAGGTTAGTGACTTGTGTGTGTGTGTGTGTGTGTGTGTGTGTGTGTGTGTGTGTATGTGTGTGCACCGTGTGTATGCATGTGTGTGCACACATGTGTGAGTATGTGTATGTATGTGTATATGTGCATGTGTGTGTATGTGCACGTGTGCACGTGTGTGCATGTGTGCGCACGTGTGCGTGTGTGCACATGTGTGTGTGTGTGTGTGTGTGTGCGCGCGGTGGGAGGGGGAGGCAGCTGCTCTCTTGCTTCCCTGAAGCAGGAGATTTTGGTTGAGATCAGGATAGAAGGTGGGTGGTGTTACCATGTGGAGACCGAGACCCCTGAAGTCCAAGGAGAGCCAAAGTCAAGCTTAGATGCACTGAGGGGAAAGAGCAGGGTGGCTCCCGAAGTGACGTGTCCCCCAAAGCACAGCTCCTTCTTTCTCTGGTGTGCATCTCTGAGTTGCAAGACACCCAAGGCCTGCTCACCAACTCTGAGAAGCTTCAGTGAGCCTCAGATTTCTCTACTGGAATGTTCTAGTCAGAGGAGTTTCGTCTCTGGGCTAGAAAGTATTTTAATTTATTTTTTTTAATTAATTTTTTTGTTCTGAGGATAAAACCTAGAGCCTTAAGCACACTAAGCAAGTGCTCTAACTTTAAACTAAATTCCCAGACACTTTAATAATTTTGTTGACAAGAGTTGGGGCTTTTAGAACAAATACAGGCATATGTCAAAGGCTCCCACCATAGGCAAAGTCCAAATGACAACCCCAGCTTCTGCTCTGTTGAAGGTTTCCAATGGCTAAAGTCTTGCTTGAGCTTGTCCCTCCTCCCCCGCCCACTACTCTCATTGCTTGTTCTGTTTCTGGAGGCTGGAGAGGAAGGCTGAGACAGGAGCCCAAGGCTGCCAGCTGGCACCCATGCATCTCCTAGCACTGTGGGCAGGGCCTTGTGATCCTGCTTCATAACCTTCCCAGGTGGAAATTGTTGCAACGAGGCTCTATAAAACCTACTGCACTTCCCTGGGGACTGAAACCCATTGAGCTTTCTAATGAGGTAAAAAGGACCTGCCCTTAAATAGGGGAACCACTCCTTAATTTGACTAGAAACGCAATGAGCAGTTAGGTTTTTTTTTTTTTTCAACAGTAATGAATTCATATCTTTCTAAAATTAAAACAAAACAAAAACAACCACGGGGCAGTATATTAAAAAATCTTTCCAAGCTAGGAGTGGTGTTAGCCATCTGTAATCTTTAACTACAGGAGCCTAAGACAGGAGAATGACAAGCTTGAGACTGGCCTATGCTACACATTCCTAGGCAAGCATTCCTAACCTCTTGTCTTCAGTGAAAAGATGTCTTATAGATGCAAAGCCTTCTTTGCAGCCGTCCCCCTACATTCTAGCCTTCGGTTACAACAAGCCAGCCCAGTGTGGCAGGTGTACTTGGGGCCATCTCTTTACTCTAGGGACCATCAGGCCCTCCCCAAGTGTCAGAGCAATGTGGCCTCCCAGAATGTGGGGCATAGAAGTTACCTGCCTAGCCCCAGCCTTCAGAAGACAACTCTGGGGGCTGAAGCGCTAAGACTTCTGCTGTCCAGGCTCACAGAGGACGTCGAAGCTACTGCCAAGAGCCTCAGAACACGGGAGCGGCTTTCAAGAAGAGCCTCCGAAATGTGAATGTGAGGCTGTTACAAAATGATGCTAAATTCCCAGATGGGTTTGCTCGCAGGACACAGCATGAAGCCTTGGACTGTTGAGACATCTTATCTCAATACTCAACTGTTCTTACTCTCAAAAAAGTATCCTTATTTTTAGTTTTTTTTTATTTTGTACATAAATAGAGCATGTCTTGATCACATTTACCCCCAGATGCCCTTCTCACTCCCCTTGAATACCCTACAGCCTTCATGTCCTCACCAGTCCCCCTCTTAATCCCATTAGTGTTGCCTGCTGGAATGCTGACTAATCATACTGGCTTGATCTCGTGCAGGTCTTCTGCCATGAGCGTAATGGCCATATACAAAGACTGTAGCCTCCTCCCATCCTCCAGCCCTTACACTGCCTCTGTCCCTCCTTCCTCCACCTCTGTCCTTCCTTCCTCCCATGATTCCTGGCCCTAGAAGGAGGGATTCGATATGGACATCCTATTTAGGGCTGAGCACTCACGGCCACTCAGGGTCACTTATTCTCAGCACTCTAACCAGTTATGGTCTCTGTATTAACTGCGTCCCACTGCAGAAAGATGCTTTTCTGGTCATTGGGTATACACATACATATTTAGAAGGCAGTTTGCCAACATGTCCTTTTGATATAACATGTGCTTATGGCCTCCTTAAGCGTGTGCTTTACCAGGATTACAGCACCAGGCTGAATTCCTTCCCGTGGAACATGTTTTCCTCCCACCCTGGTCGTATTTTTTTAAAGATTTATTTTTATGTGCATTAGGCATTGGCGTTTTACCTGCATGTATGTCTGTGTGAGGGTGCCAGATCTTCTGGATCTGGAGTTAGAGACAGTTGGGAGCTGCCACACGGGTGCTGGGACTTGAACCCAGGTCCTCTGGAAAAGCAACCATGCTCTTAGCTGCTGAGGCATCTCTCCAGCCCATAATTTACAAGTTTTAAGTGGCAGCTCAGTGACTTTACCTATTCCTACACCCACGTCCCCACCCAGATCCCCCCACACAGAACATTTCCTCTTCCTTTCTTTCTCTCTTTCTCTTTCTTTCTCTCTTTCTCTTTCTTTCTTTCTTTCTTTCTTTCTTTCTTTCTTTCTTTCTTTCTTTCTTTCTTTCTTTCTTTCTTTTGTTTTTGTTTTTTGAGACAGGGTTTCTCTGTATAGCCTTGGCTGTCCTGGAACTCCCTCTGTAGACCAGGCTGCCCTCGAACTCAGAAATCCACCTGCCTCTGTCTCCCAAGTTCTGGGATTAAAGGTGTGCACCACCACCTTCTGGCTAACATTTCCTCTTTCAACTCTCAGGCCCTTGCCTAATTAGACCCACCTACTACCAGCAGGTGGTCACCATCCCACAACTTCATTCTTTACTTTAATTAAGACAACTTTTTTTCTGAGACATGGTTTCATTATCTAACTCTGGCTGGCCTTGAACTCACAGAGATCTGCTTGCCTGTGCCCAGAGTGTTAGGATTAAAGCTGGGCACCTCCATGCCTGGCATGCCTGCTCTTGAACCTTACATAAAATTGACCCTAGAGAAATGCTCTTTTATACCCCTTCCTTCTTCCCTCTGTCCCTCCCTCCCTCCTCCCCACCCTCCCTCTTTCCTTTTAGCTTTGTTTGCAGTGCTGGGCACCAAACTCAGGGTCCCGGGCATTCTAGGTAAGTACTTTATCACTTGCCATGCTCCTTCACTCTGTGTCTAATTTTCTTTGCTTAACATTGTGTTTTCAAGAGTATCAGAGTAGTTCATTGCTTTTTGCTGCACTGCATGCCCCAATACCCTTATCCAGTCCTCTGAGAACTGCTGTCTGGTTTCTACTATTTTGGCTTTTATCCGTGTAGCTGGGCTGTGTGTCCTTGCACAGGTATTTTGGCACACGAGCACTCGTTTCTTCTGAGGTATATGCCCAGGAGTGGAATTGCCTGGGCAGGTGCTCAGCATCTGATTGATTTTAGCCGCATCTGCCTGTGGCTCTCCAGCATCCTTCCATCAACGTCTACGTTCACAGCAGCTTCTGAGTTAGCTCGCTCCTCACACCAACAGATCCTAAAGTTTTCAGAGGTTAATTTTAGGCATTCTAGTATGTGGTCAAAGTGCACGTAGTTTTCATTTACACCTGGCTGTAACCATGGACATTGAATATCTTTCATACACTTGTTGGCTGCTGGTGATGGGCTTTGTGCAAAGTGCCCATTTAATTCACCTTTTCCCTTTTCCCTATTGTGCATCTGAGACCTGTTAGTGGAGGTGAAAGCACTGGGAGATAGCATCATCTCACTTATGCCAGGAGTTGGGAAGGGGCTCAAATTGCTTTATGCATCATGTGTCGAGGGTGAAAGGGACTCTCCATGAATTACTCTTCTCTCAAGCTTACTGCCATCCTCCTCCCTGAATCTAGCACATGACCAAGCCCAAGGCAAGAACCCGGACAAAGCTAACCAACGAGGGGCGATGATCCTTGTTTTGGGGTGCTACTTACTGTGAACTTTGCAACAAATAACACATTTGGCACTCTTCTTCCACCCTTTAAAGCTAGACCTAAACCTGAGACCTTTCTAATTATGGACGGGTGGCCCATGAGCATCCTCAGGCCACCAGTCCTGACTCAGGCTTTCGGGTCCCATGGAATCCCCTCAGTAATGAAACCCTCAGCCCTCGGGGTTACATCACTATCTCTACTCCATTTTCTTCAAATTGGATATTTAGACCCAGAACCTGAGACTGAGTGGCTCCTGGACCTACTAGATTCTGATGAGTCCCCAGAGACAGTCTCCTTCCCCAGCCCAGGCCTCTTCAGAGCACTCACTGCCACATGGAATGGTTTTGATGACCTTTGCTGGCAACTTCTTTCTCTTTGTTATGGAAAATATAATGTGTCTGTACCCAGGTAGGGTAAGACCACGGTCCAACTCCGACTGAATTCGTCTTGCAAAGTCAAGGATTCATTCAGGTCAGGTATGGTGATACACAGCTGAGGCAGAGACAGGAGGATTGAGGATTTGAGGCCAGCATGGGCCACATAGTGAACCCCATGTCAAAAAACAAACAAATAAACCAAAGGAAACTCGTAACAAAAAAAGGACTTCAGGCTGGGCAGTTGTGGTGCACGCCTTTAATTCCAGCCCTTGTGAGGCAGAGACAAGCGAATTTCTGAGTTCGAGGCCAGCCTGGTTTACAGAGTGAGTTCCAGGATAGCCAGGGCTATACAGAGAAATCCTGTCTCGAAAAACCACAAAAAAAAAAAAAAAAAAAAAAAAAAAAAAAAAAAAAAAAAAAGAAAGAAAGAAAAGAAGAAAGGAAGGAAGGAAAAAAAGGACTTCATTCTCGAACTCATTTTCCTGTGGTTTGAATTCCAATGTCCTTTGCAGGCGTATGTTCTGAGTGCTTGGTTCGGTCTTGCCCTTTCCTGACTATCATGAAGTTAACTGCCCCCCCTCTGCCATGTTGTTCAGCTTCACCTTAGGCCCAAAGCCACAGAGCCAGTTGCCCATGGACAGAATCACGAAGCAAGCGAATCCTTTGCAGTTTTTGCACTTTATTTACTTTTATTATATATATGAATACCTGTATGTACACCACATACTTGCACTGCCCGTGAAGGCCAGAAGATGACACCAGAGGATATGGGACCGGAGTTACAGATGGCTGTAAACCACAATGCTGGGGACTGGGAATTGAACCCAGGTCCTCTAGGAAGAACAATCATTCCTCTTAACCACTGAGCCATTGCCCTATTCCGAGTCTTCCCTCCTTTAAGTTGTGTTGTCCGGTATTTTGTCCAGTGATTTGAAGCTCTAATACTGGAGCCAAGCCAAGATGACGTGCTCAGGATTTAGAGATACTCTTCTGGCCCCATGCTCCCTGGATACTGTGAGGCCCGATAAGTGGTTATGAACTGAGTGCCTTAATGAATAATTCAGATGGATCCATCTCCCAATCAAGCAAGCCATCTCTCACTTTCAAAACCTTGTGCCAAAGGAGAGAACAGGAACACATTCTAGTGCTTTGTCCACTATGCTTGATGACTCCATGAAGTTCAGGCATCAGTGTGGTTTTGTGTCATAAGTTGCCTGAAAGTAGATCCCATTTCTGCGCTGATGTCCTAGTAACCGACACATCCAGTTAAAAATCAAAGCGAGGACAAGAAGATGTTCAGCTTAAGGTTCTGGAATCTTCCTCCAAATGACCCAGTTGCTACACTAGTTATTTCTTCATGGATATAGTGAGTTATATAGCCTGATGGATCTCTCCTTGGGTGGCCCTCATTGGGCTAGCCCCGAGGGTTCAGACTGGTGGTGGATGCATTTTCTGGCCAAGTTTAACCTCTTGGGGCTCTGTACCTTCTCTTTTCCTGGCGTGGGAGATTTTCTTGCAGGTTCGGGCCATGTAAAACCTCACAGGCTGTTGATGGCCATTAAACTAGGATGGTTCCAAAGGTCAGCGTCTAGTGTGCTAGGTGGTAATTCCACATGCTACCTGCAGGTGTCTCCCTCTGACTCCAGAAATTTTAAATTTGTGCGTGACAAAGACAATTTTGTGAGTTACCCTGGGAACTGGGTGTGCTGACACACACTCCTGTCTTAGCACTCAGGGGCAGAGTCAGGAGGATCTCTTCGAGTTCGAGGCCAGCCTTGTCAACATAGTGAGTTTAAAGAAAAGCTGCTTTGGGTAGTAAAGGGTATGTAAAGATTTGGGGTAGTAAAGGCTAGGGAAAGATCTTCAGAACAGCACTGTCAAACACGACATTTTGCAATGGTGGAAATCTTCAGTTATCTACAAAAACAGTAGACGTTAACTGCACAAGGCTGCTGAGTCATTGAAACGTGTCGAATGCTCCTGGGGAACTCACTTTTCCTTTCTGGTGTGTTTATTCTCAGCCTTTCCCTGTGTGGAGTCAATGCTGCTGTATCAGGTAGCCTAGCTGTGTTCCCATTGTTGCTCCTATTGTTTCAGCAAAGGATAACCGGAAGACATTTAAAACAGCAACTGACAGGAATTCCCCTCACCAATATCAGTGGCTTGGCTAACTATGGGACAGTGAAGAGTTGGAGGCCACTGGATAGCTGCTGTGACCGTAGTAAGTGAGCCCCAGCTTCCTCTGCAAATCAGGGATAGTGTAGAGACTTCAGAAGAAACCCGTTGGAGTGTGGACATGGTGATGAACTCCATAATCCCACCATCTGGCAAACTGAGGCAGGAAATTAGCAAGTTTGAGGCCTGCCTGGGCTATGTAATAAGACACTACCGCAAGTCAAGAAACCCCAGCTTATTTTGAAGAGCTAAGCATCACTCCCATGGCCTTTTCAAGGCTCATCAAGCAAGCAGGTTACTCAGGGGCCAGTTAGGAGTCAAGCTTTGTGTTATCTCCAATACCATAAGGTTCAAAATCAAAGAGACTCACAGAAAACACTGGAACAGAACGCAAGCTGTCCTCATTGTTCACCCAGAGTTCCTAGACAGTAACTATTTTGCCACATTTGCTCCTTGTTTTATTTCTGCTCTTGTGTGTTTTTATTTTCAGATGTAAAGATTTTTTCTAAATCAAGTGACAGTAAATTACAGCTATGATGCCCTTGACCACTCCGGCCCAGAGCTTTGGCATGTAATTCATAGAGAAAGTGTCATTACAGACAAGTCACAGGAAACGGACATGATTTGACACAATTATCTAATTGTGATTAGATGTCACCAACCATCTTTTTTTTTTT
>NW_022196897.1:129456700-129460689 GCF_008632895.1 Mastomys coucha | reverse complement strand
GCTGGCCTCGAATTCAGAAATCTGCCTGCCTCTGCCTCTCAAGTGCTGGGATTAAAAGCATGCGCCACCACCGCCTGGCACCAACTGTCTTTTATAGCGTCCTTTATGGCAAAACAATATCCCATTTCTCCGCTATATTCAGTTGTTCTATCTACTCTTCCAGCCCATGCAGGACTTGCATGTCACTGACATTGGTGACAAATGCAGGCCATGATTTTACACCATGTCCCTTAGTTAGGGTCTCACTGACATTTCTTCATGATTAGCCTCAGACTGAATACCTTCTGACCACACTTAGAAAATAATGTCCCTTTCTCCTATCAGCAGGGACAGGAATCAGCTTCTTGGTTTGGGAGAATAATTTCTGATACTAAGTACTCCAGGTAAGAAGAAAAAAAAATCTAGAAGCATCTTCAGGAGCCTAAGTTAGCTGGCACGAGCCACTGTTATCAGCTGCTTGTTTCCGAGGACAGAGGAAAGGGTGGAAGGCAGAGGACTCCAAGCCGAGAGGGAGCTACAGAGAGAATAATGGCTAACACCGGAGCCCAGAATGAGCAGAGGCCTGGGGAACAAGTGCTGAAGGCAACAGAGCCAGCTTTTAAATAGCTTACTTAAAAAACTCTCATTTGTTTTTCTGACACTTAAAAAAAAAAGGGTGCCCACTGTGAAAAATACAAAAGGAACAAAGAAGAAAACAGCGAAAGCCTGCAGTCCTTGCAGCCCTGTTAATCTTGCAGGCACATGCCTTGCCAGCCGCCAGAAAAGCTCTTTCCAAACTGCTCTTGAAGTAGGAAACAAGCAGAAAAAGAGAACGGTGACGTCATACGAGCAGAAGCCAGCCCTGAGGCCAGCTTGCGCGTTTTCCTTTCCTCCTTCACTCTGACAGGGCTGTGTCTGTAGGCTGGGAGGGACGAGTGGCCTGGCACCTGGGAACATTCAGATCTACTGCTGTCATATTTGTGGACCTCTCAGACTGCCACCATATGTTTGGAGCTGAGAGAGGAGTTTCCTGATTTGTAAAGATAAAAAGGAAGGAAAGTGGGCTGCAAACCCATCCCGTACTTCTTGTTTAGACAGGGGTGGCATGCAGGCCAGGTCAGGAAGAACCCTCCCTGAGGGCAGAGCTGAGGTGTGTGTGTGTGTGGGGGGGGGGGAACCCAGGAACAGGTTCTGTCAAGTTACTGCCCTCAGAGTCTGTGCAGTCCTAGGGACAGGCCTGGGGACATCCTTGGGCCTGTGGGTTGAGTATAGGCAACATATATGAGAGGGCAACTGGGTACCCAGAGCAGATCTGGTAGGGGGTCCCAGGGCAGGGTGGGTTGGGAGGCTGAGAAGCAGCTCTCTGGAACTGGGTCTGATGGGGTGGGAAATGGTGCACATACTGTGTGACGTCTTTAAAACAACCCAGGCAAACCTTCAACCAGAGGATTATCCTCGTCTTTGGTGGACACAGGAGGAAACAGAGGGCAAGGTAAGTGACCCAGCATGTAGCCTGTGCCTCACTCATATCCTCAGCCCTCCGGAGGTGACCTCTTACCCTGCCTCTGTGGGTTCGTGACTTTGTATATCTCTGTGGAGTGTGTGTGTGTGCTCACTGGGTCTTTTAGAGTGTGGGACAACAGGACAGTGAAGGATGGCCCATGATGGGTTTGTATGCTCCTTAATAAGACTACTATGTTGGCTTTTTGGGACATGGTCTCACTATGTACCTCTGGCTGTCCTGGAGCTCACTATGTAGAGCAGGCTGGCTTCCAACTCACGGAGATCCTTCCTTCGGCCTCTCTGTTCACTACCACACCTGGCCAAGACTGTTTTATTGTTTAATTGTGGTAAAACATAGAACTTTAAAGTCCAGGATGTAGCTTGGTGGTAGAGCCCTCGGCTAGCATACACTCGGACCTGAGTTCGATCCCCAGTATCAGATAAACAAAAGCATAAAGCACTGACTTTACAGCCTTTACATTGCTGAGTGTACACTACACTGTTAACTGTATGCACCACGTGTAATAGGTTTCTAGAACGTGCCCCCTAGTAAAACTGAAACTCGCCACATGGGAACAACCCCTCAGTCCCTCCTCGCCCAGGCTCTGGTGGCCACATCCTGTTTTCTGTCTCTTTATATTTGACTGTTCTAGGAACTTTGTGTAAGTGGCAGCCTGCAGTTTCATCTTCTGTGACTGACATTTAACATAATGTCCTGAAGTCCCATCCATCTTATGGAGTATAACTGAATTTTCCTTTTTTTCTTTTTGTTTCCAGAGATGATTTTGCGATATAGCCTAGTTTGGCTTGGAAGTCATTGTGGAGCCCAGCCTGGCTTTGAACCCATGATCCTCCTGACCCAGCTTCCTGAATTCTGGGATTGCAGATGTGTGCTGCTCTGCCTGGCTGAATTTCATTCTATTTGTGGCTGAAAACTTCCCAGTGTTTATATATTGATTGTCTTTACTGCTTCATCTGCTGGTGAATATTTAGTTTTCTTTTACCCCTTGGCCATTGTGGCTGTTGCTGCAATAAACACGAATATGTAAGTGTCTTTTCTTTTCTTTTTTTTTTTGGGGGGGGGGGTGTTTCAAGACAGGGTTTCTCTGTGTAGCCCTGGCTGTTCTGGAACTCACTCTGTAGACCAGGCTGGCCTCGAACTCAGAAATCCGCCTGCCTCTGCCTCCCAAGTGCTGGGATTAAAGGCGTGTGCCACCACTGCCCAGCCAAGTGTCTTTTCAAGAGTCATTTTCAGTCATTTGGATATATCCCTGTTTCTTAGTTTGTTTGGGCAGCTATAATACAAAACCATGGACTGGGTAATTTTTTAAAGTTTTTTTTTTTAATTAGAAAAAAAATTATATCTCAGTGTGGTGGTATATACTATTAGACCCAGCACTCAGGTAGCAGAGGAAGGTAGAGAGTTCTGTGAGTTCAAGGCTAGCTTAGTCTACTTAACAAGTTCTAGGCCAGTGGGAAGTACACAGTGAGACCTTGGCTCAAGCAAACAAACAAACGAAAACCAAAAAACAGAAAACAGGGCTGGAGTGCTGGCTCAGTGGTTAAGAGCACTGACTGCTCTTCCAGAGGTCCTGAGTTCAAATCCCAGCAACCACATGGTAGCTCACAACCATCTGGAATGGGATCTGAAGCTCTCTTCTGTCATGCAGTTACATATGCAAATTGAACATTCATCTACACAAGTAAATTTAAAAAATCATGAAAAAAAGAACCAAAACACACACACACAGACACACACAGACACACAGACACACACACACAGACACACACACACAGACACACACACACAGACATACACAGACACACCCCCCCAAAACAACAAAACAAAATCCAAAGAGTTATTTATTTGTTTGTGTAGATAGTGTTTTGCTTGCATGTGCTAATGTGCACCACATGAGCACCCTGACCCATGGAGGTCAGAGAGGGCATTGGATTCCCTGCATCTAGAGTTACAGGCATTTGTGAGTTACCATGTGGATGCTGGGAACTGAACTTGGGTCCTCTGCAAGAGCAAGTGCTCTTAACCACTGAGCAGTGGCCCCAGCCTCAATTTTAAATAATAGAACTTTATTACCAATAACCTGGCGGCTGGGGAATCCAAGACTGAGGCTCAGGTGAGGGCTTTCTCAGTGTCTTCTGGCAGGAGAGGCCCCATGTCCTCATGCTGAGGCAGTCAGAAGGGCGAGCTGGGTAAATATTACTGCATGAGTCTCTTAGAAGGGCTTTGATCCTGCCCATTGGGAAGCCTTTTAGGACACTGACCTTCTAGGCGACCTACCTCTCCCTCCTCACCCCCAAGACAGGATTTCTCTATGTAACAGCCTTGGGTGTCCTGGAACTCTTTTTGTATACCAGGGTAGCCTCAAACTCAGAGATCCCCCTGCCTCTGCTTCTTGAGTGCTGGGACTAAAGGTGTGAGCCACCACACCTGGCTGAGTCCCACCTTCCTTTTTTTTTTTTTAAATTTATTAATTTTATTTATTCAC
>NW_022196897.1:129454537-129456166 GCF_008632895.1 Mastomys coucha | reverse complement strand
TCCTTAGAGAAGAAGCCACCCATGGCTACACCTCCCCCCCACACCCACGCTATCAAGTCTCAGCAGGGCTAAGTGGTGCATCCTCTCCCACTGAAGCCAGGGCAGCCCAGGTAAGGGAAGGGGATCAAAATGCAGGCAACAGAGTCAGAGGCAGGCCTGTTCCAACTGTTAGGGGACCCACACGAAGACCAAGCTGCACATCAGCTACAAATGTGTAGGGGGCCTAGGTCCAACCGGGCATGTTCTTTGGTTGGTGGTTTAGCTTCTGTGAGGCCCCATGAGGCCAGGTTTGCTGACACTGTTGGTCTTCTTATGGTCTCCTTGACCTCTCTGGCTCCCTCAATCCTTCCCTCCACTCCTCCACAAGACTCCCTGACCTCTGCATCTGTTTCGAGTCCTCACCTCGTAATCACACTGGCCTCACTTGAAATATGGAGAAAATGTATTCAAACCGTAACAACCCAGAAGTGGGACTGTTAGATTATATATAGTATTAGCTTCAAACATGTTCGGCAATGTCTCTTACTGCTTTTCAGAGTGACTGCAGTTTTTATTAAGTCAGTTTTCAGAAGTATTCTGCACTCTCCCCGAGGGAGGTCCCTCGTGATATCTTAATCAAATCATGAACCCTTCTCTCCCCGGCTCACATCTCTACCCTGTTTCCTGTTTACTTCCTGGTCCTCCAAATTCACTACAAGCATCAAGTCTTCATCATGGTTTGTTTTTTGTTTTTCTGTCAGGAACTCAAGTCAAGGCTTGCCACTTGCTTCAGGTTATGGAGTTTCTAAGTGGCTATTTTACCATCTATTGCTGTGTAATGAACTGCCACACAACCTGGTGGCTTCAGATGGCCTTATTTATCACCCTGCTTCTGTAGGTTGACTGGGTTTGATTGGGTGATGTCTTTTTTTTTTTTTTTTTTTTTTTTTTTTTTTTTTTTTTGCGGGATGGGGGGTGCAGAGTCCAACGTGATTATAGGTGGATGTCAAGGGACAGAAACATCTTCACTGGTTGTCCAGAACAGCCAGGAGTTCAAGGTGAAGAGGAAGGACAAGAGCCTTCTAAAGGTTTCTTTTGGACTAGCATGGGGTCACCTCTACCACATTCTAGTAAAAACAGTACTTTCAGGCTCTCTTGATAGGAGAGGTGGAGAGATGAATCATGTTAGGGTTTGAATATGAGAGGCCCCCATAAGCTCTTGTTCCCAGATAGTGGTCACAAATTCAAGATATGGGGCCTAGCTGGAGGACTGGCTGATGAGGGCAGGTTCTTAGGAGCATATCTTGTCCTTAACCCCCTCCTATCTGTCTCTGTGCTGTCTGATTGGTCTCTGTGAGCAGCTTTGTTCCTTTAAGCTCTTGCCACCACAGTGCCCTGCTTCACTACTGGCCCTGAACTGACAGCAGGAGCCCAAATACCGTGTGGCAGAAGAACATCCAGACAGGACTGTTGTGGATGGGCCTAGTAGTGTTCTTGTGAACCAATCCCCTAATGAATAAAGGAGCCAATCACTGGGCGAGTAAGAAGGACTTCTGGGTTGGACGGAGGACGAGAAGAAGCAGGAGAGAGTTAGGTCCTTTTTGGACAGGGATAACATGAGGACAAGATGTTTTTTTTTTTTTTTTTTTT
>NW_022196897.1:129443049-129454482 GCF_008632895.1 Mastomys coucha | reverse complement strand
CCAGGATGGCCTCGAACTCAGAAATCCACCTGCCTCTGCCTCCCAAGTGCTGGGATTAAAGGCGTGCGGGACAAGATGTAATTACGAGTGTCTCCTGGTTTCAATGCTGGATCCGTCAGGATTCGCCACTGGAGGATTTAGATTTAATAAGGCTTACAAGTTAGGATTTTAGTTGTTGCGCCCAGCGATTGAGTTCTGAACTAAGTTTGTGTTGCATTTTCCTTCACACTGCGGGGCAGCTCATCTGGGTTCAAGAGAGAAAGGTATGGTGGCAAAGCGTGGGTTTGCCTGAGGTGCACCACAAAGGTTGTGGGGGTTTTGAAGCATGGGGTTGGCATGGTAGCGACTCGCCAGTGGGAACTTAGCGAGCTGGGTGGAGAGATTTTGGAGTACTGAGTCAGAGTCTCCATGAGAGTTGGCCGTTGCCGGCTGGTGCCTAGTGGCCAGGCAGCCGGGGCAGAGGCACAAGTGCAGATCGTGCTTTTTAATATTTCCTATAACAGAGGACATGTTTTTTGTTTTTCTTTTGGTGAGCCTCAGGGCCAGGATGCAAACCTGGTCAGTATGGTTTGAGAAATCCTAGTTGTAACCTCCATTTTGCCTCTACTGACGATGAATAAGGAAGACTGGTCATTTCTAGAGGACTGGAGGGTGAGCTGAAGACAGTGTAAAACGTAAAGCTGATTTATTAGGATCCTGTGTTTAACTCCAGACTGATGTGGCCTCAAGTGATTGGCCGCCTTGATAGGAACTTAGAAAGCTCAGAGCAGCATCGCTTAGCATGTTTGGGGTCACTAGAAAGAACCCAGAGGGGCTGGCAAGATGGCCCAGCAATAAAGGTGCTTGCCTTTGCCACCCCGGTCAACTTGGTTTGATCACTGGCAGGTACACTGTGGAAGGAGAGAACTGATTCCCTAAAGTTGTCCTCTGACTTCTGAATGTGTGTTGTTAGGGCTAGCCTGGGCAAACTCGGTGAGCTCTTGTCTTGAAAGAAAAGGCAAAGTGAGGGTTGTGTGTGTGTGGCTCGGTAATACGAGTCCTTGCCTAGCATGGGTGGGATCCTAGTGTCAGTCTCCAGTATTGAAACGGAAAATAGTCTCTGGAGACACGTTGGAGAATTGTGAGTCCAAAAATTATTCTAGACTTCCAAGATAGGCCGAAGATGCCAGTTAAAAGTGTCCTTGTGGGCTGGCGAGATGGCTCAGCGAGTAAGAGCGCTGACTGCTCTTCCGAAGGTCCTGAGTTCGGATCCCAGCAACCACATGGTGGCTCACAACCACCCGTAATGAGATCTGACACCCTCTTCTGGTGCATCTGAAGACAGCTACAGTGAATTACACCAGAGCGAGCGGGGTGGGGGTGTGTGTGTGGCAGAAGTCCTGAGTTCAGTTCCCAGCAGCCACACACATGATGGCTCATGGCCATCTGTACAGCTACAGTGTACTCATACATATAAAATAAATAAAATAAATATTTAAAAAAAAGTGTCCTCGTAGGAGAGAGTCAGTTGTAGAAACACACCTCACACAGGAGAAGACATGACGAGGCAGAGAGATTTGAAGGTACTGCTCTTGGAGAGATATGGCCACAAGCCAGGGAATGCCAGAGACCACCAGACGATGCAAAGATTCTCCCCTGGACACACAGATTTTGGTCTCATTACATTGACTTCATCTTCTTGGCCTGTATATCTGGGTTTGAAAATAAATGTGTGTGGCTTCAAGACTCCAACTTTGTGGCAACTTACAATAGCCCCCACGGCTGAGATAAATCCACTTCAGACAGTGCTGGAGAACGGGGTTATAAACTGGATAGTCTGATAGGCACTTAAACAAAGGTTTAACAAAATCCCTGAGTGCAACTATGTGTCTAGGGGACTCGTGACAGGTTGCACAAGTGTCACAAAGTGTTTGACATCAGTGAGTCTGTGTCTAGAGTTCAAGGAGTCTCTTGGTTGTTTTGGAGTCTATTGAGAAACACTAGAAGGCTCGAGGGTTACCTCTGCAAAGATCCAAGGTTCAGCAACCTTTCAAGATGAAGATGGTTGAGAACCACCCCTCCCCCCATGACCTTGGATATACGTGTAACACAGCCGTGGAGGAACAAGAGGGCACAAAAGGTGTTTGGATAGGTGGGCCTTTAAAGATGACGCCTCTAAAATAAAACCATCAAGGAAATTGGATTTTAAGGAGATGTGATTTGTCATTTGAGGGTCTGGCTGGTCAGTACCTGGTGTGAAGTGGAACTCGGATATGGACTCAGAGCAGCAGGGGTTTTTGTAAGAGGAACAGGATTTAGTGTCTCTTACCTTCTGCAGGTCAGGAACCTGGGATTAGTTTATTTCAGTCCTGGCTCCGGGCTGTGGACTGTAGGATATAACCCTGTTCCCTACCACCCCCTCCACTCCCATCCCCCTCTCTCATCCCTGTTCCCCATCCAGGGCTCCCCTGAGGTCATAGGACCAGTTTCCAAAATGGCTCCCTCCGTGGATGGTGAAGCCATACTGACCGTGGCCAGAAAGTCTCCACTTTTTATTCCTAGACCTGTCTACAGAATGGTTGCCAAGTCTCTCAAGTGAGTGATCCTAGAGAGTGAGGCAGAAGCCACGGTGTCTTTTACGAGCAGGAGACTTTTTGCCGTTCCTACAACAGATTATACAGGTGAGCTTCGTTCAGCATAGGAGGGAACTTCCACGGGTCCAACTTCTAGGAGGCATGGTGTACCACTGAAGGCTGATGGTCTACAGAGCAGAGGAAGGAGCTGTCGTGTGGCTAGAGGATCAGGATGAACAGGAGCTGGCTGTACTGACAAATCTGCTCCAGTCAGGTAGGCCAAGTTCTGACTCCAGTTCAGAGGTGGAGAGAGCCTGTCTTTCCTCCATGCTCAGGCAGCTTCTGCCCATGCTGGCAGGGAGTGGAGGCCTCCTTTGGGCACTGCTGGATCCTGTTACACTGTCACCCAGCAAGACAAGAACTGTGGAGCCTGTGGCAGGAGACAATGGCCTCCATTGAGGAATTATGACGTAAAGGAACCAGCAAGCCCACAGCCACCATTCAGGAAACAAACAATAGGTGTTTCAAGAGGGCCCAGGGGTGCTCCCAGGAGAGGCAAAGATGCACATCACCAGCACTGGCAATCCCTCCCCTCCCTCAGGTCTCTGACACTGGGCCAAGAGAAAAATCTCTCCTGGATCTGTCTGAAAAGGTCAGTTGTTATGAATATCTTAGAAATCTGGCTTCTGACCTTCATGCAGTTTGCCCTTGCTCAGTTCAGGGTGGTACTTTCCTGATTCATTTTCCGAGTCTATAAAAGGCACCCACCTATGTGCTGGCACCGGGGGTAAGTGGGGGAAAGTATGCAGAAAGGTTTGAGAATAACCTGTGACAGCTTTATTTCCACAGCTCCTGCCTTGGCATCTCATGTCCAGTAGAGTACTGGGTGAAGCCATATCTTAAGAACTTTATGTGAATCCAGCCATTTATCTGTCAGCTGGGAGGATGGGGGCATTCTTTGTTCTTGGGCTTGAGCAGAGCTCCCAGCGGGACCCAGGGTCTGGCTGTATTGTTGTTTTATGTTGTTACGAGTGAAGATACAATTCTGCAATCATGTCTGACATTCAGAACAGAGAGGGGGAGGGAGCCCCCTTCTCAGGACCTTAGCTGGAAGCCACTTGCCCAGGTCTTTGCCTCTCTAGGTAGATCTGGGGATTCCTGATGGCAATATGGAGAAAAGGCCTTTCTGGGAAGGCTTCTGTTGATCTGGGGCTCAAGTTTCAGTTAGCTCTGGAAGGCCACCTAGTGATTCTGTGATGTCCGCGGTCCAGGTGAGCACAGGCAGCTATTCTGATTTGAGCTTAGCCACTTACATAGGGTGTGACCTTTGCAAGGCAGTGTGCATCTTTGTGCACCGGCTGGCTGTACTGGAGATGTCCCATTTGCACCTGGGCTTTGCCTGGTCCCGCATCTACTCAGCTTAGTGTCTTGGGATGCTGGATCCTAAGGCCTGAATCAGTGGGTTCCTGGGATGTCATTCTAGGTCCTCATAGAAAGTACCTAGAGGACAGGGAGAGAGAGTCAGGGTGTCTCCCTCCCCATAACCTCATCCTTTCTGGGCCCCCATTGTTTGGGTCTATCTCCTGCTCAAGGCTACATTTTCTGGCTGGGGCCCTCTCTGTGCTGCCGTCTTTTCTGAGTTCCTGTAGTTGTTCCCTCACCTTTGGGAACCTTACTGTTGCTGGTCATAGGATGAACTTTATATTGTCTTCAAAGCTGACCTGCATCTTTGTATTCGGTCTCTATTAAACCCTTCTCAAACAGCCCAGGTGAGTGTGCTGTTAGCACTCCCAGTTTGCAAATCCACTTGATATTCAAAGCCTTATTTTGAACAGGGCCTTTTAACTCTCTGCAGTGTTCTTTTCTCTCTTTTTTTGAAGGCCCCAAGGAAAACTTGAAGCTGCACTGGAATGGCTTCTGTTTGAACTTGAAAGCCCAGAGCTGGCCTTTGGGGCAGGGGGCAGATTGGCTTTATGTCTTTCTTCAGAACAAAAATCAACTGAGTTTTAAAAGTCTTGTCCGTGGGAATAACGGAGGATGCTTCCATCCCCAAGGGGACCATCGTAGGCCGCTCAGAGTCAACTCAGACTTACTTTGAGAAGGGAAAGGAAGAGGAAGGTGAGGGGCAGGGAAGGAAGATAAGTGATCCGCTACTGCTGTGAGCCTCAGATTGGCAGGGTGTGGCGGTGCATACCACAGAGGCAGGAACATCTCTGTGAAATCTAGGCTAGCCTGGTCTACATAGTGAGTCTTGGCCAGCCACAGCTGTCTCAAACAACAACAGGAACAACAACAAAACCACCAGATCAAAGAGTGTATGAGGGCAACTTTCCTGCCTCCTGAGGGATCCTGGGAGAAAGCTCTAGGGAAGTAAACTTAGGCTCCAAATCCCAGAGATAGTTACTAAGGAGACATCCCAGGTTAAGGGACAGGTCAACGAGACAAATACCAGTAGCAGGTCCCGTGGAATGCTATGGGGCTGCTCACAGAGGAAGGATGTCAACGCCGCATAGACACGTGATGAGGAGAGTTTGAATGTGTCTGCTAGATTTATGCATTTGGAACGTAAGCCCCAGTGTATCTGTGTTGGGAGTCAGGAGCTCTGCCCCCATGGCTTAACATAGCTAGGGGATGGGTTGTGTTCTGGAGAGTGAGTTGTAAAATGAGTTCAGCCCCCTCTTGTTCTCGCACCCTCTTCCCCTTCCACCTTCTGCGGTGGGCCAATGCAGCAGTTTGAAAGCTTCTTGCTAAGCTGTTACATGCTTGGGCTCCCTACCCTTCAGAATCATGAGTTAAAATGTCTGTTGGGTATAAATTATCCAGGTTTTCCAATTCTCTTATCGAGGCAGAAGCCAGGCTAAGAGACAATAAAGGCTGGCTGCAGGGCAAGCATGAGCCCGATTTTGCGGAGAGCAAGTGGCCCGTGTTTATTTCGTATGTAAAAATCCCATCAGCTTGGGCGAGCCGTATGAAGGCTATGTGAGAGGTTCAGCAGAGATGTGGGACAAAAAAGAAGCAGTCATGACACATGCCTTTGGGCTTTCTTGTCGGGAGCCCCGAGCCTCTTGAACCCTGTCCCTCCCCCCCCCCGCCCCCGCATCTCTTCTCTGGGCCGGTATGAAGAGGGGATTAGCTATGTGATGGTCCCAGGATGCTCAGCTCACCGTCATTACCCATCATTTTCCACATAGGAAAACTGAGCTGGGGAGACGTGAGGTTGTCTGGGCCAACAACTGAACAGTCACACTTGGCTTGCATGAGGTAAGGGGCGGGGAGTATTTGCTTACATCCATCTGGCTGCCAACCGTGTGGGCCACCCCAGGAGACAAGAACAACTCAGCATGCATTACTCCACGGGCAGTCTTTATGGACGGGCTGCTCCCAGCTGAGTGGGACCCAAGAGTCCTGAGGCCCTCTTCCTGAAGGGCTCATGGATGAGTTTCTGGCACCTGGTCAGAGGCAGCCCACAGAGGCCACTGCTGGAGCCTCCACCAGACCTGTGGTGAGGGAGGAAGAAATGGGGTGTATGTGGTGGCTAACACTCTCCTTCCCCAGCTTCACCTCCTACCATTGTCTCCTATTGGTTGGATCTGGTGAGAGAGGAGAACTGGGAAGCGAGGCCACTGCATCTCCACTTGAGTCCTGAGTTGCCTGTATGGTCAGGTTGGTTGGGGCTGGTGAACAGGAGCTTTCTGGAAAAGCCAGCAAGCATCTAGAGCCAGGTGTTAGAGCTGACAGGTGAGGTTGGGAGGGGTGGGGGGGCAGTCCTTTGGCTCTGGCCCCTGGAACTGATGACACAGTATCTGTCAGCCATGTCTCCCTCCTCCTCTGGCCCTTTCCTCTCACCCTTTCCCTTGCACAGAGTCTACTCCTCTTTCTGTCTCCACAAGGTGAGACTGAGTAGAGGAGAATGGTGACAGGGTTCCCCAGGGCCCCCCAAATGGTTTACAGTGCCTCAGTCACTGCCACCCTACACTTAACAGGCACATGACATACATTTGTTGAAGGAAGTCAAGGATGAGAGCCCGGCCAGGCAGAAGATATGGGATGATGTGTTGCCCCAAAGCAGACCCCAGGATTGATACTTTCTTGACTTCCACAAGCAAGGAAGGAAATGGAAGGAGGGAGAGGAGAAGCCGATGGTGAGCACTTCATGGAGACCAGTGTGGACACTTGGGGTTCCTCCACACTGTTGGAATCACGGACAGAGCCAGGCAGATACATCAGAACAGCCCCGCCAAGGCTCCTCAGTGAGGTTTACGCCAGTCTTTTTTTTTTTTTTTTCGAGACAGGGTTTCTCTGTGTAGTCCTGGCTGTCCTGGAACTCACTCTGTAGACCAGGCTGGCCTCGAACTCAGAAATCCGCCTGCCTCTGCCTCCCAAGTGCTGGGATTAAAGGCATGCGCCACCACGGCCCGGCTGCACCAGTCTTTGACTTATGGTCACCTGTGGGCTGGTCTTAGTAAAGGCTGAGGGGTTTTGTAGAGCAAAACCTGCAGTGTGGGTATGGATGCAAGCTCCTTTTGACCGTCCACCAAAGCATAGGCAAGCTCAGTGGAGACCCCTGGGCTGGGCAGGGCTATCAGTAGCGGTACCCAGGTACCTAATGAAGAAACAGTCTTCCCAACTGAGAACCACACATTGGGCACCTGCTAGGCTCATGAGGGCATTAATGCACCTAACTTGCATTAACCCATGGCCCAGCACGAGAGCCATTGCTATGGAGACAGATGTCCCTAGGCTCCTGTTTAACATAGATGCCAAGCATTGTAAAACTGCATAGACAAAACTATGCCTGGCACACAGAAGGTACTCAATATTAAGTGTATTGAAGTGTGTTACAGTGTGCTGAAGGAACATTCCTGGCAGTGGAAGGGGTTGGGGAGATGGAGGAACATGGTGGTCTGTGTGGTTGAATGACTTGACAGTCTGGGGAGCTCGTACTCTGGAGGGGCCCAATTCTCCAGAGCATTCAAAGGCTGATGGAGCTGGGCCTGGTGGGATGGGCCTGCTCCTAACTGCTCCTAAGGAGGTTGAGGTAGAAGAGAAAGATAAAGGTCTGCCTGGGAAACTTTGAGAGAGACTTTGGAAAATAAGAAGAGGGTTGGGGATGTAGCTCACTGACAGGGTGCCTGTTCAGCATTTGTAAAGCTCTGGGTTCAAGGTTCAATTCTAGTACCAGGGGAATAAAGAACAATTCGGCTGACCAGCAGTATCCAGGAGAGGAGGGAAAATGGTCTTAATGGACAACTTTGGCTTAATGGACAACTGTATTTCCTGTGTTGAATATGGGGAGACTCTGATTAGGGAAGAGGGAGATTGTTGTACTGGCTGGTTTTGTGTGTCAACTTGACACAGGCTGGAGTTATCACAGAGAAGGGAGCTTCAGTTGGGGAAGTGCCTCCATGAGATCCAGCTGTGGGACATTTTCCCAATTAGTGATCAAGGGGGTAGGGCCCCTTGTGGGTGGTGCTATCCCTGGGCTAGAAGTCTTGGGTTCTATAAGAGAGCAGGCTGAGCAAGCCAGGAGAAGCAAGCCAGTAAGGAACATCCCTCCATGGCCTCTGCATCAGTTCCTGCTTCCTGATCTGCTTGAGTTCCAGTCCTGACTTCCTTTGGTGATCAACAGCAATGTGGAAGTAAGGTGAATAAACCCTTTCCTCCCCAGCTTGCTTCTTGGTCATGATGTTTGTGCAGGAATAGAAACTCTGACTAAGACAGAGATAGAACCCTTCAACTACCCAACTGGACCAAGAGAGAGACTGGCAGCTGCTCATCCGATGATCCACATGATATTTTCTATCCTACCTAGAGGTGGCCACATCTTGCTAGCACACTGGAGTCCTTCAGGGTCAGTCAATGTGGACCTTAAAGTTCGCCATCTCCTTGTCTCCTCAGCTTCCCTGGAAGCCTCCTGGGAAACTTTGATGACTTGATCTCTGTGCCTGGTGGAGGAAGGGAGGCTGTGGGCCCACCAGGCAGGCCACACAGATCAGTCTTTATGCCCTGTGGCCTCCGGGAGGGAGGTGTAGGCTGTTTGCAGGCTCAGCATCTGCTGGAGAGCAACACAGGCACTCTTTGTGGTGCTCAAGATCAAGGAGGCATGGGGGTGGGAGGCCCAGGGGCAAGTTCCTGGGGGACAGCTTATAGGTGGTATGTTGGGGGTAAAATGATGGCCTGAGCAAGAGATTTGGGGGTAGGGCCCAGGACAGAGAGAGAGAGAGAGAGAGAGGGAGGGAGGGAGAAAGAGAGAGAGAGAGACAGAGAAAGAGAGAGAGAGAGAGAGAGAGAGAGAGAGAGAGAGAGAGAGAGAGAGAGAGAGTTCACATGCATGTGTTTATTCAGAGAAGATTCCTTTGAACCAGCCTGAAGATCCCATGCAGCAAACAGACAGACACCAGCTCCAGACCCCCTGGCCTGGCCTGAGCAAAGGCCTCTGACTTGCATCTTTGCTAAGTAAAGCTGTCCATCACCCATGACCCTCAGAGTCTTCTTCTGGTCTTTAAACGTCTCTGGAGCCAAGGTTTCAAATGCAAAACCACAAATATTTACCGGATCCTCCTTGGTGGGATTCCTGCGGGCTGAAGTGGGCTGTACTTCTCTCAGGCCCTGGCCTCCCAAGGCCTGGATTCCCTCTTCTTTGACTGATTTTCCTGGCTCCATTCCTGCTTTTTTTTCTGGTGGAAATCCTCTATACTCTGTTCAGCTGGGCCATGATAGTTAGGGACAGTGTGCCAGCCTCTGGGTTGTGGTGTCATACAAGGCACCAGGCTTAGAAGTGCTCCACTCTTGGCTGCAGGCTCCATGTTGTCATTTTGAATTGGTTTTTTATTGAAGAGCTGAGGTTTGAACTTCAGGTCTCACGTGTACCTGGCAAGTGTTTTACCAATGAGCCTTTTTCACAGTCTTTTCAAAATTTTGTTTTGAGACAGGGTCTTAATAAACTGACCTTGAATTTGCCATCCTTCCACCTTATCCCCCTGAGTAACTATACCCTCCTTGAAATTCTGATAACACTCTGTTTTTGGTTTGTACTGGACTCCACAAAAATGTAACTAGGGCTGGAGAGATGGCTCACTGGTTAAGAGCACTGACTGCTCTTCCTCAGGTCCTGAGTTCAAATCCCAGCAACCACATGGTGGCTCACAATGAGGTCTGATGCCCTCTTCTGGTGTGTCTGAAGACAGCTACAGTGTACTTACATATAATAAATAAATAAATCTTTAAAAAATGTAACTAATCATGCTTCAGGAGTGAGGATGGGGGTAGGAGAGTCCAAGGACATAAGCCATCTTAGCTATAGTCACCTCTCTGTCCCTGGGATCTGAATTCAGGTGCTCATGCATAGCAGACACTGCATTGACTGAACTATTTCTCTAGGCACAGCAAATTATTTTTGTTTTTGTATTTTAGGTTTGTTTGTTTGTTTGTTTATTTGTTTTGAGACAGGGTTTTTCTGTGTAGCTTTGGCTGTCTTAGAACTGTTCTGTAGATCAGGTTGGCCTTGAACTCATGGAGATCTGCCTGCCTTTGCCTCTGCCTCCCAAGTGCTGGGATTAAAGGGGTCTTCTACCACTGCCCAGCAAAAAAATTATTTTGTATGTATTTCTTCCCTGCAGGTATGTCTGTATACTATGTGCATACCCCCATAGAGGCTAGAAGAAGGTGTTGGATGTCATGGAATTACAGATAGTTATGAGCTGTCATATGTGTGGGGGTGGTATGGATCATATCTGGGTCCTCTAGAAGAACAATCAGTGTTTTTAAACCTAGAACCATCTCTCCAGTCCCAATGAACACTTTTATAGTGCTTTTGTGTGTTTATTTATGTGTAGATTTATATTTATATCCATACTCACATAATTCCATATTTACTTGTATATGTATAGAATCATCATATAGTATTATATAGAACAGCTATATTTATAATGTATCTGCATGCATGCATGCCTATGTGTGTGTCTGTGTGTGCACGTTTAGCTTGCTATTTAATTTTAGGCAACTCAAAACCCAGGACGTATAAGACACATTCCAAATTTTTGACAGCTGTGTGGGATTTCACTGTATTTCTACTCTTTTGCCCTTGACTATTTTTGAGTTCAAAATCTTCATGACTCAGCCTCTCAAGCGCTAGGATCTCAGGTGTGTGCCATCATACCTGGTGAACAAATTTTAGAAAACAAGACAAAACAACACTTTACTGAGGTATGATTGGCATAATCTGCTTCAATCTGTAGGACTGGAACTCTGCTGCTCCCACTTACGCAGCAACCATTTTGCCCATGGCTCCATCTCTCCAACCCTCATCTCTTAGAATATCTTATTGTGCAGCATGGCTGTCTCTTTGTCCTGTGATGCTGTGTGATGATTGTGTCTTCAGGTGAAGATCAGCTGAGGCACGTAGTATAGGCACCGTGATCTCTCAGAAAGCTAAAACTGGGCCTCGATTTAAGAGTTCGGTGAATACTGTTAGAATGCCATTGCAGTACCTCACCAGATGAGCTGACAAGCAAGATGGCTAACTGTAGGCAGCCGCTTGGATGATAAAATCCAAGATGGCGTTGGTTCCTGATACACTGTAGCAACAGACTATTCCACTGCGCATGCGGCCCTCCGGAGCAGGTGTATACTGTGCATGCCTCTCCCGAGCAGGTGTATGCTAATGAGGGTTTGCCGGGGAACCAATCCAGGAGGACTTGGCAGCTCAAGCTCAGGTATATAAAGGGGTTGTCTCCAGCCATTCCATGCCACTCCACAGAAGCAAGCAGACCTGCAGCACCTAGAAAGAAGAAGAAGAAAGAAGAAAGAAGAAAAAGCAGCAGCAGCAACATCAAGAAGAGCCAAGAAGAGCCGTGCCATCAAGAAGAGCTGTGACACTTAA
>NW_022196897.1:129442594-129442821 GCF_008632895.1 Mastomys coucha | reverse complement strand
CCGCGAGAGAAGAAGTCTAAGTGTGTTCGTCGTTATTGCTGCCATCCGGGCAGCAAGGCGCCGTACAGCTAACAGGTGGCTGGCTATCTGTTGGCATAGATACAGAGCGGACAGGCTGGGCAAAGGTTAATTCACAATGTGGGAGAAAGAGAGAACAGTTTGAGAGTTCATTATGACACTCAGAAGATCAACATAGAATGTATGCATTATTGTTTACGTTTCGATTT
>NW_022196897.1:129435570-129442584 GCF_008632895.1 Mastomys coucha | reverse complement strand
AAAAAAAAAAAAAAACCTTGTTTACCTGTAATTTAAATGTAACTGTGCCCTGCATTTTCTTTTGTAAGTCTGATTCCCTGTCCTTTATCTGCTCTTGTGCCTGTTCAGGAAGTGCAGTACACATGGGTTCAGGGTCTGCTTCCCCTGTGGTGTTGAAATCAAATCCTCCTGGAGCCTGCCTCCACGGCCAGGAAGTGCTGCCCTGGGCCCTGGATTTCTGTATGCTTGCTGTGGAGAGTTTGGATTGTCTGTCTGATGGACTGGTACCCGTATGTCCTAGCAAAAGACTGGCTCACTCGATGCGCTTAAAACCCTCGCGTCCTCTTGGTCCTCCACTGACACATGAGGGCATGGAGAACCAGCGGGGCCTGATGGAAATCATTCCTTCTGCCTCCAAGCAGTCCTCTTTTAAAATCATAGCGTGCTAAACCACACCGGGTAGTTAAGAGCTCTGTTTGAGCCAAGCTGTGATGGCACACGCCTTTAATTCCAGCACTTGGGAGGCAGAGGCAGTCGGATTTCTGAGTTTGAGGCCAGCCTGGTCTACAGAGTAAATTCCAGGACAGCCGGGGCTGTCTCGAAAAACCACCCCCCACACACAACAAAACAAAACAAAAACCTCTGTTTGGGGGCAGTTCTGGGAATATCAGGGACAAAAGCCCTGAAGCTGGCGGGGGCCATGTCGGGGGCAGGGTGCTTAGGTCAGTGCTCCTTGCTCCTCGCCCACGTGTACAAAGTCCAGATGCTGCAGCCAGCGGGTGGCCGCCTGGCCTTGCTTATCTGCCGGCTCCTGCTCCTCCCCTCTCTTGTCTTCTAGTAATCTCCAGTGGAGTTTGGAAGATGGAATGGGAGGAGGGGGTGTTGGGGCCAGTTTACAGGAAGTCTGCTCAGGAAGAGACAGATGCCTCAGCTTCTTTTTTGTTGTTATTTGTTTCAAAATATTTATTTAATTAGCTTTTTCTCCACCCCCACCCCTCTGCATTTCCCCACTGCCTTCCCTAGCCTTCATCCATGGGCCAGTGACCTCTCCTGCCCCAGAGCAGCTTTCTAATAAATCTGCCTTTAATATAAAAAAAGTATATTATTTTTAATTATGTGTTTATGTGCATGTGTGTGTGTGTGAGAAAGGGGGTGGGGTATGTGCATATGCCACGGCAGCTGCCTGCAGAGGACAGAGGAGAGGTTTGCATCTGCTGGGTCTAGAGTTATAGACCAGACTTCTGAGCTGCCAAACATGGGTACCGGGTACCAGACGCTGGCTCTCTGCAAAGGCAGTGTGTGTTCTTAACTGCTGCATGACCTCTCTGGCTCCATGCCTGAACTCCTTTCTGCACGAGATGAAATGAAGAGGGAAGTCGATCTACTCTAACTGTAGAGCAAATGGGATCACCTTGCAACCGAGGCAGCAATGGGGGGGGGGGGTCATCTTTGTGACCAGAAGCCTTCCTAACGGTCCCACCCACCCAAAACTGTGTCCTCTCCTGACAATGCAGCATTTTTTAGTGTGTCTCCTCAGTATTTACAGCGTGGGGACCATTTCTGTTTCTGCTTCTCCCTATTACTAGAATGTGAGCGCCATCACCACCAGGGGGCTGAGGCTGAGGCTGGGGTGGGAGTAATGTCCCTCTACAGTCTCTGCACACAAACAGTGCTCAGTGCGTGTCTAGGAAAGAGCTACTGGCTGCAGGAAGGCAGAGAGGCTGCTCCAGCTCCCCAGTCCCTACTCTACTCTAAACCAAAGTCTTAGATACACCAACACGAGCAGATAAGGAGTTTAGTGACTCACTGGACTCCCTGGGGTTCCCATGCTACACAGCAAGAATGAGCATGTCAAGCCAGATGGATGGGTACCGGGACTGCAAAGCCCTGTGGTCCTGAAAGCAAGATTCAGCATGGAGTGCCAAGTGCTGGTCTTAAGAGGCCAACATCATCCCTTGTTGCAGCTCCAGCAATGTGTACTCCTGCAGTGCAGCAGTTATCAGGGCTGTGCACGCCCCATCCCCACCTGAGTCCCCACCCCCTACCCCAGGTTAGACTGTATGGCATGCTCCTGAGTACTCAGGCCCTGGAAGTTCCTGTACACATAAGGTACCTTTAGGCTGAATCCTAGGGTGCAGCACACAGGAGGAGATCATAGCCAGAGTCCAGGGGCCCGACATCCCAATCTTGGGTCAGATACTGCACTCTTTCCGGGGTTCAGTGAGCTCCTCTCAGCCATAGATATCTTTCCTTCTTTGGCCACTGTTCAGTCCCCTGGGGAGATAAGGCTTCAAATCTAGACTCATGTTTTCTACTAACCTAACTGAGCAGCACTGATTTAATCCCAGATCCTTTGACCTGAGTCATTGTTACTTCATCCTGACAATAACCCTACAAGGTGGATACTCTGAGTAACATTTTTCATAGATGGGGATGAGGACCAGTGAAGTTACTTATGGGGAATCACTGCTGGCAGCCAGTGTAGGAGGGCTTCAGGCCCACGGGACTCTACTACCTAAGGGTTTTACCTGCTCTGTGTCCTTACAGGGGCCTGTGATCGAGTGTGCGTGCAAATGTGTCAATATGCAGCACACAATTACGACTGTGCTTAAGCAGGCTTGAAAGGAAGAAGTAAGCAAGAAGGGAAACAAGGGAGGAGGGACGGGACACAGGGACAGGATGCGAAGCAGGTGGGAATGCGAGTCCGGGAGGAGGGACGGGACACAGGGACAGGATGTGAAGCAGGTGGGAATGCGAGTCCGGGAAGGAGCCGGAGCGTTGACTTTGGCAGAGGTCGGGGAAAGCAGGCCACTCATCGTTGCCCTCTGTCTCCACCCAGGCACAGAGGTAGCCCTTGCTTTCACACTAGGAGCAGCGGGGCTGGGTAGCAGAAGCCGCCTCTGCAACGTGGCATCCTGAGCCTGCTGCCAACAGCTGGCCAGCGGACCTCCCTTGGGCTTTTCTCCAGCTCGGACTTGCCAGCCCAAGTCCGGGTGTTCTATGACCAGGCGGATTTAAACGTCCAGCAGCTTTGCCAGCCGATTAGGCACACCCTGAGAGCGTGTCCCTGCAGTCAGGTCTTGCCTGAAGGCTCAGCATCCCGCCATCTGCCGCTGGCCCGCCCTTCTAGGGAGCTGGGTAGCTCAGCTCAGTCGCTTTGCAGCTGGAGAGGCAGCTCCGGGGAGTCAGGAGTCGCTGCTCTGAGTCTCCTTTCTGCAAAGGTGGGGTGCTGGGGTGGCATTTCTATGAGGGCCAGGACAGGGTGTGTCACTGACAGCCTTCCCCAGCAGAGAGCTGATAGAGTACCCAGAAGCTGCAAAACGACCAATCAGGCTGTTAGCACAGCAGCTCTGCAAATAGGTTTTGGAATCTTCAGTCCCAGTCCTTGCTAGCTCGGTAGAGGACTTAACCTCTTTAAGTTTCAGCTTTTCTGTCTCTAAATGGTGACAATAATAATCTTTACCTTTCTCAGAGTGTTTGGAAGGTTATATCTAATATCCATGAGCATTTAATACAGTCGAGATATTGTTTTAAGGATTTTAACTGTGTTCACTCACTAGGACTTACTGAGCCAGGTACCATGATGGCTCCCATTCTGTGGTGGAGAAAAGCTACACTCAGAGACATTAAGTAACTTTCCCAAGGCCACCCAGCTGGTATCGGGCAAAGCCAGGCTTCAAGATGGCTCTAAGAGAAGCCCCAAAGCAGATTCCTCTGGCTGCCTCTGAAAGGCACAAAGCCTGGTACTGTGCCTGCCAAATGGTTGATGCTCAATTAAAGGTTGCCATTTGACAGCAAGTGGAGGGTGAAATACAATGCTTTGATCTTCTTCAGGGAGCTGAAATGGAGGGGAGGAAGGTGGTCATGGGTAGATAAAGGAAGCTCCCACCTTAGGATCTTCTTGAAGCCTTTTGCTAACAGAGAAGCAAGAATTCCAGCATAGTTAACATATTTGCACAATTAACATTGGTGGCACATATCTTTAATCCCAGCAGAGGCAGGCTGATCTCTGAGTTTGAGGCCAGCCTGGTCTGCAGAGAGGCTACACAGCCAGGGCTACACAGAGAAACCCTGTCTTGAAAAAAAGAAAAATTGCTATGAAGGTTGCTGGCACACAACCTCCCCTTTATGTTAGAGGAGCCACACACCATGCTTAAGGCCTAAGCTGCATGACCTTATGTCCTCCAGGAGCCTCACCGACTACGTCAGACTTCCGTCCACAGTAAAGACATCTTAACTCACCCTGCACACCTTGTGACCTAGGGTTTTCCTTTGTCATCTGTGACCCCATCCGGTGCATAGGAACCGCCTCAGGATCTCAGTCAGATCCTTAGCAGCTCTTGAGGTATAACATCAGAACCTACCCAGAGCAATCTACATGGCTACTGGAAAGCCACTGACTAGGATTCTCTCTCTGAGAAGTCCACACCCATGCTCTCAGATTCGGCTTATTTTCTTCCAAGTGCCTCTCTTTCTATTTACACTGTGTTTAAGATCTATATTAAAAATGTCTCTCGACAAACAACTGATTCATACTGTCTCCTCTCAGAATTCTTTTCTGTTGTGAAGAATTGGATTGCAGCAGAGTGGAGATCCCTAAAAGAGATAAGGGAACTAACTCCTCAGGCTGTGGGAGGGTAGCACCCACCGCGCTCCCTCTCGCTGCTGACAAAGTGTAGTGTTTTGTTTTCATTCATTCATTCATCTACCCATTCCTTCATCTTCATCCAATAACTGTCCTTACCGTCTTTGCCTAGCCCGCAGTTGTTAAGTGAACAAATGGCTTTGGATCCCTGCTCCCTGAAGCCCACTCAAGGGCATTCGGATGAACATAAGGGATAAAGGCTCTTCTACAGGGAACCTCCGGGATACCTGTTACTGAAAACAAGCAGTTGTCAGTAGCCCCCACCCCCTTCACTGAGACTCTTCTCAATGAGCCTATAGTCACAATAATATCGATACTGCAAAGATGTCCCACTCAGGTCCCCAGCCATGCCACTTACCAGTTTCTTTCTACAGACAGCTGGGCAGCTGGACTCACTCTGCTAAAGGACAACGCCAGGTTTTACAGCCTCCAACTATTTCCCTGGTCACCTCACCAGGCCACCTTCCTCATCTGATCCTTGTTGGCCCTCAATATCATACCTAACTCACCTTTCCTCCAAGACCCTCCCATGACCCCAGTCTGAGGGTCAAGTGATGAATGTAGCCATTAATGTCTCTTCCCCCATTGTAATCATCTCACACAAAAACAACAGGAAACACTCGCAAAAGGCTTTCCAACACACACACACACACACACACACACACACACACACACACACAGAGCACAGAGAATCCCTCCAGGTTAGCTCTGCCTTCACTGACTTTGGCAACACTGTAACAGAAAAACTGTAACAATACAAATGGTTTATAATCATAGACATGCAAATTGATTGTGTCCAGTGGAATGTGTTGTACTTGCTATTGCCCTGTAGCTAGACTTTTGCATCTAATGGAAGCTCATCTCAGCACTCTGATAACCCACGGGTGTGCGGCTCTTAGACTTTTCCTTGGAACCAGTTGGGATATTTTCATATGTTCCCTTATTAGCTAATGGAGTGAACAAAATCTTCACAGTATATGAGTAACTGTAGCTGTCTTCAGACACACCAGAAGAGGGCATCAGATCCCATTACAGATGGTTGTGAGCCATGTGGTTGCTGGGAATTGAACTCAGGACCTCTGGGAGAGCAGTCAATGCTTCTAATTGCTGAGCCATCTCTCCAGCCTGCTATTTAACTCTTGAGCTTTTTTTTTTTTTTGGTTTTGTTTTGTTTTGTTTTTTTTAAATCTGATTGGGGGCTAGAGAGATGGCTCAGCAGTTAAGAGCACTTGCTGCTCTTGCAAAGGACTTGACTTCGATTCCGAGTGCCAACATTGCAGCACAAACCTGCCAGGTCCAAGGGATCTGCTGCACATACATGGTGCACATAAACGTACACAAACACACACATACCTATGAAAATGAATACATCAATGACTTTTTAGATGCTGATTTGGCATATTGTATCTGTCAGTGTTGGGAGAACAAGCCACAGAAATGCACTTTGGGCCTACCTGTCACAATATGGAGGTTCGGAGGGCAGCTTGCAGGAATTAGTTCTCTTCTTTCACCAAGTTGGTCCTAGGACTAAACTGCTAGACTTGTGGATGAGCATCTCTCACACTGAGCCATCTAACTAGCCACAAATGATCACAGTCTTGTCTTAGGATTTGGGACATGTTTGAAAATGCTCATGAAATGACAGCGTTGGGTCCTGGTCCTTAGTGGGAGGGAAGTCATGGGCTAATTTAAAGCAGAGCCTCTTAAGACATGTCTGGCTATGGGACCGTCTTCCAGCATCCTTGGCTGTAGCCCTCTTTTCTGATGTCTCGTACTGACATGGCTGGCGGCCAGAGTTGGGATGCACAGGGATTGTTTGTACAGTTTGCGTTTGAGATCTCTCTAGAAATCGTGGCTATGGAGTGATGTGAGCTCAACGCCAGGGGCAGTGTTCCAACAGGTTTTGGAGACCCATGTGCACTCTTGAATGCCCCGGCTTTGGCTGAGGATTCCTGGGAGGGAGACCAGAGTGTCTTCCCGCTGCTGGTGGCACTAACCGCCACACTTCCCAGCCTGCTTTCTTCTCTTACCACTCCTGGGCCACAATTTCCACAAGGCAGGGGTGGGGGGGGCACTCCTGGGACCCAGCAACCCAAGTATAGTTGCTGGGCGTTCATCTGCTTACTCCCCAGTGCAAGGAACAGAGTCTCCTTCTGAGAGGGCCCCAGTGGGGTGGATGAGGGGTTTGGTAGACAGGCTGTTTGTCGTCCTCTGGAATACCCTTGTAGTTGCAGGAGTACCACAAAAAAAGCAAAAGCAAGAAACTGCAGGTCTTTGTTTTTTTCATTTCTGGACGTCCAGGCTTCTCCAACTCCAGAGGGACATTACTCCTCAGTAACATGACTGGAAACGGAAGGGTAAAGGAAGGGGTGATCTGAGGAAGGACAGGG
>NW_022196897.1:129424321-129435560 GCF_008632895.1 Mastomys coucha | reverse complement strand
CCCCCCCCCCGCTGTGAGCCACTCCTCTTGGCTGTCAACTTGACTACATCTGGAATCAACTAAAACCCAAGTAGTTTGGCATACCTGTGGAGGAATGTCCAGGTCTTTTGAGGCAGGATAGGCCACCCTAAATCTGGATCAGTTGTAGCCGGAAGGCCTGCTCTAAACGTGGCAGCCCACATAAGAAGACATGGAAGAAGGACGGTGTGCTTTTTGCCTGCTTGTCCTTTCTCTTGCTGGCACGTTCATCTATACTGCTGCTGATGCTGAGGCGTTCCTTTGCTGGTGTTTGAACCTACTTCTTTGGGATTCCAATGTAGAGTGAAGACCAACTGAGACACTCAGCCTTGGAGAACGAACGGCTACCATAGTCTTTCCTTTGGGAGACAGGCCATTGTCAGACTAGTCATACCACATCCTGTAAACTTCTCTAATAAAGCACACAACACACACACACACACACACAATCACACACACACAATCACACACACTCATTCTATACATTCTCTTCCTCTGGAGAACCCTGATTGTTCTCTGGACTGGTTCTGATTTACAGCCGGTGAAACTGGAGGTGGAGCTCAGCCTTGCCCAACTTCCAAGCCCACAGCTCTCTGTGGACACTACCCTGTCTCTGTCTCTCCTCATGATTATCTCCAGATCCTCAGTCCTACTGCATTCTGTCTCTCCCCTGATTATCTCCAGACCTGCAGTCCTGTTAGTCAGCAACTCCCTGCAGATGGGATTGCCTGGTTACTAAGACAGTAAAGAAAAGGGGAGGCGAGACTTCTGTCTTGTTTAAAACCCTTGCAGCCGTTTGCTTGCTCATTTGAAATGGTCTTGGGTGTGGTGTTTGGAAGGGGACCCAGATGTCTGGCAGGAACTTTTTGGCTCTGGAATGAGAGGAACCGCCAGAACCCCAGCTGCAGTGGCAGGATTGCCCTTGACTTTGATGGCTTCCCAGCCTTCAGGGCTCTGCTCTCCTGGGCTTTCCTACCAGTGGTAGTCAAGAGACTACCTGGGCTGGAGAAGTTTAGGGGAGGCAGGGAAGGCCTGCCCAGGAACAGGTAAGGACTGAGGGATGCTGGGAGAACCTGGCATTGTCGACATTGTTATGTTAATAAGTACTGTAGTTTGCCGTTTATTCTGGATTTAAGACCTAAGAAATACCTTCTTCTCGAATCTCGTTCCCTCATCCATGACTTTTGGGTTTGCTTTATGATTTACTTTCACCTGGGCCATCTGTGTGACCACTGAGTTGGACTGGGTTGGAACTATCCACTGGAATCGGGTGAAGTTTCTGTTAGGTACACAAGTGGAAGCAATGAGTCCCTTTCTTCCTGTCTCTATCAGTAGCAAATAGTTCATCAATGAGGGGTACTCACCCTCCCCTTACCCCCGCACCCCTTCTCTATCCATGCTTGCCTATCAGCCTCTTGTTTTGACCAACAAAGTGTTTGGAAAAGCTATATTATCCAAAACAGCCAGCATGGGGGTGACTTGGCGATCTGAAGTTCATGGAAGTGGTGTAGTTTCAATGTGTCCTTTCCCACAGTCCTGTTGAAACCTCACTATGCGCCTGGTAAAGTAAGAGATGGGACTGCCCCTTCTTTGTGGCTGGATTAGTACTTCCTGCTGGCCTCGAGCTGATGGGAACTAGCTTGGTCTCCTTTGCCCTTCATTTTTCTGCCCCACGAGAGCACAGTAGTCATCCTTTCTGTTGGCTGCTACAACCAGACAACACTGTGGAAGCAGAGAGAAGAGGCCCTCTCCTGACTGAACCCGCCAGCGCCTTGCTCTGGGACATCCATCTGATAGGGAAGAAAATTTAAATTCTTTATAAACCATCCGCTCAGTGGTCGTTTGCCACATTTACATTGGTACAGGAGGTTAGGGCACTGAGTTCTGATTTGGAGCGGATTTCAGAAGGCGTGGCTTGGAAGTGTGACTCTGTGAAGTGAGCAAGTCCTTTAAGGACAGCTAAGCGAGCCACAGCAAGGGATTGAGTTATGGAGATCACGTGTGGGCCCCTCCATGATGAATGGAGCAACCAGCTGCCCTAATGTTATGCAAATAGGTACTTGGAGACTTGGGATAAAAATTCCAGCAAACGCATCCTACAGATTTCAAAAGTGCTGATCCGAGGAGAATAGAGACAAGAGGGAAGGAGTTGTGTGGGTGGGGAGGGATAAGGGGACTTCAAAGGTGGCTCTGCCGATGCTGTCAGTGTTGCTGGTGACCCTAGGACTACAGACTTAGCTGGAAAAATTGGAATAAAATTGAATTATGGAATGGGGGTGGGGGTGGGGCAAAGAAAGTAACATCTCTAGATTAACATATCCCCAGGACAATGTTATAAGCATGTAGGGCAAATCCAAAGCTTATAAGTAGGTATCTAACAACCTTACACACTTTACAAAAGGTTATGTATTCAGCCAGAGCCCTTGGGTCCTCCTCGTGGTGATGCAGAGAGCCATCCTCTTTGGCGTTTGTCTTACCTGTGGGTGCTGCAACAGGAGTTCTTGGTGTCTTTCTGGAACCCTGGATTCCGACTGCTAGTGTTTGTCACTTTGCCCCAGGGCTTCCTCCAGCTGCCCACTTTGGGGACTTCCATCTGGAAATGCCAGGGAGACACCCTAGGAGGACCTAGGATACACAGCCCTGGCTCCACCATCTGTGGATAGGCCTGTGCTGATGTCTACTCCCCAGGGCTGAAGCCCCAGTTGTGACCTACTCAACTCCTCACTGAGTCAGCTGCTCTGGCCTCTCTGTCTCCCTTCCTGGGACTCTCAGGATTCCTTCCAAATAAAGGGAATTGACTCCAATCCTGGGGACACTCTGTAACAAGATCTGCATGCCATTTTGATAAAGGTCAGAAATGTGGCCTATAGCTGGATGGTGATGGCACACACCTTTAATCCCAGCACTTGGGAGGCAGAGGCAGGCAGATTTCTGAGTTCGAGGGCAGCCAAAGCTATATAGAGAAACCCTGTTTAGAAAAAAACAAAAGAAGAAAAAAGAAAAAAGAAAAAGAAATGTGGCCTATGTCCCCAGGACTTGTGGGACTCAGGTGGGATCTGGTCCTATGGCATTCTGTGTTATTTGTCTCAAAGCAATCTCAAAAAGGTAACTCGTATTATTTCCCTTTCCCTCTCTTCCCCTCCCTCCCTCTCTCTTTTTTCCTGTCTCTGTCTCTCTGACTCTCTCTCCCTCTTCCCCTTCCTCCCTCTGCCCTGCCCACTCTCTAATTATATGCTTGAGCAGCTAAGCCAAAAATTGGTCCATCCAGAGCAATTAAAAGCTTCCTTTGCCAGACCTTGGGGACTTCTATCTGATCAATGAGCAACCCCACAGCTGGAAAACAGCCGAAACCAAGAGCAGAGTAATCACCTTTCAGCTTCGCAGAAGAGCCAGGCACCAGGAAAGCCTGCCCCTAAAAGACGGAGGACTTCTCTAGTTGTCCAGCCTTTTCGCCTCTAGACTAGAGTCTGTGAAAGTTTGTGTGCAGCTCCACTTAGTAGATCATGAACCCCAGTAAGGCATATTAAAAAAATATATGTAATATATAATTGTCTCAGTATGTATATATATATTGTATATATATATATATATATATATATATATATATATATATATATATACACACACACACACATATGATCAACAGTGAAATGAAAGCATTGGGAAGCATATAGTATACCTTAACAGTGTGCTAGCTAAGAATGCCACATACATTATTTCGGTTGAGTTAGTGATCCAGGAAGATCTCTGTATCACTGTATTACTGTCTCTGTATCCCTGTGGTAGTGACTCAGGCTCAGTGGGGTAAAGTACTTGGTTTGAGATCACACAGCTAGGGAGTAGATTATACACCAAGGCCATCTGGTTTCAACAGACGGTTGTCTGGCTTTTCCCACTAGGAGGAAAGTGGCTATCAATGTCTTTCTTAGCCTGAGTCCTTGTAGAGCGATGGAACTGATGGAATGAACATTGTCTTAGAGTTTCTTTTGCTGCGGTGAAACATGACCAAAAGCAACCTGGGGAGGAAAGAGTTTATTTTATCTTATAGGTTGATAGCTTGTAGTCCTTCATCTAGGGAAGTTTAGGCAGGAACTCAAGGTAGTGACTTGGAGGCAGGAGCTGACAGAGGCCATGGACCTCAGCCTGCTTTCTTACACAGCCCAGGACTACAAGCTCAGGGGTGATAGCATCCACCCTGGGCTGGACTCTGCTACTAATCACCGATTAAGAAAATGCACTACAGATTTGCCTGCAGGAAAATCTCATGGAGGTATTTTCTCAATTGAGGGTCCCCTCTTCCCAACTGATGTAAGTTTGTTAAACTGACAAAACACTAGCTGAGACAATTATGTATTACAAAATAGTTGGTTTACATGATCTGATCTAGGTAGCCCACAACGTCTGTCTGTCTGTACTGGAGAGGCCTCAGCAATTCCAACACGGTACAGAGGCCTGAGGATTTGCTGAGGGCCACTGGTCTGCTGTCTACGTCGAAAGACCAAAGAAGCTGGGATCTGTTGTCAGTGAAGGTCAATGGCAACAAAGAGAGGATGCGATGCATTTGTAAGCCTGGAGCTAAAGTGCACAGGAAAAAGTCATGCTCTTTTTCCTCTGACCTTTTTATTTCTAAACTTCCATTGCAAGGTACTGCCTACTCTGGGAGAGTCACCCTGACAGATTAATTCTTTCAGGAAATACCCTCTCAAACAGCCCAAAGGCTTGACTGGTAGTTGATTCTAGATCAAATGAGGTTGACAACCAAGATTAACTCTCAAGACCTCTCTGCCCGACTTCATTGCCTTCACCCTAAACTCATGCTCCAAGAAGTCGATTTTCATGTCCTTCCTCCTTCCCACACTCATTGGTGGAGAGTTTCTGCAAATCCTCAGTGACCAGCATGGCCACCAGGATGATGGGTCCCCAAGGACACAATCCCAGGGAGATACCCCTGTGTGTGTGTGTGTGTGTGTGTGTGTGTGTATGTAGCAATTCCCTCCCCTCTGCAGATGTGGCTACAATGGAAACAGCTGAGTAGCAGCTTCTCAGGTGAATGGAGAAAACACACATTTAGGTGAATCAGCTCTGAGACACAAGTTCCAAAAGACTCGGGGGATCCAGAGAGTGAATGTGGGTTGAGGACAGTCTGTGAGGATAGTCTGGGATGTTGCAGAGATTAGAGCTGTGCCGGCTATGGCTCACTGTGTGACTTTGGCCACACCAAACCTCTGCTCCACTTCCTTGTCTGTGAAATGGGCCTAATGGCTCAGGACTGTGGAGAAGCTCCTATCTTACTCAGAGATCTGTGAGCCGAGCCCCTGGCAGGAATGTGGTCCCCGGTCTTTTGCTCTGCATCTGACCACTTCCTCCACACCCTTAGTCCTTTGGCACTTGAGATAGCTCATCTGAGTGGCTGTGTGTCTACTTGAGGATCCAGCTGGGCCATACATCTGTGAGGCCAGTGAATGGGGGATCTCTTTATGTCTGTATTTTCACAGACAGATGGATCACGGTATTTCCCAACCAGGGCTGACCTTGTTCTCTTCCCACAAGACATCTGGAGATGGTAGGAGACAGGTTTAGCTGTCACATCTGGAAAAGGGAGCTGTCAGCATTGAGGAGGATATTCCCACGAGGAACAAGGGGTCACCTCATGATGTCACTAGTACTGAATTTGAGAATGTGGGTGGTGGGGATGTAGAGGAAGACATGCTAGGTCCATGTACCTCATGGGTATCAGTGATGTGGCAGGTCTTGTTTCCTTCTTTAAATTCCTCCCCCCTAACCATTAAGAACAGGAAAATTGAAAATTATGATGTGCAATCAAGTTATTGAAGTCATTGTGGTTATTGCCCTTTCTTTATCTTAAAAGCAATTAGTACACTCAGTAAAAAATTCAGCACAAAGTGGGTCAGAAGGACACTCCAGGGAAAGTAATACTCTCACATACTTATCTGTCTTGGTCCCCACCTAATGGAGGAACAACTGCCAACTTCCGTGATGGTTAAAATTGATTGTCAACTTGACAGATTTAGAGTCACCTAGGAGACAAGCTGTCTTAGTTAGGGTTTTACTGCTGTGAACAGACACCATGACCAAGGAAACTCGTAGACGGATGGCATTTCACTGGGGCTGGCTTACAGGTTCAGAGGTTCAGTCCATTATCATCAGGGTGGGAGCATGGCAGCATGCATGCAGATGTGGGGCCGGGAGAGCTGAGAGTTTCACCTCTTGTTCTGAAGGCAGCTAGTGGAAGACTGGCTTCCAGGCAGCTTGGATGAGGGTCTTAAAGCCTACGCACACAGTGACACACTTCCTCCAACAAGGCCACACCCATTCCAACAAGGCCACTCCTCCTGATAGTGCCACTCCCTGGGCCAAGCATCTACAAACCCTCACACAAGCCTACAGGCATGGCTCTGAGGGAGTTTATATATTGGACTAACTGAAGTGGGAAGACCCACCCTAAACACTGGTGGTGCCATTCCTTGGGCTGAGGTCCTGGACTGATTAAAAGGAAGGAGAGCTCATCACTGGCATTCACTGCTCTCTGCTTCCTGTCTGCAGATATTGTGTGGTCAGCAGCTCAGAGCTCTTGCTGTCAGGCTTCCCTTGCAATCAGCACAATTGACATATTAGGCCAGTTGGTGATGCTTTGGTTGGCACTGTCTTGTGCATGGCTGGGTGCCTGGTGGCCCCTGGCCTTTCCTCTTCAGATGCTAGGATCACCTCTCAGTTGTGACAGATGTTGCTATATGTCTCCTAGGGAATTGCACACTGCTATTCTAGACATATCCTTACATACCCACACACGTGCATGGATGATAGTGAATTTTTCCAAGTTCTATTTTATTTGTGTGAGTGTGTGCGGTATATCCAGGGAAGCGCATGCGTGTGATGGTGCAAAGTGGAAATCTGAGGGGGAGTTTCAGGAGTCAGTTCTTTTCTCCCACTGTGAATGCTGGGGACAGAGCTCAGGCTGTCAGGCTTGGACCATGAGTGCTTTAACCATTGAGGCAACCAACTGTCCCTGAAAAATGCTTTTAAAAATGATCTTAGGCCGGGCAGTGGTGGCGCATATCTTTTTTTTTTTTTTTAAATTTATTTATTATATGTAAGTACACTGTAGCTGTCCTCAGACACACCAGAAGAGGGCATCAGATCTTATCATAGATGGTTGTGAGCCACCATGCGGTTGCTGGGACTTGAACTCAGGACCTTTAGAAAGAGTAGTCAGTGCTCTTAACCGCTGAGCCATCTCTCCAGCCTGGTGGCACATATCTTTAATCCCAGCACTTGGGAGGCAGAAGCAGAGGCAGAGGCAGAGGCAGAGGCAGAGGCAGAGGCAGAGGCAGAGGCAGAGGCAGAGGCAGAGGCAGAGGCAGAGGCAGAGGCAGAGGCAGAGGCAGAGGCAGAGGCAGAGGATTTCTGAGTTTGAGGCCAGCCTGGTCTACAGAGTGAGTTCCAGGACAGCTAGGGCTATACAGAGAAACCCTGTCTCGAAAAACAAACAAACAAACAAATAAATAAATCATCTATAAACAAAGTTTAAGGTGAAAGGCTACACAGAGAAACCCTGTCTTGAAAAACAAAAACAAAAACAAAACAAAACAAAAAAAAGATCTTAGGGGGCTGGAGAGATGGCTCAGCAGTTAAGAGCACTGACTATTCTTCCTAAGGTCCTGAGTTCAATTTCCAGCAACCACATGGTGGCTAACAGGCACCTTTAATAGGATCTGATGCCCTCTTCTGGTGTCCTGAAGACACCTACAGTATACTCATACACACAAAATAAATAAATATATCTTTTAAAAATGATCTTAGCACGTATCTCTTCCATATTTCCTTTTCATTAGGGAACTCTTTGTCAGTTTCTGTAACCAGACAGATAAAAGGAAGACCCTATTATTTAATATGGGGTAAATGTATTTTTTTGATAAACATGGCTGTTATTTTCTGTCCAACTCAACACTGTAAACTGGTAGAGTATTTTCTGAAGCTACACAAATATTTCTTGAAATAATGGATAACAGCTGTTTAAGTGCCCTGAAAGAACAGCTTAAATATTTCACAATACAAATATCAGATATGAAATAACTTTCCCTTGATTTCTACTTGCTAGCTGTATTTTAAAAGAGTCCACACTGTTGTCCCCCCCCCCCCAGCCCTTCTATCTCCATTGACAGAGACTGGAGATCTGGAGGCTGTTGGATTCCAGATGCCCCAGGATTCCACACATAGAAGCACAGGCTGGCCATGGTAATGAGCATGGGGGTGCTGCCTGACTCGGCAGTCTCTCAGCTTCACTCCCTCCACCAGGACTGATGGGGCAGCCAGGCCTCAGGGATGAGTCTGGCACACCCCAGGGCCCCGCCCACATCTGTCCTGCTCTGTCAACACCTGGCTTTTGTGACAGGTGGTGGCCTTGGTTCTGGAGAAAGTGCCTTTTCCAAGAAGGTGAGGGCATGACTCCAGCGTGGGTGATCAGCCCAAAGTCCATTCTGACTGATTCTGGGCAGCCTGCCCAGTTCCTTCTTGGAGTGCAGCTGACCTGGCACGTCCTCTGGATTTGATTTTCTGTTTCCTGGAGGGGCATAGTTGGCTGCTGGGCAGGTGGCCTGTGCCAGCCATAATTAGGGTCTACTTATATTGTACACTCTACTTGTGGAGGGCCTGCTAGTCATTGCTTCCTCTGGTTCCAAGGTAGAAGGAATCTTTACAGCAGGTAGAGGGGACAGCCCAGAGAAAAAGGTGACTAAGGGTAAGACCGTGGAGAATGCTGAGTATTAGATGAATGTTATTAGACCAGCTCTTGTGTCCCTCTCCATATGGTTCACTCTGGGATAAACTCACAATGATCGTTGTAGCAGTGGCATAAGCAATTCAATGAAATATCATATGACCAGGCATCTCATCTCTCTGTATATGGTTCTGTCTATATGACTCTTAACATTTTTGGTTTTGGGAGATGGAGTCTTACTGTGTAGCTCTACCTGACCTGAAACTGTAGGTAGACCAGGCCAGCCTCAAACTCTTAGTGCTCCTCCTGCCTTTGCCTCCTGAATGCTGGGATGAAAGGCATGAGCCACTGCATCTGGCTCTATGTGGTGGGTTTAAGAAAGCCAGGATTGTTACATGGTGGCTCTAGGCTTCGGTGGCATATTTCTTAAGAGAAGGAACTTGCAAGGCAATGCCTGACACAATCCAACCATTGGGAGCTGGTGTGTATAGTATAGGCTCTCATCTGCTGTGGGGGTGGCAGAGCTCTGCTCAGTGTTTTAATTCGGTCTAGGAGCCCAGGAAGCTCTATCTCCCACTGACATACCTGTGGAAGTTTCTCTTGACAGTCTAGGTTTGGGGCAACTTCAGAGTTCTCTTTTTCTTCCACTGTGTCTCACTGTTGGTAGTGTTGGCTCAAGTGAGAAAAGAAAATACAACAGCTCTCTTTTTTATCTACCGTTGTTTCAGTTTCTGCTATTTCAGGGTGGTCCACTGTGACCCCAAGCATTATATAGAAAATTCCAGAAACAAACAGTTCAGAAGTTTAAAGTTGAATGTTGCTCTGATGAAATCTTCCAACACTTGCTCCACCCTACCTGGAGTGTAAATACCTCTTTGCTAAACGGATTCATGCTGTGTACACCACCCACACGTTAGCCACTCTGGATGACTTAGCTATCAGATTCTCTGCTGCAGAGCTCCAGTACTGTGTACCTTTACTTGACAATGGCTCTCAAAGGCAAGAGCTGTGATCTGGAGATTTTATTTCAGCATATTGTTATAATTGTTCTCTGTTGTTATAATTTGTTGTAATCTCTGGCTGGGCAGAGTTTACGAATAAACTTCCTCAGAGGTGTGTGTGTATATATGGGAGGATGGGGCGGGGATGAAGCACAGTGAATAGGGGTTGGCGCTAGCAATGTTTCAGGCATCTACTGACAGTCATGAATGGAGTCTGTGATAGGGTTGGCTGCTGTGTTTGGTGTGTTTGCTGGGTCAGCACTGCAGGACCAGTAACTTGTGTCCATCCCAGAATTTCCTTTACCACTCTCTGGTCCACCCTTCCTTCCTTACCACCGAATCTATTCTTAGCTCTTTGTTGATGGAGTGACAGGCATTTTTGTGTGGCCTCTTGTGGATGGGGACACCTCTGCTCTCCTGAGATGCTTTTCCTGTGGTCACTGTTGGTCCCTAGTCAGTTCTTGTCTAGCTGGCTTGGCCTCTCACTGGCACTGAGCAGGACCCGCCTTTCTCTTTGATCTCTTCCTCTGGGTGGTACCCACACCTTCTCCTTCTTCCCATGATGAGCCCCTTCTCCTTGCTGCACATTCCTGATTCTCTTCTCTGTCACTTAACCCCGTGACCTCCTCTGTTCTTACAAGTACTGCACGATTCGATCCATTTCTGGTCTCCCTGCTTATCTCTCGATCTTTCACTTCTCAGGCCCTTCCTCCTGGATAGCCACTCTAGTTAATCATCACTTGTCTCAGGTCCACTGGACTGGGTCCATTCAACATACTTCCATGGTCTCCTGTTCCTCTCCTGTCACAGAACAGCACCATCTTGCCTGGGAAGACAACAGAGCAGTCCTAAAGATGGGATGCAGTTCACATCAAGACACAGTGGCGTTCTTTACAAAGTCACTCTGAAGTATGAATGGACTTTCAGAAGACTTGAACAGGCAAAGCAATCCTGAGAAAAAGCTGGAGGCATTACAATGTCTAGCTTCAAAGCCTACCAAGAATAGCACAGTGTTGGGGTGGAAACCATCACAGACCAATAGAACAGAGAAGCAGGAGACAGGTCCACACATCCATAAACAGTGGTGTACCAAATCACTCACTGAAGAGTGAGCGGTCTGCTCAGTCACCGGTTCTAGGACTATTGGGAGTCCATAGGTGGAAGAAAGAAACTAGATCCTCGTCTCTCATCATGGGCAAAGGTAGCTCAAAATGGATTGAAAATGTAGAGCTCAGACTGAAGGCTACGAAACTACTGGAGGGAAGCACACAGGAGGCTCTAAATGGTGTTGGCCCCGGGCAAATAAAAAAACATCAGGAGTGTGGATGTGGCCTTAAAAGCACAAACGAATAGAAGCCAAAGCAGACAGATGGGACTGCAGTAGACTGAAAGCTTTCCACCCAGCAATGGGGACACAGTCAGTTGGCAGAACAAAAGAAAATATTTGCAAACTATTTTATTTGACAAGAGATTAAGTTCCGCT
>NW_022196897.1:129409692-129424160 GCF_008632895.1 Mastomys coucha | reverse complement strand
AAAAAAAAAAAAAAAAAAAAAAAAAAAAAAAAAAACCAGAGAGATTAAGTTCCAGGATTTATAAGGAACTCAGACTCACCAGCTAAATCCTTAATAATCCATTAAAAATAGATGAATGAGCCAGGTATGGTGGTGCCCACCTCTAATCCCAGCACTCCAGAGGCAGAGGCAGAGGCAGGTGGATCTCTGTGAGTTCCAGGCCAGTTTGGTTTATACGGTGAGTTCTGGGACAGTCAGGGCTACACAAAGAAACCCTGTCTCAGACAAAACAAAATAGGTAATGCCTTGCTTATTTCACACTCAAGAGAAGGTTTTCTGAGGGCTAAGAAGCAGAGGAGAAACCATGCAGCAGCCAGGCAGGATGGCCCAGGCCTGTAGTCCAGGCCTCAGGAGGTTGAAGCTGGAGGTTCAACCTAGTTTGAAGTCAGCCTGAGCGACATAGTGAGACAGTTTCAAAGACAAAGTTGAGAGGGAGGGACCATTGAGATGGCTCAAGGGATAAAGGTGTTCGCTGCCAAGCTTGACAACTTACATGGTTCTCCAGGACCCAGACCTGACTCCTGCCAGCTGTCCTCTGACCTCCACTTGTGCTCTGTGGCATGTCCCCTGTCACCTGCAACATGTGTACCAAATCAAACAATCCTTAAAAAAAATATGAGGTGATCAACTACCTCATTCTTGGGTGTAAGTCCAAAGACATTGAACCCAGAATATGAAGGAGATACATATATCCTTGTATGTATGGAAGCAGCTTTCACACTTGCCAAGATAAGGAATTAACCTAAGTACCCAGCAGGTGAGCCGATGAAGACAATGTAGCAGATATACACAGTTAATAGTAACCAGGCATGAAAAGAATACAGTTCTGTCTGTTACTGGGTGCAGTAAGATTGGAACCAGATAACACTGTGTTGAATGAAATAAATCATGTAAATGATAATGACAAACCCAACATGTTCCCGTTTATATATGAAAACTCAAAGTTTCTCTCTTTTCATTTTTTTCTTGTCTTTATTTACTTATTTTGTATGTGTGTGGGGGTCACAGCACATGTGTGGAGGAGGTCAGAGGATAGCTTGGTGGAGTTAGTTCTCTCTTTGCACCAAGAGGGTCCCAGATATCAAACTCAGGTTGTCAGGCTTAATGGCAAGGGCTTTACCCTCTGAACCAGATCATAAGCTCTAAGGACAGGAGGCAGGGTTGGTGGGATAGCTCCCCCATACACTAAGTAAATACAGTGTAATAAAAAGTAGTGATTGCCAGGTGGTGGGGAGACAGAGCAAGGCTGGCCAACAGGTGCAGAGGGAGGAAGAACTAGGGTTCAGAGTCCTATGGCACACACAGGGCAATCACCCTGTCATCCGCATCAAATTGGCTGGTTTGGATTTGCTTTTTAAGATTTATTTATATTATTTATATGAGGACACTGTCACTGTCTTCAGACACATCAGAAGAAGTCATTGGATCTCATTACAGATAGTTATGAGCCACCATGTGGTTGCTGGGAATTGAACTCAGGACCTCTGGAAAAGTAGTCAGTGCTCTTAACCGCCATCTCTCCAACCCCAAATTGGCTGTTTTAAAGAAGACAGTAGAGGGGACTTTGAATGGTCCTAACACACAGGATTAAGAGTACACCTGGGGTGATCTCCTATCTTTTGTAGCTGTATTGAAATGGACATGAGTATTTGCAATCGCTGTGTTATCATTATATCCTTAAAATCCCATCCAGGCAGAAGAAGAGGTAGGCCTCCATTAAAGTGTGTTTCTTTCTGCCATGTTCTAACTGTGCAGTCCAAGCAAGTCTATTGCCAAGCCATCTTTTTACTTTTAGATTAATTTGTTTTATGTGTATAAGTGTTTCACCTGCATGTGTGTCTGTGTACCACCGTGGTGCTGGGAACCAAACCCAGGTCTTCTGCAAGAGCACCAAGTGCCCTTAATTGCTGAGCCACCTTTCCAGCACCCAGACCACCTTTTGAAGTCAATTATGTATTCATTTGTTTGGCATATGGTTATTGAGTATGTTCTAGAACCAGGATCTGTCCTGGTAGCTTATGTTTTACAAAGGGCAGAAAGGCATTGATTGGAAAGAATGGAACACACTGGAGGGCATGTGGTGTTAAGGACTGAAATACAATAAGGCTGAGTGAGGACTCCGGTCAGGGAGACAGGAAGAGCTTTACTGCTTAGGTAAGAAGAGACCAAAAGGATATGTGGGGTGGACTGTAGATGTTGAGTCTCTTCTTAACCTTTTTACCCTTGATTACCCTACCTCTTGACTGTGGGCCGAATCTGTGTCTTACTTCCAGAAAGGAGCAAGACCATGAGATCTCATCTTTCATATGGTTCGAGCATCAGTTCGGGAAGACTTTGTAACTATTCTGCTCTGCTGACAAAAGCTAACTGCTTACTGCACTGTCAGTTACTAACCAGTGAGAGGGCGCTAGGCCGGGAGCTGTAGGTGGTCCTGGAGGCTGAAGGAAGCCCCCAGCCCAAAAGCCTGTCAGAAACTTAGGAAAGAAACTGAACCCTCCTAACAGTCTGAATCAACCTGGAAGCAGATTCCTCCCTGCCACCTGAGCTGAGACCACAGTCCCACAATGCTTTGCGCAGCCAGAAGAGGCCCAAGCTCAGCTGGCCTCGCAGAAATGGTGACACAGGGTACATGCTGTTTCAAGCCTTTGTGTACACAGCAAGAGGAAAGAGGAAGCTCTCCTATCTATCTATCTATCTATCTATCTATCTATCTATCTATCTATCTATCTATCTATTCATTTGTTTACTTATTTAATGTATATGGATGTTTAAAAAGCTATTTTGAAATAGTTATTTGTGTATTGTTTTGTTTTTGAGACAGGGTCTCACTATGTAGACCTTTCTGGTACAGAGCTCCGCTACGTAGACTAGGCTGGCCTCAGACTCATAGAGATCCACTTGCTTTTGCTTCCCCAGTACTGAGATTAAAGTCATGCACTACCAAGTCTTGCTAGCAAGAAGTTCTTTCCCCTCTCCTCCCCTCTCTTCCCCTCTCCTCCTCTCCCTGCTCCCTTCCTTCCCTCTCCTCCCCTACCCCTCCCTCCCTTCCCTCCTTTCCTCTCCCTTGCCAGGTGGTGAGGTAGCAAGGCCGGCCAGCAGGTGCAGTTAAGAAACTTAGGTTGTCAGGCTTAATGGCAGGTGCCACTCCCCTCCCCTCCCTTCTTTTCTCTTCCCCTCCCTTCCTCTTTCTCTGTCTCTTTGTCTTTCTGCCTTTCCTTCCCCCTTCCTTCCTTTCCTCCCTCCCTTGCCTGCCTCTCAGTACTGAGGCTGGAACCCAGGGATTTCCTAGCCAAGTGCTCTGCAGCAGCTGAGCCACGCCTCTAGCTCTAGTTGTCTTATTCATCTCTCCATTTCCTGGTCTGGTTCAGTGCTCGGCTTCTAAACATGTCAGTGTTCCCAACTTGGGATGGGATGTTCCTGGATGGGGTTCACGTCCCCATAATTTCTCTAAGATCGTTTACTGAGGGATTAGGAGCCCCCACCCCCACTCCAGGCTCTCTCTTTTTTTTTTTTAATCAGACCCAAAGGCTGGAGGCCCCAGTAGGGTTAAGGCTGCTGGACACAGGCTGTGGGTGTTCGAGCGTGAGTTCCTGAGTTAGAGTCCACTACAGGATGCTGGGTTTCCACCTTCAAGTTAGTTGTAGCTTGGCTGAGGCAACCTCTACACTACCCACTGTATTTTGCAAGCAAGATACTGTTTTGGCATCTGGGAAAGCTTAGTGGGCAACCCATGTTTTCACCGGGAGTGAGACTGATCCAGCCTGGGGAAGAGAGAATCACTGGGGCAGGAAAGCCCAGAGCTCATGAACAGAATGCAGAGTTGGGGACAAAGGGCACAGCGGACACCTAGGAAGCTGGCTGATTCTGACTGTGCCTTTTAATAGCCAAGGTGCTGGGTAACCATTCCCCCAGTAGGCTCCCCTGGGCCTTGGAGCGTGTTTGGCAGTGCTGGGTTATTTTTAGTTCTCCAGCAACTGGAGCAGAGCACTTGGCAGGCCAGCCTTGATCTGGGCTCTGGGACATACTCAGTGGCTTTCACAGAGGGGACCAGGAACTCTGCAGGTCTGGTCCAGCTCCCTGCCTCACCCCTGGGCTCCTTGGGGGCAGGGGAGGGGTTATCTGCAAGAGGGAGGTCTGCTCCTCATTAGCTGTTTGCCGCTGTTTGCCCAGGGTGTATATATATATAGGAAAGGAGAGAACTCAAGAGCCAGTCTTTCACTAGGACAGGGAGGATATAGAGCCAGAGGCTGACTGCTGGCCCTCTGGAGGAAGATAATAATGGGTTCCAGGACCACCTGGGTCCTATGGGCAAAGCAGAGAGCTCCAGGTCAAGGGTGTGGTATGGAGGACCAGTGGACCCCAGGTAGAGGGAGGCGAGAGGCGGGTAAGAGTGACAAGAAACCATTTTCCTGGGTACCCAGGTAAAGACATTCAGGGACAGCTTGCTGCTGTTCATGAGCCTGACACTATATCACTTACTGTTTGCAGTTAATAGGTGAGCCTTGAACATTGATCTGACAAATATTTGCTTAGATCACTGACCTAGGGGACTTCCATGTCAACCCTTACCTAGAAGCAACCTGAGAACTGGCCCCTTGATCCCAGAAGGCTCATGTCCGGAAGAGGCCGTACAGTTCCTGTCCCACCTGTGGGTGGAGGCTGGCGGCTGGGGGCTGGGGCAAGCACCTGCAGAGATTCTGTTTGAAGTGGTTCCTTAGTACAGGTGGTCAGAAGCAGTCAAGATTGGTCACAGCTGCCTCCACGAGGTCCAGGCTGCTTGGGTCCTATTCCCGCACTAGCCATCTTGTCCACCGAAGCCTAAAGGAGAGAGGCCTTGTTTCTCAGAGAAAACAGACAGAGGCCCAGGGAGGCTTCTCTCAGCAAGCCTTCACATTCACTTTTGCATTTGCATCTGTGTATGCAAGTGCACAGACAGACGCATACATACACACCACCACCACCACCATCACCACCACCACCACCACCACCGTCATCTCACTATAGTGCCATTTCTCCCAGGCTGTCTGCCACCCTGGATCCAATTTTGATTCAGCCTCCATCTCCTCCTGAACCCTTTCAATTCTGATTCTTGCTTTGCTCCATTTTTTCTGGGTTGGAAAACAGGAAAGGTTAAGCAGTGGGGCCAACCTCACACAGTAAATGGGGGAGCTCAGGTCAAATCCAGATGCAAGCTAGTTCCCAAGATGGGAAGAGGAAGCAATCCAGGGAAACACATGTAGCTGTTCTCTGAGATTCTGGAGCAAGTGCTGATGGGAAGGGCTGGAAAGAGTACAGAGCTGTGTGCAGAGTCTGAACTGGCTTCTTGTGTACGGCCATGCCATGGATGTTCCTGGGCTTTCTCAGTGCCAAACTGGGGAGACCCTATAAACTCTGGGTGCCTTAGGCTTTAAAAATGGACTAAAATTAAGTGACGTTTTGGGTAGGGTTTTCTGTCACATGAAGCCAGGCTCTCACGAAATGAAACCTCTGAGATTATCCTCCACTGCCTTTACCGGTCCTGTTCCCAGGTGCAAGCGCCCCTCTCACTTCTGGCTGTAGATGTCTTTTTTCTCCAAGGTCTAGCTCAAAAGGCTACCTCCTTGGGATTCATGTCCTCATTTTTACCCTGTGGGGACCCTGAGTTTTTTTTTTTTTCCAGAGCCACTCCATGCTCAGTTCATCTCAATTCACTCTGTGAATTGACACCATCAAGTCTGATTGGTGGGTTTCAATTTTTTCCATGGTATATTGGGCCATCTTGCTCACTCATTTGAAGGAGGTAACGTTTGCTTGGTTTATAGGCAGTGGTATGCTGGGAAAATAGCTGTCTGAGAGAAAAAAAAAGGACCTGATGCATTGAGCCAGACAAATTCCCATGGTGTGAATATTCCCACCATGGTCAGTGTCAAGCTAGAATGATTTATTTATGAATCATAATGATTTCTAAAGGTGAAGGCAGGCTCTCTTGAGGCAGAGCAAGTAAACCAGCTTGCTGTTCCTGGTTCCTGGATCTTCTTAAATGTTTGCACTAAGTAGGTGTGCCTAGCCATAAACCCTTGGAGAGAATGTTCAATTCTGACCTTTTTTTGGGGGTGGGGGGTTGGGTAGGATGGGGTTCTTTTCCAAAGCTCTTACTTTGTTCTAGAAAGAGTCAGAATGGGAGTCAGGGAAAGCCTTTTCAAGGAGACCTGCTCATGTGCCTTCTCTGCTCCCTGTAGCTAATGCTTCTTGGAAACTTGACTTTGGTAAAGCACTGGGACTGTCCCTTCATTGACTGGAGTTGGAATAGGGAAGGAGTGACTTCAGGAAGCGCTAAGCCTGATCTCCAGAGGCCCTGCCTCTTACTGTGCTTTCCTTAGGCTCTGGACTTCTGCCAGTTCTCCTGTAGGAAGTCCAGACTACCATGCTTAACACCATCCTGTAGAGAGCCACACTGTGGGAGGCAGAGACACATCATTTCTCACGAGCTATCCCATACCAGCCAGTCCACAGGAGCCCAGTAACAGACCAAAGATACCCAAGGAAGCTGGGAGCAAAGGAATCGCCCATCCAAGCTCAACCTGCATGGCTGATTTTAAACTGTATGCTCTAACCACTAAAGTTTTGCATTTTGTGGTTACTGTTGTTTACAGAAGCAGAAGCCAGCTGACAAACCATTCTTACATTTATTTATTTATTTATTTATTTATTTATTTATTTACTTATTTATAGACAGGGACTCTGTATGTAGTCCTGACTGACCTGGCTCTCAATATATAGATTAATTGGCCTCGAACTCACAGAGATCCTACTGCCTCTGCCTTCTAGTGTTGGGATTAGAGGTAAGTGTCAGCATGCCTAGCCCATCCTTACATTTATTAGGAGTTTAGCTTCTGGCTGGATTACCCATCTCAGAGTGAAGTAACGACGGCAGCTCGTTCTCTTCTGTCTAATAACCCCAGACAAGGACTCCAGCTGTCAGCACAATTGCCCCCCTGCCCCCACCCCGTAGCACCTGTCTTCTGGAAGATTCTTACCGAACCCTAAAGAGCCCACAGGAACCCTGATGTGTTTAAATTGCTGACTAAGTGGGTGTGGAGAAAGCAGCTATAATAAAGAAGAAACCTTTCTTCTTTACTAAGAAAGAGAAACCTTTAATCCCAGCACTTGGGAGGCAGAGACAGGTGTATTTCTAAGTTTGAGGCCAGCCAGGTCTACAGAGTGAGTTCCAGGACAGCCAGAGCTACACAGAGAAACCCTGTCTTGAAAAACCAAAGAGAGAGAGAGAAAGAGAAAGAGAGAGAGAGAGCGCGACCTTACATTCTTGCTGAGACAATAGGGAAGGAGGCAAAAGAGCAAGATCCTACCGAAGAGTCACACAGGATGTGGACACTGATCAGACCTGAGCTAAGCTAATCTGGCCTGGTCTTTGACTTTGCCTGTGTCATCATCATGCCTGGGGTTGGAAACTGCCCCACCCCCACCAATGAAGACTCCCAGTGTCCTTTCCAGGAAATGTACAGACGAGAGCAGGAAACTGTTGAGTTGCCTATTTTTCTTCCCCTGCAAAATGTTTTTATTATTTTGGTTGAACAAAAACATCCTAATGTATTGAGGATGGGAAAGAGAAAGACACCCGGGCCTTAAAATAGACTCGATACGCCTCTACTTTTGGCTGGAGCGTCCTTGTTTGTAATGTGGGAAAGAGTATGTGAAAAACCCGAACTCCACCCATTCTGCCCTCTAGGTTTGAGCTGTTGAAACTCCCTGGTGACAAAAGGGTACTCTAGATCAGGGTAAACAGCCCTCGAAACAGCCTTGTGGCTGCTCAGGGGGGCCCTGTGGTTTCACTTCAGCCAGCTGGGTGACCTTGAATAAATGACCCAACCCCTCTGATACTCCGAATAACGTGGGGCAAGACGAGAGAGTTCTAAGTCCCTTCACCACAGGCTATTTCTACAAGTTTAAAGACATAACCAGGATAGCTACAAAAACCTGGAATGCTACAGATGGAGGTGTGTGTAAATTTGGCTCCATCACTATGTACCCATTGTGATAACATGGATGTAGTGATGGTTCCACACTCTGATGGCGCCACAGTTTACATATGTGTCTGTATGCATATATAATATGTGTCCGTATAATATATGTATGCATATACACATATCTATCTATCTATCTATCTATCTATGAACAGATAATATGCATATACTCAGAACTTTGGTGTGTTTTCTATTTCTCCCTATTAAACTTTTCCTGGGTGTTATATATAGGAATATCTTTGGTGCTTAGTGTAGAGGGTTGTGACAGGATAGACTAAAACAATCTATCTAAAGCATGGTGTTTGTAGCCTAAGACAGCACTGCAGCAGCCATCAGTTCCTCTGCTAGTGCAGGGTTCCAGATCAGACCGCTCAAGAACTGCTGCGTGGGGCGGGGCAGAGGTTGGGGCAGCCAACCTGTTCTCCAGGTCACGGGGTCATTTTCTTTTCTTTTCAATCTTTCTTTCTTTCTTTCTTTCTTTCTCTCTTTCTTTCTTTCTTTCTTTCTTTCTTTCTTTCTTTCTTTCTTTCTTTTTTGGTTTTTCGAGACAGGGTTTCTATGTGTAGTCCTGGCTGTCCTGGAACTCACTCTGTAGACCAGGCTGGCCTTGAACTCATTAATCTGCCTGCCTCTGCCTCTCAGGCTCAGTGGTTAAGATCACTGACTGTGAATCCAAGGACCCCGGTTCAAATCCCAGCTCCTCCCTGATGGCTCCCAGCTGTCTGAACTGTCATTTTCTAACCTTAAAGTCTTTGCATGGCTGCTCTCTTCTGTTGGGGACAGCCCATCACAGCCAGAATTGTTCATTGCTGCTCTTCCCTCTATTGAGGTCTGGATCTCATACTCAAAGGCCTTAGTGGTGCCAGTCTCCTGTTTTAGGTAGGCAGTGGAGACAGTGAACTTGAGAATACGCTGCCTGCTTGCCAAAATCTTTGGACTACATTTCCCAGAATCCCCGAAACACTTTTCCTGGTGGGTTTGCAGCCAATGAGAGACAGTAGCAGAAGATTGGCGCTTTGAGGAAAGGAGAAGGGGAGAAGAGAGGTGGGTCTACTCCCACCCTCTCTGCTGAGGACGGTGGTTTCCTCCTCCTCCCCTCCCCCTCCTCCTCCCCCTCCCCCTCCCCCTCCTCCTCCTCCTCCATTCCAGGTTCCAGCTGGCAAGAATACTCCCTTCTCCTTTGTGCCTTCAGCCCAAGGAAGCAGCAGTTTCCAGCAGATTGCAATCTCCGGGTTGCTAAGTCCTCCGGTTCAGGTTTCTAGCTCGTCTGTCATCTTTTAGCCAGGCTATTGCATTAATTCACTATTGAACTGTTAGGCCCTGGCTCTGTTTTTTCGATGGGATTCTGCCTGTTCCAACTACCTTGACAGTCATCAAAGCAAACCGTGTGCCTCTGTATCCACAGATTCCAGCAAGCAAGGATTAAAAACATCTGTACCAAATATATATAGACACTTTTCTTGTCATTTCCATCTAAACAGTTCAGTTTAACAACTATTTTCATATCACTGACATTGGACTAGATGATATGAGTCATCTAGAGATGGTTTAAAATATGGAGGTAGATAATATGCAAGGACTTCACCGTTTTAATAACGTGTGTGTGTGTGTGTGTGTGTGTGTGTGTGAATGTGTGTGTGTGAGTGTGTGTGTGTGTGTGAATACTCATGCAGGTGACATAGCATAGGTGTCAGAGGCTGTCAGAGGACAACCATGTCAATTACAGGGGTTGAACTGAGGCTTGTAGGCTGTGTTCAACAGTAAGGACAAATGCCTTTGCTGCTGAGCTGTCTCAGCAGACACCACTATCATTTACATAAGCTTTATTTTTGTTGTTGTTGTTGTTGTTGTTGTTTTTTCGAGACAGGGTTTCTCTGTGTAGCCTTGGCTGTCCTGGAACTCACTCTGTAGACCAGGCTGGCCTCGAACTCAGAAATCTACCTGCCTCTGCCTCCCAAGTGCTGGGATTAAAGGTGTGCGCCACCACTGCATGGCTTACATAAGCGTTTTGAGCATCCCTACATTTGGATGTCTTGCGAGAGGTCCTAGAACCAATGACTCCCAGATGCCAAGGACTCAATGTATCTGAATGTTCTCACCATGAAACTTTGATGGCCATAATTTTACAGGTGAAATTACAGAATGCCTTTTTCTACAGCAATTTACAGTTGAATCTTCCCTAGAGGGCCAATGCCTATAAAGTCTCTGGTAGATTCTTAGCAACAAGGCCTATATCTATTTTCCTGAGAGTCAAACCCCTTTACAAACTTGCTCTATCTCCCTCCCTCCCTTCTTTTTCTGACAGGGCTTCTATTGTAGTACAGGCCAGCCCTGAACCCACAATCCTCCCTCCTTAGCCTCACCAGTATAGCTTGCAGGTGTGTACCACCACCTCGGGCTCAGAGTTCAAGCACAACCCTTCTTCTGAGGGACAGATGGAGTCTATTTTTCTGCTTTGAAGCTGCAGCCCTTATGATTTGGCTAACAGAATGGGGCAGAGGCAAGCCTATGGCCCAAGAGGCCCAGCAGGTTTCCATGTAACCTGCCTCAGCCGGCCTGCTGGAAGATAAGAAGACTGGGAAGCAAGCAACCTCCCTATCAGAGCCTATCTTGGACCAGCCAGATCCCAGGCAAGCTGGTGGTGCCCCCAGATGTGTGCAGGAAGCCCAAGGGAAGCAGGCTGAGGCCAGACCAGACTTGAAAGTAAACCAAACACGCAGCCAAGAGCACAAAGCAGAGAATGTCATGCATTTCCTTGAGCTTCTGGCTCTTAATACATTCTGTGTCTAGCAATACCCAATACCAACGAGGGCCACCTAGGGAGGAGTGAGTCAGTCCCATAGAGCTGGCTCGGACCTCAATGGTTGACCAAAGAAAGCATGTATAGACAGTTAAACAATGAGAGCCTGCTGGGTCAAATTGAAGATGCAAATGTTGAATGTAGTGCTCAGCTCCTGCAGCAATCTCTCCGGCTCAGGTGAGGGAGGTATCCTGAGGCAGGACTCTGTAGGGCAAGCTGCCCTGGTCCACTTCTGTACTTCAAAGTGAAGGAGAGAAAGGTTGCTAGTTGCTCGCTCCAAGCATCTTTGCTTATCTTACCCCTGACTAGATATGATGTGGCTTATTTGTGCTGGCTTTCCTTGATGGTTTATCTCTGCAGAAATCAGTGGATGGGATCCTGGTCCAGCAGGAAGGCATTGCCTTTCACCTCTACTTCACTCCCGGGTCCAGTTCTATCTCATGCTGAAGCAGATCATTTGTGATTGGCTTGCAGACCGCAGCTAGGTGACTACTTGTTGGGACTGTTTAGTAAGAGCTACTGGACCTGCAAGGTGCCTTCTAGAATAGTTTATGGAATCATCTAGATGGATGTGTCCCTGGCTGATCAGCTCCTTACTTGATGGAGAGGGGCACAGTGGAATGGAGGCTCTGCGGGGGGCTTCAGGCTGGGGTAGGACTTTCCTTACCTGGGCTACCTAGAGTCACTGCAAACTTACACCTAAAGGACATTAGAGATACAACGTTTTCCGGTGAGTCTGTTCCTTGTACCTTTTTCTCCTCTTTAAGAAATGTCGCCGGGCGGTGGTGGCGCACGCCTTTAATCCCAGCACTTGGGAGGCAGAGACAGGAGGATTTCTGAGTTCGAGGCCAGCCTGGTCTACAGAGTGAGTTCCAGGACAGCCAGGGCTATACAGAGAAACTCTGTCTCAAACAAAACAAAACAACAACAACAACAAAAACCAACCAACCAAACAAACAAAAGAAATGTCAAATGCAGGTCATTCTATGATGCTTTCCTGTTCCCCTTCATTCTACGATTATTACTCTTAATAATTAATCCCCTAAGTGCACTCACTGCCTGCTGGGACATCCTTCTCCCTCCTTGGAGCTTGCCTAGTTCATCTTAAACAGGTCCCCATGCTTAGTGCTCGAAAGTCATGGACCTATCTGTGATTTGCCCTGACCATTCGTGTGGTCCTGTTTCTGCACCTGCAGGCAGGGTGCCCTCCAGTCCCTTCCTGTTTGAGACCATGCTAGAGGCCCTCAGTTCACGGCTGTCTGGCCCTATTCTGTACTCCCCGTTGCTCAGTATGGAAATCATGTGGGGCAGATGTTTTGGGCAAACCACTGGGCTGCAGCTAACCTGGAGGCTGGGGTGAGTACACATGTGTGAGAGTTCCTTTTGTCCCTTGACCATCTGGCTCTCTGGTGGAGGAAGCTATAGATGTATTTATAGTGGCAATGCCTATGGAAGCCTGGTAATAAATAATGGTGGCCAAGAATTTTGGAAGCATGCCATTCTTGGAATCAAATTTCTCTCCAGCTGTATGTAGGATCAGGAGGCTCCTACTGCATGTCATATATAGCCCCTGGTTAGAGTTGAGAGGTTCCTCCTGCCACAGAGAGGAAACTGAGGCTTAGTGAGGAACAGGGACTTGATCCAAACACCCCAGACCTATGGATCTTATTGGGTTTCTTCCAGAGTCTGGGCAAATTGCAACCACTCCAAGAGCTGGGCATTGGGAGAGCTTTGTAGGTTCAGACGAAAAAACTCTGGGCAACGCTTTTAGACACTGGTTTCCTGGTACTTCGAGCACTTGCTAATTGAGGAGACAGGAGGGCCTCCCAACCCATACTGACAGATGGAAGTACTCTTGGGAGCCTATTTTGGAGTTGCACCTTCCAAACATGTTCTGGGCCCCATAGAAGGCTCCCAATCCTTGGGAAGCATCCAGGGCAGGAGGCAGATAACTCCTTGTGAGATGGTTAAGTCAGGAAAGCTTTGCCAAGTCCCACCTATCATCTATATATGTATGTATGTATGTATGTATGTATGTATGTATGTATGTATGTATCTATCTATCTATCTATCTATCTATCTATCAATCTATTATCTGTTTATGTCGTGGTAAATTTTTAACCCAATTTACCCAATCAATGCATTTACAACTCAATTAATTAGTATACAAGCTACTCACCTAGATTGGGCAGATCTACCACTACACTACTCTATTCCCATCTATTAGATCCCATAGGACTTGCGGTTTCTCCAAGCCACATGCTTCAGCTCCATCTTCCTTCTGCCTCATCCTCCTCCATCTTCTTCCTTTGTCCTCTTCTCCAATCTCCTCTCCTGCTGCCCAATCATTGGCTTTAGCCTTTATTTGAAAAGTTAAATAAGTTAAGGTGGGGAGAAGGTTCACAAGGCACCTGTATACATGATTCACTCCTAGTCTGCAGTGCTTTCCAGGAGAGGAGAATTAGCATCAAAATACAAGACTAGGGCTATCTGCAACATGTTTATTGATGAGTGATTGGTTGGTTGTGGTTCTGGGAGTGGAATCCAGGGTTTATATAAGCTAGGCAAGCACTCTACCCTTGAAAGCACTCCCATCTTCAAGTCTCATTTAAAAAGTGAAACGGCATGACTTTGTGTGTGATGTTTATAATGGTTACAATGTATATCTTGTATATACATGTGGGTATGCATGTGGATATATAGGTTTATATACATGACAGTGTGCTTCTGTATGTTTTTGTGAGTATATACACACATACACTATGGGCTGGTTTGTAAGCGCATATACATGTGTTTATGTATATAATTATAAGAATGCAAGCTTATGTTTACACACATATATGTGTGAGTTAGTGAAGAGCAGCCCAGACCCTGGCATCATGTCAGACCTGGTTTTGTTCTCTTTCCAGGGAGCAGGTGATTTCTGAGCAAGCCATCTGTGCTGGTCCATACAGCCTCCTGTCAGCATCCTTCTTCCTCAGCTTCCTTCCTGCTGAGTTTTTCATTTGGGGCCCTCCATCAGTTTGTTACTGCCTAAAGATAACTAACAAAGCAATGCATGTTCCTTGTAAAACACACACACACACACACACACACACACACACACACACACACACACACATTAAAAAATCTACAAGCACAAAGAAGATAAAAATGCCCTTCATCACCCAAGCAGGAGTCCTGGGCGATTGCTTAATAGAAGTTTCCTCTCTATATTGCAGTGACTCGAGGGTCAGAAGAGACAGCAACACAAACACTGCCATTCTACAAGCTCTTGCTCCTCTTTGACCTCATGAGCAAGTCTTTGGAATCTCAAGGATTTCTTTTTGCTTTGTTCCCAGTGTTTTTGGGTCCCTCTAGTCTTGCCCAAGCTGTGCGGACAGACATGGAGAGCTGGGTCCAAACCTGAGAACTGATTCACTCTGCTGACTCAACCATCCAGTCTAAGTATGCCTGTCCTCGCTTCTAAAATGGCATAAAACCAACCATCATCCAGGACAATTGTCTAAGTGTGATTGGTGGCTGTCCCTTTTCTGTCTGCTTTTGTGCCTCAGCTACATCTTCACTCCCCCGACTCCCTCCACTCCCCTCACTCTCCCCATTCCCCT
>NW_022196897.1:129403681-129409619 GCF_008632895.1 Mastomys coucha | reverse complement strand
CCCCCCCCCCCCCCCCACTTTCTGCTTTCTGTTCTGTATTGCAGAGGCTCCCTTGGCTTTGGCTGCCAGGTAGGGTTGGTCAAGAGTGGAAAGCTTAAAAGAGAGTGGACACAGGGGAAATCAGAATGTCTCTTCTCATCTTCCTCTGCTTTCAGTGGTGTCTCAGGCAGTAGTGGCAACTCTGCTGTGGCTCTGGTTTCTGCTGGTGACTTCAGACCATTGGTTCAGGTACATCTACCTTCTGTTGTCCTCTCCTCCCTGGGCCTGGTGGTGGTAACAATGGCTTCCAGCTATTACATTTGCACTTTGACTCCTCAACAATTCAAAGCTCAACAACCAGTTCCCTGTCTTCAGTTCTTTACATGGGGCAGTTGTGGTTTTGTGCTAAAGCCTTATGCAATATTGAAACTGACAAGCAAGGCTGTCTCAGGCGGGGGCTTAGATGATTTCTCACAGCACCATAGTTTGCAGCTACGGCCCCTTATGAGTTTGTGACAGTTTTACCAGTTAAGTCAAGAATTCATAAGCCCTGCTTGCCTTCTTCCTCTCAACCCAATAACCTTTTTTGTTTGTTTGTTTTTGTTTTGTGGTAGCATGGCCCAGGAGTAAAGTGTGGTCTCTGGAGCAAGGGAGGCAGCTCAGGTTTGAATCTCAGATTTATCATTACTAGCTGGGTGACTGTGAGCCATATTTGGGGTTGTCGTAGCTCAGTGGTAGAGCATCTGCCTAGAATGTACAGGGCCCTGGCTTCTATGCTAGCACCCCCCCCCCCAAACAAAAAACAAACAAACAAGCAAACAAACAAACAAATCCAAAACCCAACCCAACCAACCACCCAACCACCACCAACAAAACAAAAGCAAACAGCCCCCCCCCCCTCAGCATCTACAGCTGGAGGATAAGGACAGCTAACTGATGGAGCAGAAGTATGCTCAGTGCTCGATATGCAATCACATTTACTGACTGTTTGACTAAATTGCCCCCACATCCCTTCTTTCAAGAATACAAAGGTCTTTCACTTGGACTTGGGTCCCTCTTCTTCCCAAACTCTCTATTCAAAGAGCTCTGTGGGTAGGTACACAGCTGCCAAGAATCCTGGGAAAAGGAAGAAAATGACCCAGAACCTTCCCTTCCAGTATTGGCCTTGGAGCATCCAGGGATTGAGATCACCAGATGAGAACCTCTCCCGGAATCACAGAGGAACCTAGAGGGGTTTCTTTGATGGGTGGAGCCAAGGTCTAGGGGAGGAGAGTCACCCTTAAGTGTGAAGGCCTGGTATAGCTCAGGCAGGAGAATAAATGTGCATCTGGAAAGGTGTCCCTTCCCTACGAGACACTTAGAAGTAGCTTTTGGAACCTCCTTGTTCTTTCTTCCCTTGCTCTAGGCCCTAGGCTTGCTTTACCGGCAACTGTCTTTTCATTGTCTACCCGGGAAACTTCTACACATCCTTCAGGACTCAGCTTGAGTTACCTCGGGGCTTCTTTGGTGCTACCCCAACTCAGACATAATTAAACACATCCCTCCCGTATGAAGCTTTAGTTATGGCACTTGCGGTTCTGTGTATACTTAATAACTCATACATTCTTTTATCAGGACACCTCGGGATTGTTGGTAGATGTTTAGATCTCTCACCTAGTGGCAGATATTCGGTGTAACCTTCCCACCGGGATCCTCATTGCTTCTCTATGAAGTGTCTGCGGTTTACAGATGAGGGCACACACGGGTGCTCAGATCCACTGCACCCTGGTTCTAAAGTCCACTCTGCTTCCCCTGTGAACCCTCGGAGTTAAGAAAAGAGATCTGGGGCTGGAGAGATGGCTCAGTGATTAAGAGCAAGCACTGACTGCTCTTCTAGAGGTCCTGAGTTCAATTCCCAGCAACCACACGGGGGCTCACAACCATCTGAAATGGGATCGGATGCCCTTTTCCGGTGGTGTGTTTCAAGACAGCAACAGTGTACTTGCATACATTAAATAAATAAATAAATAAGAAAGGAGATCTGGTTCTACCCTCTCTGTGTCCCCAGATGCTGAGAGGGTCCTGACAAGCGATCACTTAAATGTCGCACGAAATAAAAAAGCATTCCGTAGCACTGATATGCATAGGTTCGTTAAACCATTTCCCACGAGTTGCTTTATTCCCGGATATTCGCTCTTTCTTGGCCTGGATTATTTCCTTTGGGTCAGTTCCTGGGAGTGGAACGTCTGGATCCGAGATGTGGCGCTTCCTCGATTCGCCACGTCATCTTCCGCCTTTGTAGAGCCCCGCGGAGCGAAGAGCGAAAGGTTCCGGGCAGCCCTGAGAGCCTGGTTCTCACCTCGACCTTGACGCGGTTGTTCCGCAGGTGCCTCGGAGCGCCCAGGGCCCTAGCTGCGCCCCGAGCCGCAGGGTTAGATCGCGACCCGGGCCGCGGGATTCGTTCCCCACACCCCATCCCCAGGCTGCCTCGCTGGCAGCTGGATTCGGCCTGGGGGCGGGGACCAGACCCAGCATCTTCGCCAGGCAGCTGCAAGGCTCTGCTTCCTTATTTGGAGGGTCGGGAGGTGGGGAGCCAGAACAGAGGACAGGGCCTGGGAAGGAAAATACCGGGCAAAGGAAGCAAGGAGACCAGATAGGAGCATCTCAGGGGTGTGTACAGGTGTGTGTGTGTGTGTACATGTGTGTGTGTTGTGAGTGTGTGTGTAAAGTCCCTTCTGCGCGTACTCCAGGACAGGAACGTGGCAGCTCTCCACCCTCCTGTAGTCGTAGTGGAACGTGGCAGCTCTCCACCCTCCTGTAGTCATCCCTAAATCCTTAGCTCACCGAGGGGAGGGGCCAGCGCTGGAATCCCTCTAGCTGAGCAGGGCGGCTCCTGTGGCCAGATTGCGGTGACAGAAGGCTCAAGGATTCTAGCTCCACTTAACCTCCACGCGTGGACCTCCTCTAGCAGTCTCGTCTTTGTATCCCACTTTCCTCTCAGCTTCTCTGGGGAGTTCCTTTCTGACGTAAATTTCCAAAGGCCAAATATACCCAGAAGCAGGGGACATCTGTATAAACGACCAGCAAGCTCCCAGGGAAGCAAAGCTGACCAGTCTAAAAGGTGTTTTAACTAGTTGACTGTAATTTTGAACGTACGATTAAGAGTTGCCCAGTTAAACCTGACTTTCAGACGGGCAATGAATTACATTTTACCATAAGCTTATTGCATGAAATATTTGATAAGAGAATGTCTGAAATAATGCATGGCAGACAATAAAAATTATTCGTCGTTTAAAATACAAATCGAGCCAGGCACCGAGCATTTTTATTTGCTCAATCTGTCAGTGCTAATTCTTTCGTTCCTTGCATTTAAACTCTTGGAATTTGGTATCCTTCCCTCTCCAGGTCCCCTCCCCCAACCAGCTTCCTTCTTTTTTTGCTTTTTGGTGGAGACTCGGTTTCTCTGATACTGTCTTTTAATTTTCCTCCTCCTCTGGGTTTTATTTACTTTAGCTAACTCACCCTGGGTCTCAATTTAAAAGTCTTTGATGCTACCGTTAGGGCTGGGGTTGAGGGAGCATAAGCTTTAGGGGGATTTCTTAAGGACATTTGGAAGGAAATTAAACCTCCGAAAATATGCTCGATGCCCCTACACCCTCCCCCCTTCTTTCTAAAGAAAATGCGGGTTGAGCTCAGTTTGTGTCACGGGAGCACAAACAGCTGAATTAAAGCCAAAAGAATTAATTTCATCTCTCAAGCCTCCACCAGCTGCAGCGGGTTTGTCTCTAGCTACATGGGTGTTTTTTTCAGGGTTTCCATCCACAGCTGAACTTGTGCAAAGGGACCTTGAACCTGTAGGCTCAGAGGGACCTGAGGGATCTGAGAGATCAGGAAGAGCAGGGTTTCCCACACAGTGTGGCATGTGGTCAGCTTTTAGCAGTCCCCCAGCACAGGCTGGCCCAGTCTCACAATGTAAGCTCACAGGAATTGTGACTAAAAACAAACAAAAAGCACCCCTCCCCGCCTCCCCGCCCCCCCCCCAGCTTTCCCAGGTGACTCTAGTCTGAGACCCCGGAAACCAGACAGAGCAGGGCTTCTTGGTGGCCAGTGAGGGATGGCAGCTGCGCATCCAACTCCCTTCAGATTGCTAAGGGCAGCTCTAGTGCCACCCCTCTGTCCGTTCCACCTTGGCAGGATCTTCTCCCCTCCACCCTACCCCAGCAGGACCAGCTCCATAAATCATTCTTCAGTGCCCCCCCTTCCATCTTCTTCTCTACTCCTTGGGACACCTCTCTCATCACATACTGCACTTGAACCCTGCTCCCTCAGCCTGCCGTGGAGACACCTAAGTGTGATGGGTTGCTTATTCTTACGCATAGGCTGCTGTCTGCTTGACCACATGAATTCTTGATGTAAAGCTGCCAGGGATGGCAGAAGACCCCAGTGTTTGGATTTCTGAGGCTTAGACATTCCAAGTCATTGTGGTACGAGGCCTTGTTTTAGTGTTTCCAAGCCTAGCTTCTTCAGCTCTGCACTGGGACTACCTGTCTCAAAAAGAAAAGAAAGAAAGAAAGAAAGAAAGAAAGAAAGAAAGAAAGAAAGAAAGAAAGGTAAAGAAAAAAAAAGAAAATGAAAAAAAAAGAAAGAAGAAAGAAACAAAAAAGGAAGAAAGAAAAGGAGAAAAGAAAAAGAAAGAGAAAATACTTAGATTTTTTTTTTTCCCAGAAAGATCTGGCCCAGCTCATCTGACTTAGGCCATAGTTTCCCATCACCCTATGCAACCCAGTCAGCTTGGTTCCTCTAATCAGTTGGAAGGAAAGCCCTTGAGGGAGATGAAGCTCTGGATGGTGGGTATACTATGTCATGACATTGGTGACCGATGAAGTCTAGGGAAGCAGCAAGGGACACGCATGCTAATGGTAAGGCTGGCTATCCTGGAGAAGCGTTTGACTCCATGGACACACTTTATTGTATGGTGCAGATCTGAATCCAGGGTAGGGTTTAACCACTGGGATTTCCAGGATCTTATGACTTAGGACAACGCAAAACCAAAACAAAAGGAACAACAAAAATCACACCAGAGCACGGAGCTGATAAAAATAGAGACTGTTTATTAAGAAAGAGAAAGGGACTCCCAAGAATGAGCTTCAAAATGACAAAATCACTGGGCCAGGATCTCAGGTCCCTTTACAGGTCATTTGCATAGCACCTGCTTCTCCCATGTTTGTCTGTTTCTGGGCTTCTCTTGTGGTTCTGCGTGTAGCCCAGGTGGGGAAGGGTTTCTAGTCCTTTCTGGCAACAGGCTTCCTTGCTCATGTTAGTCACCCCACCTCTCTCCACTTACTCTCCTGCTCTCAGCCCTCACCAGCCACAGCGAACCAGCCCCTGCTCCCACTGCACTTCCCCTCGGACCTGGGGCTTCCATGAACTTCCAAAGGCCACAGTTACAGTTTGAGAATCGTGGCAAATGTCAGGATGCTTTTGGTAACAAGCGACAGAAACTCACCTCGGACCGTGGTACCCCACTCCCTTCAAATCCCTTGTCTGCCCATATCTGTAGATCCAGTTTGTTTTCATCAGGGTCCCCCTGGAGTTCCAAGGCTTCTACCCACCACACTGCATCTGTATTCCTAGTGCCAGGAGAACGGATCCTTTCAGGCCCACTCAACCTGACATTCCATGAAAATTTCACTTATGACACGACTTCAGTTTAGCTGTGTCAGCCATCGGAACAAACAAGTGGTCTAGAATTTACTGAGTCTGGGATGGGTCAGGGCCAGACACACAATGACTGCCAAGTAGTTGAGGAAGAGTGAGAAGATATTTGTGAACAGTTCCAGTTCTAAGGAGGGTTGCCATGCAGAGGTAGGGGTCAGGTAGGAGAGCAGAGGGCCCAAAAGAAGGAGTCAGGCATCCTTAGTTGATTCTCAGACAATGTCCTCCAATAGATGAGGTCTTTTACAGCCCATGTGTCTTTTTT
>NW_022196897.1:129401211-129403671 GCF_008632895.1 Mastomys coucha | reverse complement strand
TTTTCTGCTGTAGTAGGAGCTGACCCCATTCTTGGCTGGGTTTCGGAATGGGTCTTGGAATGAGGCCTTGTGCGCCTGTGATTTATTAAGGGTGTGTTCTCAGGGGGAAATGAAGGGAACAGTTCAGAGCAGGGAGGAGATCAAGCTAAGAGGGAGCTGTGTCAAAGTCCCCAGAGGGTGAATTCAGCAAGGCTCAGGAGGTGGGAGAGACACCTTGCCTGTTGACAAAGGATGTCAGGCCAGGGAGGAGAAGGTAAATTCTAAGTACAGGGTATTAGGTACCTTCCTCTTTACTGGTACCAAATATCTTTCCAGAAGCAGCACCAGGGCGGAGGGGCTTATTTTGGTTTACAGGTGGGTGGTTTTAGTTAGTTTAGTTTTTTAAATATTAATTTTTATTCAGGTGTGTGTGTGTGTGTGTGTGTGTGTGTGTGTGTGTGTGTTCAGGTGTAGAGTCCAGAAGGTTGTCGGATCCTCTGGATCTGGAGTTACAGGTGGTTGAAAGCTACTTGAACTGGGTGCTGGGTACTGAACTGTAAGATCAGTAATCACTCTTAACCACTGAGCCATCTCTGAGCCAGCCTCTCAGGCATTACTTAATCCAATCAAATTGTCAGTCACATTAACCAACATACTGTCTCCTCACCCAAGGTGACTCCAACAGCAACCATACACTGAAGAGGAGAGCTTCAGATGGGGAGGAGCCAGGGACACACCAATGGCAAAGAAGGGTCCAAGGAGCAGGACGGGGTAACACAGTCTGTCCTGGGCTGGTTCTGGCATCAGCCCTCCCCCAGGACGTAAGGTCTCAGCAGCTGACCCCCATTCCTGCTTCATCCTCTGCTTGGCCAGTGTTAGGCTGGCAGGTCAGTGTCTTCAGCTTCTGAATTAGTTGTCAACATTTAAGTCTCAGGCGTTTTTTCCTGTAAAAAAAAAAAAAATCCAGTTCTCTGACTCCTCTAGGGCAAAAGCAGCAACTAGGTTTGTAATCTGTGGTAGATGCCATAGAGTCTGGCCAAGCCCGGCAACTTCACCTTGGGGAACAATACCACAGAGCCCATCATTCTCTCATGTCCCAACCATGTGGGAGAGGAAAGAGAAATGTTTTGTTCCCGTATCTCTAAGGTGAAGGGGGAAATCTGCGACCTGGGAGCTTAATACGTATTCCAAGTACGCCTGAGTCTAATGCATACAGTTCAGGGCGCCATTAGTGAGTGTCTTGGGTGCCTGTAAGACCCTGTGTATGTGAGCTGCGTGTCCTACTAGACCTCAGTCTTTCCACCCGGATCCAGATGTCAGGCCTCCCTCCTCCATTCCATTTCGTTAAAAGCAGCTGTTTCCACCTTCTTCCAGCTCCCCAAGTGCTGATTTCATCTTCCCTCCCCCCCTCCCCCCCACACAAAAGTTTAGAGCCAGGAGAGAAGTAGTTTGGCAGAAAGCCAACATGCTGTGGTAGGAAGAGGACAACGTGGAGAAAGTGGGAGCCAAGTAGGGGCTGAGCTAGAAGGCCTGGACCCAGACTCTGAGGACTCCAAGAAGCCAGGCTATCCAGCGGATCCAGATGTGGGAGTAGCCTCTCACTTAAAGGTGGAGCCCAGAAAGTGCTTTTACTCCACAGTTTGTTCGTGGTGTAGCCAGAAAGAGGTAGAGATGAGCCAAGGGGCAAAAAAAAAAAGGGAGAGAAGATGGATTCCCTCTACTTCCAAGCTGGGGCATCCACCCCAGTCCTCCACTCGCCCCATCTCTGCTCTGACAGCAGAGTTTTGAGCCTGTATGTTTGTTATGCTAGGATAAAAGGAGACCAAGGAATCATGAAGTGATTAAGGGGTAACCAAGGCCCAGGAGACTGGCCCACAGACACACCAGATCCCGGAGGAGTGAGCAGCTCACGAGGCGCTGTTTGGAGGTGGAGGTGGGCAGGGTTGTGGGGGCCTACACCCAGCTCTTGGAGTCTCATGTTGTCCCCTGCCCCCATTCACAGCAGCTCCTTAGTTCTTCTTATCCACCCCCGCCCCTACCCCTATTACAGCTGAGCCAACATCTTTGAGGTCTGGAAAAATTCCTTTCCCCTTAACTTTAAAAAGGAAAAAGTCGAAAATTTCCAAAAGGAACACGTGAGTAAGGCAGAAAGGGAAACCCGAAAGTGGAGGCTTGGGGGAGCTTGCAGGGCCTTGGGGAAGACCCACCCGGTGGGCACGCTTAAGAGGGGGCATCTGCTCCTTGCAATTCTCCAAGGAAGCGCGGGTGAGGCTGCAGGAGGCTGAACAGGGATTGATGGGTCTACTTTTATCCTGGTGGGGACCACGCATCTCTCCTAAGCTTGGAGCCTTTTGGGAGGAAGGGTTCTCCATTCAGCCCCCCCGCGTTCCCTGAATCACGTGGTCCTGCCTCCTTTCCCAAGAAAGGCACCTCCTGGCTAGGGATGACTCCCTGGTTCTCTCTCTCTCTCTCTCTCTCTCT
>NW_022196897.1:129392391-129401063 GCF_008632895.1 Mastomys coucha | reverse complement strand
CCCACCCCCACCCCCGTCAGGTTTCCAGAGGCCACCCTGGGCTCAGACTGACTCTGCTCTGGAGCAGCCATGCCCCTGCAGATGCTGTGGGGGTTCTTGCTCGAAGGCTATGATCCTTTTAGGATTCTTGTGGTTCTGATTTAAGGGATTGAAGTTATCCCTAGATAACCTACCCAATGTAATGCCATGAAGAACATTATACATGGGGCTGCTGGGACAAGATGGCACACTTGGTAAAGGCAGTTGTCCCAGAGCCTGATGACAAGAAGGTGGAACTCTTCTGACCTCCACATGTACACTGTGGTGTGGGCATGCACACATAGATGTATGCCTGAAACAGGTACATGTAAAAGAAAGCAACCACCACCCTTTTTCACATTTGCATGTTAATGTAATCAAAGACAAAGTGCACGTGGGGCAACCGCCGTCTTCCAGGATTGTATTATGCAAGCATATATATGTGCTTAATAAAAAAATTCACTTCTACCCACCTGTAATTATCTATTGCTATCTGCAGGACATTGTTCCAGGAGCTATCCTGCAGACAGCAAAATCCTCAGATTCTCAAATCTTTTGTTTAAGAAAAGCGCAACATTAGCATATAACCTGTGCATATCTCACCTCTGGATTATTTATAATGTTGAATATAATGTAAATGCTATGCAAATAGTTGTTAAACTATTGTTTAGGGCATTGTGGCCAAATGTTCAGTAGAGACATGATTTCTTTCTGAACGTTTTTTCAGTCCACAGTTGTTTGGATCCACGGATGCAGACGAGAGCCCCCGTTACTCATTTTCCTAATGTTTTTACAATTGCAGTTTTAGGTCTGATTTTTCTGGAATTCATCCTCTTTTGAGGAGGAAGGTAGGGATCCATTCTGAACTTTTCCCCAGATGACTACCCCATGGCAGGGATGAACTGAAATCTTTTGGATAAGTCACTTATGAAACTGATGTTCCCAGCTGTGCTGGCACGTATTAATGGGGAGGCTAGAGAAAGGAGGAGCTCCAGCCTCAGCTTTGTCTTCTTGAATAGTTCAGTTCAGGTTACAAACTTGCATATTGCCTGACTGAAGCAAAGCCCAGCATCTGAGATGGTCTCTTTTTCCGTAGCGACCTGGGTGATTGATTCTTCCTTTCCTTAACCACTTGACCCTCTCTCTCCCACTCTGCTCTTCCTTCCTTTGGCACAGGGCACTCTGGGGAGTGTGGTTTTCTCTAGCCTTTTCCCTATGACTAGAACGTGTTGGGTACTTTGTAGATCTCATTGCTGTATTTAAAAGGCTTCCTCTCATTTAACCATCAGACACCCTTTTCAGTGGATGCTCAGATTTCAGGCAGGGAGAAAACAAAGTTTAATTTAAGAAAACCAGGGCTTAAGCTCCTTGTTCAAGGTCCCACTTTGACCAAATGTAGGATCAGCGATAGACTAGGTTCTGCTTCCAGACTGAACTATTGCCTACCCAGGAAACTGTCATCAGAAACCAGCAACCCCTAGGGCTTATAAGTGCTCTGCTGCCAGTGCTGAGAGAGGCCCAAGTGTCCCCAGTGGACTCAAGGTGAAGGACACTGTCAGCATCTCCATTCTCTGGATGGCATTGACTTCCCCAGGGGGCCACTGCTGCATGGCTATGCTGTGAGCTCAATTAACAGAATTCCATCTCGCCACCTGACCATCTGGCTCCTGTGGGTACTTTCCAGAGTCACATGCCCACTCTTGATGCTAGACACCCACGGGTTGTATCAATAGGAAAGACCACAGAGTGGCCAGCCCAAGCCTGGATTTCCTGGTGAAACTCACCACCGCCACCACCACTACCACCACCACCACCACCATCACCACCACCACCACCACCACCACCACCACCACCATGCGTATGGATGCAGGCCCTCTGTCCTGGCTCCTATAGTTGCTGGGACTGCCCATTATCCCATTCATTCTTTACAGGCAACCTGGATAATTGTTTTCTTTTTCTAAAACTAAGCGCATTCAAAGAGAAATGACTTTGGCTTGGCATGTGAAAGGGGCCAGGACATTACACTGCTGGATGCTTGTGACTTGAAAAGAACCAGGAGGCTCTTAGGAGGTAACTTGTCCCAGCCAGAAGCAGAGAGACAGCTCCCCATTCCTGAGGTCAAAAGAGAGTGGTTTCAACTCATTTGTCACCCTCAGGGGTGCCAGATCGTGGCACCGGACTAAATGGAAGGATTCACTTTTAGTTTAAGATGAATGGCCTTGGTTCTGGTTCTGGTGTGTTTTGGGGTGGGGGTGGGGAGGGAGTTTCATGGAGGGAGGACCCGGTGGAGTTGGGATGAAACTCAGGTCAGCAGGTTAGCATGACAAATGCCTTTGCATGCTGAGCCATCTTGAGGGAGGGGAGCTGGCTTCAGGTACAGTCATTCAGGACTCCCCGAGGCCCAGCAACCCTGGGACAATCCAGAGCTGGCTCAGGCCACAGAAGGCACAGACCCAGTGACTTTTGCAATATCTCTTGGGCCAGGAGAGTGTGTTTAAAGAGGAGCAAGGCTGCCTTTGCAGACAGGGGCTGCCCACATTTGGCTCAAGGACCAGCGGTGGGAAGAGTCAAGCCTACACAGCTCTGTATCTTCAAACTCTCCCTGTTCCCTTGAGCTGAGAAACAAGGCAAGATAGCAAGCCCTAGGCATGATGCTGGTGCTGGTGGTTGGATGGTGGTGGTGTATGGGAAGAAAAGTCTGGCAAGGCCATTGTATGTATGTATGGGAGGATTTGTATTTTTTAAATTTTTTTTTTTAAACTTTCATGTTTTCTTTTTCCTTTGACAAATGTCATTTCCTTCGCTTTCATTAAAGAAACACATTCACACTTTCCTATACTGGTTTTTAGCACCGAGTGCTTGTTGGGAGCCCTTAGGATTCAAAACAGAGATGCCTGGGTCCCGCCCTAAGTAATTTTGATTTAGTGGGTTGCAGTGTGGACTGCCTTAGAGATTATAATTTGTAGTTAAGGCTAAGAGCCCCTATCCTGAAGGAGTGCGTGCTAGAGAGGTCAGAGGAAACTGCTGCCAAATCTGGATATCCCTGGGGAGGTCACCGGCATTTGTGGGCTGTGGACTGGATAATGCCGAGGGACACCATTTACGAAGGCTGTAATGTGAAGGGTGCCTCCTGGATTTGTGTAAGAATGGATATATAATTTATGTAGCCACAGATACATAATTTAAATACTAATTGCATCTGTTAACTCTAGCCCTCTGGGGGAGGACAAAATGACATTCATTATGGAGGGTACACAACATTTTAGAAAGCTTAGCTTCTATCAGCTGAGATTTTCAAAGGTGATAAAGGCCAGCATACAAACAGAAAAGAACAAAGCAAAGAAAACAGCATCAAGAGCCGAGCCTCAGGCTGGAATTGTGAGATATGGGGGACAGTGATCTGAGACACTGTTTCACTTAGCTCAGGCTGGCCTCAGACTTACTATCCAGCTGGGGATGACAATGAACTCCTGAGCCTTCTGTCCCCACCTCCTCAGTGTGGGGATTACTGGTAGGCACTACCACACCTGATTCCTTTTCCAGAGACTGTTGACAAACTTATATTCAAGGACTGTGTATCATTCAAATACAACTCCGCATGTAGACTGGCTTCAGGTGGCTCCACTGTGTTCTGGGTACTTATGGAGGGAGGTGACTACATTTGGATCAAATGTGCTATGAAAAAATAGTACAGAACCCCTGTGTTATAAACTAAGATCTGGTACTAGGCTCCAAAAGACTGGCCTAACAATCAAAATGGAGTCACCCACATCACCAGTGTGTGTCACTAATGGGAACTAAGCTGTTATCTGGGGGTGAGAGTGGGGGGAGGGAGCTAAACTTCCTAACTAGGCCAGTTTCAATCTCATAGTGAAGCCCATCCCTGTAACCTGTGGTTAATGGATCAGCTATTTTCTTTTGTTCTGCCTTGATAACTCTGCCTCTCAAAGAAAGTCACTCTTGAATGTTCTGCCTTTCCTTTTTTGCCTCCCACCCTGTCCAGCCCTTTTCTGGAGTGAAATCTTTCCTGATTCTAGAACCACAAAATGAAGCTATTTTATTTTATTTTATTTTATTTTATCTTTTTGTTTTTTTTGAGACAGTGTTTCTCCATGTAGCCTTGGCTTTCCTGGAACTCACTCTGTAGACCAGGCTGGCCTGGAACTCAGAAATCCACCTGCCTCTGCCTCCCAAGTGCTGGGATTAAAGGCATGCACCACCAACGCCCGGCTAAAATGAAGCTATTTTATTCGAAGCTATTTTATTCATCAGCAAGCCTGAGGGCTGTGAATACCCACAGGAGGGACAGTTGGTCCTGGAGGGCTCCCCATGGACTTCTTTAGAGCAGAGCTCTGGGGCTGGGAAAGGCCACTGAGGGGATTCTCCACATCCTGCTCTGAGCACTGAGGACTCTTTGGTGGGTGAGGAGTTGACAGGATCCAGAGAGTGTCACATAACTACCTACTGAAGTCCCTTGTCTCTTTGGGCCTAAGCTTAGCTTTCCCACTTGTAAATGAGGCCGCAGACAAGGCCCCAAGAGCTCCAGACTTCTGCTCACCCACTAGGCTCATGATATTTTTTGCAGTGGCAGCCTGGCCAGAGGAACACATTGAGAAAATGTCCTAGGTGTCACACCAATGCTGCCCACACCAACAGCATGTCCCGGAGAGTGGCAGCAGACCAGAGCCAGAACAGCCAAGTGTGTGAGGTATGGGTGGAACTCCGGCTTAAGGCTGGATTGTCTACAGCTGGGACACAGCCCCTACAGGGGCAGGGGTGGGGTGGGGTTGCTAAGTGTCAAGGAAGGGCCTGGGTTTGGGCAGGTTGGGTTGGAGTTCTGCAGAGCCTTAGAACAGGAATGTCAAAATTGTTGTCCTGGGTCTCGTGAAAGCCCTCAGGTCAGCGAAGGGACCTGGAATGTCATTTATTGAAGTGTTCATTGCTTGACTGTGATGGTTAAATATTTAGACAGATGGCGTGTGGGTTATCTTTTGGACCCTTGTTACAGGCCTGACTGGAGTTCAGGGATGGTGCCATCAGGCCTGGCACATGGCACCTTTAAGCTTATTGTCTGAGAGAGTCAGATGGGAACTGAGGAGGGGCTGAGGAGAAATGACCAGGTTGTGAGAAGCATTGCTAAGAGCTGCAGGCCATCCCTGACTTTATGGCCCAGTGTGCTCCAAACACAAGCTGCTGCAGAGTTAGGTCAACACTGGGATGCTGGGCTTGGAAGTGGAGTCACATGAGGGACAGTTCGTGGGACCTTCCTTCAGGACTCCTTTCTGACCCATTAAGGAGAAGCTAACTATAAGGTTGTCATAAGGAGGGGAGGAGGGGCAGATGTTCTGTCTCCAGCTCATTCTGATTCATCTGTGACCCAGGAGCTTCCTCCCACATCACGGGCTGCAGCTTTCTAGCCCATGCTTTGGGAGCTGTCTGCCTTCTGGCCGTCGGGCAAAGGCTTCTCATGACATAAGCTAAGGCGCTAACTGGTCAGTAGAGCAGGTGTTGATCAGTGCTTGGAATGGAAGAATGTGTCACCCAAAGGGAAAACTTCAGAAGATACTTGAAACTTAGAGAAAAAAGTGTCAAAGTCAGTACCCTAGCTTTAGAGGAGGGAGGTTCTTTTCGAAACTTTCCCACCTCTCAGAGCAGGGTGAAGACTGAATTCGGCACCTGAAATTTCTCTAGCCTCTTGAGGAGTAACGTGGCTATGTGCCTCATTCCCTCAGCTTTGCCTTTCGTTGGCAGAGAGTACGTTGTCTGAGATAGGCTTGAGGTCATCTTTTTCCTCTGGCTGGGAGATTCTGAAAGCATGAGGTAAGCTCTGTGGGTGAGGAGGAATGCACACCGTGGACTTGCTGGGCATCCCGTCCTGGAAAGAGGCCGTTATGGGCACGGTCTGCTCAGATGGGCCTCTCAGAGCAGAAGGAGGGACTCTTGGGAGGTGGCTAAGTCACTTGGGTAGGTCTGGAGGGAGCCCTTCTGATTAAGAAGCGATTTCAAGCAAGGCAGAGCATTTCCAAGAGCTCAGCTGGAGGGACCCAGATTTGTGCTGCACATAATGGGGTAACAGTTATTTGAAAATAGGACTCTTGTTCCCAAGCACTTTCGAGCAAGCTTTATGGAAGTTGAGTAAATGGCTTGGAGGAGCTTTGAGGTTTCATTTACCTCAGTCTGGGAAGACAGACAGGAGGACAGTAGCAGCATTGGGGAGACCAGTGCTTTAAGAAGCCCTGACTCTGGGTTTACCTTCTCCTACAGCACCTGCCACTTTTCTAAGCTCTTCCTGTCCCCTCTCCCGGCTTTCTGCCACCAATTGAGTGTGTATCAGATTCTTGGAGTCACTGTATGAAGTGACCAGATTTCAACAATGAAAATGTATTCTTATACTTCAGGGGCCATGGGCCCCAAAGCAAGAGGTTGCAGGGTTAGGCTGTCCTCAGAGGTTCCAGAGAGACTCTTGGTTTCTTCCTGCTTCTGGTAGCTCCAGGAAGCTCTTAGCTTGGGGCTGAGTCAGTCTATGAATAGGGAATAGGGCTTTCCCTGCTCTCAGGCCTGTTCTCTGCCCATATGCAAGGTGATCTTGAGTCTTTAACTTAATTATTCTGCTTTTTCAAATGAGGTCACATTCACAGGTTCTGGGACTTAGGTTAAGGATGTGTATTTTGTGCTAGGCCGACAAGGTGTTTATTCACCCAACTACAGAGTGTCTTCGTGAGCAGGTCCTGGCTGGGTCAGTACTTTCTACTATGAATGAAGTCCTGAAGGCCATAGTTGGGTTGTCTGCAGAAGTGGCTGGTGAACTCCAGGGTCTCCTCTTTCTAGCATATTCCCAGTGCAGCCCCTATTAGACTTTTGACATCTTTGATGATGGGTCTGGCTTACTCTAGGGTTTTATAGATATTTGTACATGTGCACCCACATGCATCTTATCGTAGTATAGTACAGTCAGCCCGTCACTTCTGAGGGTTCTACATTTGAGGGTTTAACCAGTCGCAGACAGAAGATAGAAACAAATCATACCTATTCTGTGTGATTGGAGCTTAAAGGTGTCATTGTCCATCTAGGTGTGTCCAACCTTCTGACACTGCAACAGGAGGCTGGCATCTATAGCGTTCACTCTCAAAAGGTACAGTTGAGTTAAAAAAAACTTCACAAACCCACTCTCAGAACTGTTCAGTTCATGGGTTTTGCAGGGGGACTGTTGGTTGGCAGCATCTGTGGCAAGCCAGGATAACAGCCATGTATAAGCGTTCTTTGTATCAGATGTTAGGAGGTGATCGGGAGTACACAGGCGGATGTGCAGGCTCTATGCAAATATCACATCCTATGTGTGTGTGTGGGGGGGGCTAAGCACCCATGATTATGGCATCTGTGATAAATGGGGCTCAGTGTCTGCATCTTCCCCATCTCTAGGTGGTTCTGACTCAGGCTCCAGTGAGAACACTATCACTCTAGGTAGACAGAAGAGTTCTGTTTCTGATAAGCTACCCCTCCACAGCCAGTGAGTCTTGTTGGAGAAGCTGTATGAATAGATAATGAACCAAGGAAACTGACTAATTCAGGGAGATCATGTAACCTTTCCATGTCATCTACAAATTTAAATTTCAGTATTTCTTGAAAAAGAATTGATGTGTCTGACAGCCCCAATATACCACATTCTCAGGCCTGGGGCCAAATAAAAGCCAACCTGATACCTTGAGACAGGACTCACCAGTTAGCCCTAAGTGCCATTCCTCCTCAGTGCCAGTAGTGAGCCCCCTCATTTGTATCACCTCACCAGCTGCTATAGGGATTTTGGATTTCAATTTCTATGTGGGGGGCAGGGGGCGGCATACACTCTACAGCCTGAGGTAATGGCTAACTTCACAGATTACATTGGTGAGGCATGGTACTCAGATATGTAGACCAAATGTAGTCTGGATGCTGCTGTGAAAGTTTTGTTGTTGTTTGTTTGATTTTTACAGGGTCTCACTATGTATCCCTGGCTGTCCTAGAGCTAAATGTAGACCAGGGTGGCCTTGAACTCACAGAGTTCCTCCTGCCTATGCCTTCAGAGCAACAGAATTAAAGATGTTCACCACCGTGCTACCTTGGAATTTAAAGACAAAGTTTTACTGGACTACCCAGGCTAGCCTTTAGCTCACTGCATAGATGAGGCTAACCCTTGAGCTTAATTTTTTTTTTTCATTATCTTCTGAGCATGAGGATCCAGGGGTGTGTCACCTGCCTTAAAACAAAAACAACAAAACAAAAAATCTGCAGTACTGGGCATCAACCTTGAGCCTTGTGCATGCTAGGCAAATGCTTTACCTATGCTATGTTCCACCTAGCTCTTCTTTGAAAAAAAAATGGTAGAGGTTAACATTGCACAAATGGACCTTGAAGGGAACAGATTACCTTAGATTAAATCAAGAGGGCCCCATCCAAGTAGGTGTTGATGGCCTTAAGAGGGAAGGGACTGACTCTCCCGAGGAAAAGAGAATTGTCAGTACTCTGTTTTTAGACAACAAATGCAACATCACCTTGTCTCTGGTCTCCCATCACAGTAGACTGTGAGCTTGCTGTTTTCCATAGTTGTGTGAACCAATTCCTTCAAATCTCTCCTCTCCTCTCCTCTCCTCTCCTCTCCTCTCTTCTCCTCTCCTCTC
>NW_022196897.1:129387923-129392217 GCF_008632895.1 Mastomys coucha | reverse complement strand
TCTCCTCTCCTTTCCTCCCTTTTCTTTTCCTCTCCTCTCTCTCTCTCTCTCTCTCTCCTCTCTCCATTAGCATCACCAGTAATAAGACATATTAACATCATGAACTCTTTCACATGAGGACACATGACATTTTAATGGTATTTTTTTTTTCCAAAAATATTTGCCTTAAGAGTTTCTAGTGCTGTGAAGAGACACTATGACCAGGCAATGAGCTTCGTGGCACCATCCCCTTCATGCTTGGTGGACCCTGCAGGGAACAGAACAGGGCTCCAAGACAGTCATGTGGGATCAGCCACAGGAAACCCCTCCATTAGACACCACACAGCTCATCTTGTCTCTTCATCTCAAAGGTAGCTTGTTCTGTGACAAGATCAGGTGGGGGCGGGGGTGGGGTGGGCAGCCTGTGAATGCTGCCTAGCTGCAAGAAGCAGCCAAGGCTGCTCCACAGACCCAAGCTGGGGATTGGCCTTGCCAATTTGGCTCCATTTGGGCTTTCTTTAGAGATCATAGGTGATGTTTCCACCCGAGAGTGCCTAGCTGTGAGAGCCTTTTCAGAAACAGGAAAAGCACATCTCTTAGAGACAGTTGTAAGCTCTCACTTTTCTACATGCTTCTGGGCATGCTGGGATACAGGGATTTATTTGTGAGTGGCCAAGCTGGTGGGAGATGCAGGGATGGAGAGCTCCTCCTTCCACCAAAAACCAAGAAAGACCATTTTCCGATGCAGACTGGGAGCTATGCCTTCAGAGATGGAGGCGGTAGCTGAGTAATATTATTATATTAATTATAACTAATAAATATAATCAGTCAAATGCCACACTGGCGTTATTAGCAGTATTTACCGAGTGTTATTACACACTACTAGGCCCTTCCGAAGTTTTGTAACTGCCTAGTGAGGCAAGCACTGTTTTCATTATACTGTTACAATGACAGAACATCGCAGGGAGGGACGACTTGATGAAGTTTACCCAGCTCCTGACTTGATGAAGTTTACCCAGCTCCTGAATGCGAAGCATATCCCTGAGGTGAACAGCTGAGGACAGAGGTGGGCCCAGCCAGCAGCACAGAGGTGGGCCCAGCCAGCAGCACAGACATTACCCATGTGTCCCTAAGGTTGGTGGGGATTTTTGAACCCCAGTAGAGGGCAGGATCCAGGGTGGCTCCTGAAGCATGTAGGGACAGGAGAAGAGGTGAGGTTGAGAGAAAGTTTATTTTACTCCAGGCCACTTTATCTATTCTGGGCATGATTATCTGTGAATGTCACCCTCTGCTCCAGGTGAGCCACCGGGATCTCTCTACAGGACTGAACTCAATGGGACCTGGAGATTCCGAGTCTAGCTTGGACTTCACAATGCTGTCCTAGTGTCCGGTCCCAGGAGACTGCACACAGCTGCCCTTCCTTTTCCCACCTCTTGGCTATTACCAAGCTATTCTGAAATCAGAATTTCTTGAAAAAGTGGAGCCTGCTGAAGCAAGCTTTGCTGTTTTCACTGTCTCCCATGCCTCACTGAACATATGTGGCCGGGACGGAGATGCTACATGTTGTGTGCCCCGTGGCTCGCTGCCATTACACCTGCGACATATCAGTCCTCTGGATTCTTGCTTGGATACCATGTGTTGTCAAATTGCTCCAACAGGGTCAACTGCTCTTTGTCATTCCACAGTGGAACATTAGCATCTTGAACCTTCAGCTCCCAGCCTCAGTATCCTGGATGTCTGCATTCCTGTGAGTGTGTGCCCTCCCCACCCCCATAGCCAGACATTAAATGCCAGAGATAGAATTTTGGTTTCTTCACCGAGGGGCCAGGACACATTTTGCCAGTGGCCACAGGTCTCTGCCTACGTGTGACCTGTGTGGTCCCAGAAACCATCTTAACAATGCTGTCTAACAGCGGCAGTGCCCTAGCTCATCTTACTGTTCATTAAGGCTGCCATATGTGGCTCCTGAGCACTCAATATGTGGTTAGGATGAATGAGGGATTGAATCTTTAATTTCCTTTAAATTGAATTAGTTTACATGTGAATAGATACATGCCCTCACATAAGTGGGCGGCACAGCTCTCCAACAAAGGCGATTCTGAACTTGGGCTGTGGCTGGGTTTGAGGTTGAGATTCAGGCTGTCATACACATGCTCTGATACATGTCTCACACAGGGATGCAGCCACAAACAAAGTGTTCTCTAGTTCTCTACCTTAAGGCTTTCCTAGGGCCAAGCACAAGTGTGTGTGTATGTGGGCGGTTCATTCCAGCTCTTTGCACTGGATCATGACTGATGGTTTGAATGAGAGATGTCCCTCCTCGGAGCACGCATTTGAACCCTTGGTCCCCTGTAGCAGTGCACTTTGGGGAGTTTAGGGAACCTTCAATAACTGGAGCTTCAGTTAGAGAAAGTTCTTCCCTGGGGACAGGCTTCCAGCGTTCATAATCTCTCCTCACTTCCAGTTCTCCCTCCCCGTGCTCCTCTGCTTTGTTTGCTGTTGATATATGTGGTCTTTCAGCTCCCTGCTCCAACTGCCCGCTGCCATGCCTCGACTGCCATTGTGCAAGCTCCCCCTGGAAGTGTAAGCCAAAAACTCTCCATGAGTTGCTTTTGGTAGAGTGTTTTTATCACAGCAACAAAAAGTAATTAATGCAATCACCTTGGCCAGTTCACCAGCATCTGAAGGAATAGCTGTCGAAGCAGGATCTGCCTGTGTCGGGAGCTTTTTGTACGAATGACCGCCCTTGCCTTCTGGGACTCCTGGCCCAAGGTTGTTGGAGGAGAAAACAGACTCAGCGAACTCTGTTGCTCTTCCTAAGCTGCTCAGTGTGACCATCGCCACGTCAGGATTCGAACCCAGGGCTCACCAAGATCGTGACTTTTCTCTAGAAGTCTGGGTGTCGCCTTTCCACTCCTGGACGACTCTGACATTTACCAGATGGTTGCTGGGATGTCCTGGAATTTGAGAGGTCAGCACCAGAAGTGGTCTGCTGTTCTTGGTCCAGTGCTGATGACCTAGTAACCATTCTCAGCATCTCTAACCCTGCTGCATCCCACCACCAGCATGAACTGTAGCATTAAAAATAGCCAAGAATGGCCAGAGCTGGGCTTCTGCAGTCAAAAGGACAACAGATGTTTCTCATTTTGTCTTCTTCCTTAATTCTCTAGACACGGATTAAATATAAAGAAGTACTTCCTGACCAAAGATTTGGATGATACTGGGGAGGTCATTCAAGGGTGAAACTTACCGTCCAGAGAACTCTTTTACAGGTCTCTTTTTAAAATGTAAAAAAATTCTTTGACAGTATAATACATGTACATAATAAATTTCAGGTGTTTGCAACTCCCCATACTCTCTTATCTCTCCCCCTCTTCCACTGAAACGTTTCTTCCCAATAACTCTTGTTCCTACTTTGTGTGTGTGTATGTATGAGTATGTGTATGAGTGCATGTATTTGTGTTTGTTTATGTGTGTTTATGAGTGTGTACATGTGTATGTATGAGTGTGTATGTCTGTGTATGAGTGCATGTATGTGTATATGTGTATATCTGTGTGTATGTGTGTGTATGTATGGGTGTGTGTCTGTATGAGTGCATGTATGTGTGTGTATGAGTGTATGTGTATGTGTGCATATATGCGTGTATGAGTGTGAGTGATGTGAGTGCATGTGTGTCCCAGAATATAAATAGGGTTATGTTCATGAACATGTGGGGAGGTTATCTACTGGGGTTTGGGCAGTACCATGAAGAGAGTGACAACCCTTCTCCCAGCCACCATTAGCAGTTCAAGAGTCTCTCAGGAGCTCTTCCCTCTTCCAAGATAAAATGTTGAGTAGCCCAGTCTTGTGTAGGTAACCATGGTTTCAGTGAGTTCATGAGTGTATTCACCATGCAATATCCAGAAGACAGTATTTCACTGAACTTCTCTCCAACCTCTGACTCTTAGGATCTTCTTCTGCATGCACCATTCTTTGAGATCTCTTTCTCTTTCTCTCTCTTTTTGTATGTGTGTGTGTGTGTGTGTGATATGTCCAAATAAGGGCTGAGCATTCCATCGTCATTCAGTTTCTGTATTTTGGCCAGTTGTGAGTGTCTGCATTCACCACTGCCAACTGTAAAAGGAAGTGTCTGATGAAAGCTGCACTAATCTGTGGGTCCAAAGGTAAGTATTTAGAAAGTAGTTTGGAGGCTCCGGAGATGGCTCAGTGGTTAAGAGCACTTGCTGCTTTTGCAGAAGAACTGGGTTTGGCCTGGTGGTGGTGGCGCACGCCTTTAATCCCAGCACTTGGGAGGCAGAGGCAGGTGGATTTCTG
>NW_022196897.1:129372917-129387779 GCF_008632895.1 Mastomys coucha | reverse complement strand
AAGAACTGGATTTGTTTCCCAGTGCTCATCTGGTGGCTCAGACTTGTGAGAGGAACAGTCATACACATGATTATACACACACACACACACACACACACACACACACACATATGTAGGCAAACCACTTACACACATAAAACAAAATAAATGTTAAAGACCTGTTTTAGAAGGCAATTTGATTGATACCATGCTTATTTAGCAAAATAATGGTAGAAGGCTCTCCCCTGGGGCCTATGGCCTCTTAGGCACAGGTGCTTGGCTACACCGAAACCTAGCTTGAGTTCCTTCCTAGAGTGGGGGCAGCAAACAGGTGCTTGCCCCCAGAACACCCATGCCACTATCGTACCAACAGGTCCATCTTACTAGGTCAGTCATTCCTGTAGTTGGCAGAATTCACAGCTGGGTGAGGCTGTTGATAGCTTTTCTCTCCCCTTCCCCCTATAGCACCTTTTAGCACTCTGAAAGCTAGCCAAGAGGGAAAAGGCTTCCAGGCCAACTGAAGCTTGATTTCCTCAAGCCACGAGAGCGAAGCATGTGGTGTCTTCAGCCGTCGCTCTTGTCATGTTCTGGTGGTCAAACAAGAGAAATGACAACTGCCAGTCTTAATTTGGGGACTCTCACCAACAGCTGGCACCTCGATTCTTGTTTAATAACCCATGGTTTCTGGGAGAGCACTATTCCTCCATGTAGGATACCTCCATTCAAACTTCTTTTAAAAAATTATATTTTTAATAAGCCTATGAGTAGTTTCCATATTGCCTTTTCATGGATCCTTAGTGTTAGTTCTCCCCAAAAGTCTCTTTATTAGATGATTCTCAATGATAAAATCCATGAATGCTCCTTAAGGAAAACAGACAGATACAAGGAAAGAAACTTGTGCCTCAAAGAATCTTCACTAAAGGGTTACTGCGGTCTTTTTTAGCTCCTTTTTCTTTCTCTGCACTTAAGAATGTTTTGTTTGCTGTAATTACCACTGTAGACTCCTAGATTTGAGGAGGATTATACATCATGGGGGGCAGATTCAGATCCTCCCTAGGGACCAAAAGAATGAGTTAAATGACCGCTTCTCAGATCTTCTAAGGCTACAGACCGCATTTTTCAAACCCTCAGTCCAACACTGACCCATGCAGCCAGGCTGTGACTTACTCCATGTTGTGTGCTATAGAGCTCAATGTCACTCTACATGGGTAGTGTTGGGTCTACTAGGCATCATTGTGTCTAGTGGCTTGGCCACCATTTCAATGTCCCATTACTTGTCTAAATACAATGTCTAAAAGTTGACTTGCCTTTAAAGTCTTTCTTCCTAGTAATTCAGGTCTGCTTCAGGGTTCATGAACTCTACGGCCCTGCCCGCCAATTTGGACTAAGGAGATAATTGTTTTTGTTTTTTCGAGACAGGGTTTCTCTGTATAACCCTGGCTATCCTGGAACTTACTCTGTAGACCAGGCTGGCCTCAAACTCAGAAATCTGCCTGCCTCTACCTCCCAAATGCTGGGATTAAAGGCATGTGCCACCACTGCCTGGCTTAAGGAGATATTTCTAGGGGGAGAAAAATCAGAAGAAGAAAAAATATATTCCATAGCATGTCAATAAATCATCTATGAAAGTTACATTTTCAAATTTATGAGATTCAATTGAAAAGGATTTATGGAAGCATGGCTCCTCTAATCTCTGGCCCATGCTTTACTGCTCGGGCATCAGGGCAGAGGCCAGCACACGCAGAGGCAGTTACCCTCTGGCTCTACAGCACTGGGTCTCAACTTTCCTAATGGTGTCATCCTTTAATACAGTTCTTCATGGGAGTAGTAACCCCCAACCATAAGATTATTTCATTGCTACCTTATAACTGTATTTTTGTTATTGTTATAACTCATAATGTAAATGTCTGTGTGCTTCCATGGTAGTAGGTAACCCTTGTAAAAAAGTTGTTTGACCTGCAAAGGGGTCACGACCCACAGGTCGAGAAACTACTGGTCTACAGGGTGTGTTATGGAGTTCTGATGCATGTTGGTGCCTGCCTCTCAGAATCCCTGAGAGTACTCTGAATACCATACAGCTAGCCAGGACTGCTTTCACTCTGGTTCAAGGTAATTCCTGAGGCCAGGGCCTTAGGGAAACAGGCAACTGTGCCTGAGGCTTGGGGTCAGCCTTCTTTGGACAAAGCCTGGTGTCCTGGGCTGCTCCAGATGTGGGTGCGACGTCCATGTTCCTGAAGGATGGGTCCTTAAACCTAGCCTAGAACGGTCCCCCTGAAGGATGCCAAGGGCTTCCCTCTGCCCCCCCAGCTCAGTTCTCTGCCACCCCACCTCAGCCATGGCTTCTTAGAATCCTTGGCAGCTGGAGGGGAGCAACGGGCCCCGTGGCCTGTTGGCTGGACCAACGCCCCGTCTAGGCCTCACGACTCTCCCACTCTTGGTTCTGTTTCTGGCACCAGCACTGTGGTCCTGAGCCAGCTGCACACAGCGCCTGAGCAGGCTCCCAGAGGAGCTGGGAAGAGTGAGCGGGAAGTGTTGGTACAGGCAGGCATTTTCAGCTTGGAGTCCCTCTCTTGTCCTCAACTCCCCTCTCACTCTCCATCTTTAGCTTTTTGACTCCTTCGCTTCTCACTGGTCTCGTCCCTTCTATTTTTCTTCCCTCAACCCTCACATCCTCACCTGCCTTTTCTTTTTCTCCCCACTCTGAGTTTTCTAGAAAGCAGAGGCCCCCTGTCTAGGCAGAGTTGAGCTCACTGGCGGGCCCTTTTACAAATAAGGAGGCTTTGGAGGTGGGAGATGTGCTAAGAAGTCACTAGGTGGACAAGAACTCAGGCCTGCCCCTCAGAGAGCTCCTTCTAGGGGGGAGCCAGACAAGCTGTTTTGTGTGAGCGAGATTACTTCAGCTCTAATTCTTAGTGAACAAAGAATAATCGAATACATTTATGGTATCCAGTGTGATGTTTAGGGAGAGGCAGACTTTGTAGAATGTTTATATCAAGTTAATTTGTATAAGCATTATCTCATATTTATATTGTTGTTTTTTTTTTTTTGTTTTTTTTTTTTTTTCGAGACAGGGTTTCTCTGTGTAGCTTTGGCTGTCCTGGAACTCACTCAGTAGACCAGGCTGGCCTCGAACTCAGAAATCCGCCTGCCTCTGCCTCCCAAGTGCTGGGATTAAAGGCGTGCGCCACCACCGCCCAGCTTGTTGTTTTTAATAGTGAGAACATTTCGGATGTAGTCTTTCAGTAATTTTTAAAACATACAATACTTAGCATTAGCTGTGATGGCCATGTGGTACAGTAGATCTTGGATTTATTGCTTGTGTGTTCCTGGATCTTTATATACTTTGGCTGTCCCACCTTTGCACCCCACTCCCTGTACCATGCTTCTCGGTGAGTACCATTTCATTTACTGCTACAGGTTCTGTTTTCCCAGATTCTACATCACAAGTGAAATTAGATGGCTTTGCTATTCTGAACCTAGCTTGTCCTTACGTGTTGATTATACAGTAGCAAATGACAGGATCTCCTTTTTATTATTTACTTATCTTTAAGTATTTATTTATTTATTTATTTAAATATGTGTGTGCGAGCCTGCTGGCTGTATATGCACCATGGGTGGGCAGGTGCTCTTGGAGGCCTTAGGAGGCTAGAAGAAGGTATTGGATTTGCTGAAACTGGAATTATAGGCAGTTGTATGTTGCCTTGTGGGTGCTGGGAACTGAACCTGGGTCCTTTGCAAGAATAGCCACGTGTTCTTAACCACTGAGCCATCTCTTCAGCTTCAGGGTCTCCCTTTTAAAGGCTGAATAGTATCTTGTTGTGTGAGTAGCACCTTTGCCTCCATTTCCACGAGGAACCAAGACTGGCTCTGTACTGTCTGTGGTGAACAGTGCTGTGGTGAACAGGAAGTGCGGTGAACAGAAAGTGCTGGTTTCAATCAGTTGGAGGTCTCCCCTGAAGTGAGACCCTACATCAACCATATGGTAGATCTACTTTGAGCTTTTGGAGGAGCCTCTGTACTGTTCTCTATCTTCCTCATTTTCATCCCTACCCTCAGAGCCAGAGGCATCTGAACAGTACCCTAAAGGGTTGACCTTGAGCTAAGGATGTTATCTGTCCTTTCATTTGGGTGGCGCTGTGAACATCTGGCTTCGTGGAAGTCAGGCAAGCATCTGGGAAGGAAGTAGAAACTCAGCATGGGGGACTTGGGCCAAGTCAACTTCAAGGTGGAGAGTACTCCAGAAAATGGAAGGGCAGGTGTGTGCAGGAGCCCCTGGACATGCCCTTTTTAGGATGCTACCCAAGCTAAAGCCCATAGGAAGACCTAAGAGAGAAAGGCTATGGTCTGATTTACAGTCCTGGAAGCTCACTGTGGGTACCCAAGAGAGTTGACCTGCTGTGTCACAGCACTCTAACCTGAAAGGCTGAGGTCCAAAAGAGAGATGAAGGGAGAGGGTAGAGAGGAAGGGTGCTCTGAGTGAGATTAAGGACTCAGGGATGAGAAGGGAGGGAGGCGTGAGGGAAAGGCAGGGGTGCAGGATGCCGTTGATTCTTCTGTACAGTCAGTTCTCGGGTTGATACTGTTAGTCAGCTCTGTTGCCAAGCAGATGACCCCGCCATCTCTGTGGTTTTCATCAGCATGCTTTGTTTTACACCCAGGAGACTGGTCTGGCTGTAGGAGGATGAGCTTGAGGGAGCTGACCTGACTTCTCTGGGCCAGGCCTCAAGGTAGCTCCAGTGTGTTCATTCCACATGGCTTTATTCTGGGGCCATGAACTCGGCCATCACACGAGCTGCAGGCTTTTCCTGCAGGTCCCTTTGATTCAGGCTTTTGGATGCTCCTGCAAGACTGCTCTTCTTACCACTGGGCATGGGCTCATGGCAGGGGAAAAAAAAAATCTCAGGTCGCATGTCACACAACCATCGTTAACATCATAGCTTGAGTCACATAGGGTACCAGGCAAGTGTGAGGCCATCAGAGGAGACAGGAGATAAGGTAACCAAGGAGTAGGGCTGGGGCCGATCTTCTCTAGCTATCAGATGAGGCTTCTGTCTCCCCCTGAACCAACAAAGGTCATTTGTGTGACATATTTTTTAAAGGGAGCCTGTACACGTAAGTAGGTAGGGTGATAGTTACAAGCATTTCGGCCCACATGTCCATTTGTGGCTATTATTATTATTATTATTATTATTATTATTATTATTACTGGTGAAAGGTTGATGTTGAGGATGGATTAATATTGGCCTCAGGGAATAGATTAGTTCTCAGAGATTAAGCTGTTGAGAGCATCTTCTGTTGCGTCCTGTCTCTGTCTTGACCTGTGGTCTCTCATTCATGTTATTGTGATGCCAGGAGGTTCACCACACAGATGCAAGCACCATATCCATAAGCCTATAGGACTGAGTTAATGAACCTGCTTTCCATATAAAGTACCCTGCTTCAGGTATATTGTTACAGTATCAGAAAGCCAGCTACTAGAGTTACCAAGCCACAGAGGGGTTGTAAATATTGAGGGGAGGCTGGGGTTCCTCCTCTTCCCTTCCTCCCCACACAAAGAAGCAGTATAATATCATACGCAGCAGGTGCTCTGTAGTAGGCCAAGGTCCTGGGCTTGATTCTCATCTCTTCTGTTACTCACTGCACACGCTACTTAAACAGAATCAAATAACCTCTCTGAGCCTTTGATGCCTCTTCTGAAAAAATGGACTGTTGGTCATAGTTGCCTTCCAGTGGTAACAGTGATCATTTGGGGCCATGAACCCTAAGAATTATAACACACAAGACTGGTATTTAAAAGTTGAAAAACTAGCAAGACTGAACACACAGAGAAAACCTGTTTAGCCTAGAAGGGTTGTGTGGATGTGTGGCTTCTGCCTGGACAGCTGCCCTGCTCCCAAATCTGTAGTTCTTTTTTTTTTATTATTTTTAAATGTATTTATTATTATGCATAAGTACACTGTAGCTGACTGGCAGCTGACACACCAGAAGAAGGCGTCAGATCTCATTACAGATGGTTGTGAGCCACCATGTGGTTGCTGGGATTCGAACTCAGGACCTCTGGAAGAGCAGTCAGTGCTCTTAACCGCTGAGCCATCTCTCCAGCATGGTTATTTTTATGATGTGTGGCTGGGGCATGGGAGCTGGCAGGGCCCAGAGTAAAGATGGAGCTCGCCCCTCTGAAGTGGAGCGAGCCCATGTTAGTAATCTTCCTGTTGACATGACACAAGCACATTAGAAGATCGCGTTATAAAGAAGAAAAGTTCTGTTTGGATAACACTCTCAGGGTCTTCAGTTCATGGTCTCCGGGTGGGAACATGTGACCAAAGAGGTCTGTGGGCAACCTGGAAGTGAAAAAGAGCCCCTGATGTGTTAGAATGGTGGGTCGTGTCAGAACATACCACACTAGGCCCAAACAGTTCCACGTGTAAGAGGTTTAATTGAGAGGGAGAGAGGAAAGAACAGGCGGGGGGTTCGGGGGAGAGAGAAAGAGAGAGAGAGAAAGAGAGAGAGAGAGAGAAAGAGAGAGAGAGAAAGAGAGAGATGGAGGAATGTTCCCCATGTATACACACACACACACATACACACACACACACACACACACACACACACACACACATATATGTGGGTTCTGACGTAGTGGCCTCAGGTAAAGGTGGATTTTTGGACAATGGATTTTTGGACTATGGTGGCTGTTGCCCTGGCAACGGGTCTGTGAGATCCGCCCATGAGACACCACAGGCTTTGGAGGCCCTGATGCTAACAGCCCCAATCTCCCTTGTAAGGGCATACTCCTAACTTCTTTCTCCTAGGCCCTTCCAATTAAAAAAAAAAAAATCCACCTTCAGTGCCTAGACTGGGTGCCAAGCCTTTAGTACCTGGGCCTTTGTGGGAGATGTTTCATATCTAAACCGTACTAGTGTTCTTCTCTGTTGGAGACTGTGTGTGCTTTTCTAGAATGCTTTCTCGTGGATGCCCCTTTGATCCAATGGGTTCTTGCCCGTTCCAGTCCATTCTCTGCTCAACCAACAATTAATTACTGTACAGCCCTCTAGTTAAGATCTTCATCTGTTACTGTGGCTCATGGTTTGTTCCAGGTGTGGCCTGAGTTGGCCCGAGGACAGCAGGGTTCTTAACCCCTGTGGTTGCTCCTCGGCGTCAACTGGGATTGAGGTCATCTGAATGTTCCCTTGGATTGGGCCTCAAGGAAGCTTCTCCTACATAGTTTGCAGGGACTCTGGGAGATCAGCTGGGCCACTCACCAACCTACTTAGCATACTTTCTCCACGTGGCGAAGCAGCTAGAGTCTGAGCAGGAATGCCCCCAAACCCAACGATTCAAGAGAACAAAACAAAAAAAAAAAGAGGACCTTGCTAGATAGACATGTTATACTTCTGAGGAGTCAAGGCCCCATGAGCAGACTTCCCTCTCTATGGGGAGGCTTGTCTTCTGGGAACTGGGAGAACCACAGTAGTACCTTAGACACCAGCTGCTGCCTCTGCCCCGACTGTGTGCTGAAACCACTCTAGGAATGAAACCACTTAGGCCAAGTGTGACCCCCAGAGACTTCTGTGGTCAGCGACCTGAAGTTTGGTCTGGTGAGCCTGATACCAGGAAGCTCCTGGGGTTGTTTGAATGTGCAGTCATGGTTGAGAGCCTTGGCTTAACCCAATTGTGAATAAAAGTAAACGAAACCCATAAAACCCAGGGAAGGCAAGAAGGAAGGCAAGGCTAGGTCCGAGGGACCTGGGAGGTGACTGGTCCACATCCTTTAGTTCTCCATTACTATAACAAAGCATGTTAAATGATGGATTTCATAAGAGAAGGTGTTACATGAACTCACAGGCTTGCGGGGGGGTGTCCCACTGCTTTGGCCCTCAGAAATGACAATGGTAGGGAGTATGTGGTAGAGACATCTGGTTTTCTTATAACTAGGAAGCCAAAGAGAAGGGAGAAGAAACCAAGGACTCTATCCCTCCCTCTCCTCCCTATAGGCATACTCTAAATGACATAAGACTTCTTTTTTTGTTGTTGTTTTTTCCGAGACAGGGTTTCTCTGTATAGCCTTGGCTGTCCTGGAACTCACTCTGTAGACCAGGCTGGCCTCGAACTCAGAAATCCACCTGCCTCTGCCTCCCAAGTGCTGGGATAGGAACTTAAGTCTTTGACACACAGAATAGGCCTCTGGGCAGTATTCAAAGTCCAAGCCATAGCAGCTCCTCCCGATGTTGGCATGGTCCCCATGAGACTGCTGCTCTTAGGTGCACAGATAATAAAACCACCCATAGGCATCCTTGGTCTCAGGCTTTGGTCCTAATTTGGCCAATTTTCCCTATTGCCTTTAGTAGAAATTGACTTGGTATAATTAAGTGATTAACATTGTATAAATTCTCACCAAAGGGCCATCAGTCGCCTTTGTTTGGGATCAACCAGCCTGTCCACAGTTAGGATACCTTTCCTTCAAATCAGTGGTGCCTAAAAGAAGGCTCCCCACCCCTCATTTCAGATGCATGCTTTTGAATATTCATGGTTCTGGCTTCTGGCTTCACACACTAGAAAACACGATTTATTCCTTAGGCTAATGAGCTCTTCAGTTTCTTTCATGGTAGAGAAAGCGGTCTTGTTTTTCTGGATAATTTATTTTGGTTGCTAGTCCATTTTCTGGAAGGGATCGTTCCATTAAGACGCTGAGCACATTTCAAGAGAAGAGTAGAGCTGAGAAACGCTCTGCCCCCATGAGCCTGCCCATCAGAGGGCTGCACCCAAGGCTACTGGCAGTGAGGCTGGAGGGTGAGCCGGTTATATAGGGAGAGCATGTGTGATCAAACCCACTGAGGTGGCGCCCTGTGAGGTTGTAGAGGTCACAGCAAGGCAGCAGGGGAGGTTGGGTATGCACAGCACACAGCTGGAACCTGAGGTACTGAAGTATGAGCTGGGGAGACATCAGATCCTGGTTCACTCTGCTAATGGCGGACAGAAGAACACGTTCCCACCTCTGCCTCTGTCTCTGTCTCTGTCTCTCTGTCTCTCTCTCTGTCTCTCTCTCTGTGTCTCTGTCTCTGTCTCTGTCTCTCTCTCTCTCTCTCTCTCTCTCTCTCTCTCTCTCTCTCTCATGTTTATTTGGCTCCAGTACCCCCATCCATAGAGTTCCTCTCCATCAGCCATCTGCCCTGTGAGCTCAGTGGCCCTCAGCTCCGTTCCTGCCCTCTGTGCTCCGCTGGCTGCCATGGTGGTTGGAGACGGCACAGACATAGCAGTAAGCTGCCTTCCATGGAGAGGAACTAGAAGACAGCAGGCATCAGGAGAGGCTCTTGCCGTTTCTGTTGCTAAAGAGGAGCCAGGAGGACAGTATGCAGGGCTCTACCCAACCAGCTCCCTGGCCTATGGCGGGGCCTTTCCTTCTTCTCTGTGGCTCCCCCAGTGGCAAAAGAGCATATGGCTCCCTGAAGTTATTACTTTGTTGTGTGTATTGTGCACCTGAATGAGTTTATAGGCACCATGTATATGCAGTTACCTGAGGAGACCAGAAGAGGGCGTTGCCTCCCCCTGGTATTGGACTTACAGGCAGTTATGAGTGGCCTGGTGTTGATGCTGGCACCTCAACTAGAGTCCTCTGAATGCAGTGTACTAGTCCTTAACCACCGAGTCCTCTCTCTAACCCCCTTTCTTCAGATATTAATCTGTCAGAGCCTTGCCCTCTTCCTGTGAACCCTATTAGCCCTCCCAACACTGCGGTTCCCGTTTAGTGACAGGGAACACAGTCTAAGGTACTCTGTGCCTGCAGGAAACAGCGGATGGCATCAGATCCTATGTAACCATGCTCCCCACCCATGCACACATGCCCTGGGGTACAGTGTAATTTATTAATTATGCACAGTAAGAAATTGGGTCAGTAATAGAATAGAACAGCTATAAAACACATGCAGTCATAAAAAGTTGTTTAGAACTTAAACATGATACATTACTTCATTCTGGAACTTTTCGTTTAGTACTTTCAGACTGCCATTGACCATGGGCCACTGAAATTGCCAAAAGTAAAACCACAGATAAGGGAGGGACTATTGTATATTGGTGGCCAGTTTCCTGCATTAGATTCCTTATTTATGTTTGAAATACCTGAGGAGGCCCTTATTTCTCCAACTGAACAGAGACAGTTTTATGGATCCCCAGAGTTATGTAAAGAATTGTGTCTCTCTCAGGAGATAAATGATATATAGGCACAGCTGGGCTGTTCTTTTGCAATTTTCTCTACAGCATGACGCACGGCCTTAGCCTTCCACTAAAGCCCCATCCCCTGTCCTAAGGTGCCCAGGTCTGTCTCAACCCTGGCCACTGCCTCTTTGGCACATTTCCTTTGGCCGCTGCCTGTGCCTGGTGGTTCCCACAGCTGGAGACATATTTCCAGCTACGGTCAATCCAGAACACGAATGGTAGGGTCCTAAGCTTCTGCTGTCCCCATCCCAGCCTTTAGGGGTCTAACGTGCTGCTTTAGCCAGCTCAGTTTGCTTAAACAGCAAGCACCCCCATTTCTCACAGTTCAGAAAGCTAAGCTTCCAAGGTCGAGGTGTTTCATCACAGCGATGATACCCTAAGTAGGACAGCTGGGCTGGGTAGCATGAGTCTGTAATGCCAGCGCCCCTACGGGAAGATGAGGATTGGACAGGAGAATGCCTGGAAACTCAGGGGCCAGCTGTCCTGGCTTAGATAGCAGCGAGCAACAAAGTGTGTGTCTAAAAGATGGGGACAGACACCTGAGGTTGGTCTCTAGCTGTCACACGTGCCCTGTGCTAAACAGGAAGAGAGTCCTCACTAGGAAGTGGCAGAAAGGGTCACAGGAGGGCTGGGAGATGGTTCACTGGGTGATGTGCTCATTAGATCATGGTGGAAGGTCCTGAGTCTGAATCCCCCAAACCTACCGAAAGGCGGCGTGCTGGCTAGTTTTCTGCCAACCTGACCCAAGCTGGAGTCATCTCAACCCAGTTGAGAAATTGCCTCCATAAAATCAGACTGCAGGACAGGAGGAGGCAACACATGCCTAATCTCAGCACTCAGGAGGCAGAGGCCTGTGAGTTCTAGGCCAGCCTGGTCTACAGAGCTAGCTCCAGGACAGCCAGGAGTATACAAGGAAGAAACCTATCTCAAACATAAACAAGCCAGCAACAAAAAGATCAGGCTGCAGCTGACCAGGTATGGTGTCATGTACCTTAAATTCCAGCACGTAGAAGCAGAGGCTGGAAGTCAACCAGCCTGCTGAAATGTGGATCTAACCAATATGCATATGTGTTCGTGTGTTTATTCCTCCTTTCTTTCTTTCTTTCTTTCTTTACTTTCTTTCTTTCTTTCTTTCTTTCTTCCCCTCTCTTTGAAACAAGGTTGGTGCCTTGTCTATTTCTGTTTCCGGCTCTTACTATAGGTTGTTGCATAAACCTGCAGAAAGTCACACTGTGGTCTTCCAGCTCATCTGACAGACAGCTTCCCAAGCTCCTCACTCTGCCATCCCCACATTTACTTCCACATGGTTTCTGGTCTCTGGCAACATCTCCAGGCGCGGCGTCTACCTCATCGTTAGCCACTGATTCCCAGTTCTTGCCCAGAACCTGGTGTCTGCAAGTTACCTGCTTAGTAACGCTTATACTCACGTTCATTCTGGGGGCTCAAACTTCCAGAAGCCTCACTGCCCATCCCATGCTCATTGTCTACCTCTCCCGATTGCCCGACACAAGAAGTGCAAGGCAGGTAGTTTGGGATACAGCCCCAGAGATACTCACAGGAGAGATGCGGGGAAGGGGGATTAGTAGGGGACAGAGGTTCAGCTGCTGCTGTGGGTGACATGAGCTTCGTAAGACAGAAACATCCTTGGAGAAGGTGTAAATCACCCACCTTAGAGTCATCCCCAAGAAAGCCAGGGCATCAGTGCTAGTCAGGTTTCACTAGAGGAACAGAACTGACCGGGAGAGTAGATATTACCAAGTCATTTATTCAATTAGCTTAGGTGATAGTGGGTTGGTAGTTGCAATGGCTGACTTCACACTGGCGAGGCCAAGAACCCAGTAGCTGGACAGTTCACGAGGTTAGATGCCTCAGCAGTTCCAGGGATGCTGAACACTGGATGGTTTCTGGAGAGTCACTGTGGAGAGCCTGATGAAGCTGGAGTCTGATGTTTGTTGAGGTTGGCGGAGGCAGCAGCAGCAGCAGCAGCAGCAGCAGCAGCAGCAGCATAGATGCATTTACCAGCAAGAAGCAAAGGCTGGTAAGCAGTACTGTTTTTCCAACACCCCCGCCCCCCTCTTAGGACCTTTTAACTTCTGGATTGCTGTGAGAAGGTGCTGCCACTCTGGGGGAGGAGTCTTTGTCCTCAGTTAATCCTTCCTAGAAGTGTCCCCACAAACCCACCCTCAAAGGCATATCTAATCAGATGGACAGTCAAGATTATCCAATATACCATCACCTTTGCAGTCGTCCACTGGGAATTCCTCTTGCGAGAAACAGGTATTTTAGTATTCCTAATCTGAAGCTTGCAAACAGTCTCCTATGGTGTGAGGAGAACGTCCTAGGGAGAGGCAGCTGAAATTTGGCAGGAACTCAGTGAAATGGCAGAATGGACGGAGAGGAGTGAGCTCCAAGAACCTCGACCACTGATCTCGCATGTGCTGTGATCTCTGGAGATGAGGATCTATTTTGTGACTGTGAGTGATAAGCAAGAAGAGGACAAACCAACACACAGAAGTTGGTGATGCAGGGTTGATGGTGGGGGTGGGGGTGGGGTGGGGTACTCCATGGTTCTCGGTGTCATTGGCTGCTACACTAAACTGAGCTAGCATTCCTAGTGCATGAAATAACTGTATCTGTTATTCTCCAAACCACTGTTACTGCGGTGTCCTGTTGCTTGTTGTTAAGTGAATTCCCCTGGAAACAGAGCTATGGAATGAAGAGTTGGGAAAGTCAACCCAAGTCAGCTTAGCAGACACCACACCCCGTCTCAACGTTTGCTTCAAGGGAAGTAGAGATGAGATGGATTCTAAGTAAACGCTTGTTAACAGATAGGCGAGCGGGTAGCAGGCTAGGTACCGCCATGCAGGGAGCGCCGGCTACATGTTGAGGGACTCAGTTCTTATCCCTTTGGCTAACGACCGTGTACTTTGGGTCTCCTTTTGTCATCTGATCCCACATTAAGACATCATCTGACATTAATTGGTAGTTTCTCAGATCCTCTACTATTCTGGAATGGCTCAAAGGTCACTAATAGAGTCTTTTGGCCAATTTATTAATAGTCACAGCTATTTTTACTTCTGCTTGTTGCGGCACAGCTCTGTGTAGTACTGGAAGCATAGGGACACTGTTTTCCTCTGGTGTCTTTTGTAGGAGCTGGGTGTGGGAAAGGATTATACAGGACGTCTTGGCATCATTAGGATAAGTAGCTTTGGGGCTAGGGCACAACTACAAATTGCCTCCTTGTCAAGATCCCTTTGTTGCAAGTGTGAGAAATCCAATTCAAGCACACAGGGAATGCGTTGGCTCCAGTGATAAGACCATAGCGATTACGTTCTCGTAGAGCTGGCTCGGGCAGCTCTGGTGAGGTACACACCCTCTCTGCTCTGTGCTCCTCCCCTTTGCTCTTGGTTTCTTTCCACTTCCCTCTCTCATTCTGTTTTCTCCTTCTCATGGGTACACACGCCCAAACCTCATCTCACCTTGTTTCTATTTACCTTTATTCCGCCCTATTATGCCATGCAAAATGGCAGCCATGCTCCTGATTGTTTTCTGTGTAGCCTTTCCGAGACCCGCTAGCAACCTCACCTGGTCCCTGATTGGACTTCCCAGAGTCAATCACAGCGACCAAGAAGATAGAAGATTCTGATTGGCTGCCCTGGGTCAATGCCCGTAGCCGTGGGCGGGTCAGGAGAAAGATAGTGCCTAGGAAGGAGTAATGGATGGAGGGGACATCCAGAGTAGTCAACAGAAGGCGGATAGGGATGCATGCTGGGCAGACATGTGGAGCGGCTGCCACTGCCACCACCGTCTCAGACCCACAGATCCAAATTGGACAGCTAGAAGTCCCGCCTCCAAAGCAACCAGCTGGTTTAACCCTCTGACCCTCTGTGATGTTGAGGAAAGGGACAAACATGCTTATCCGTTTCTACTTCCTACGTGTAAGAGTGGTTTGAGACTGACAAGGATTGGGCACTGGTTCTTTGAGAGACACACCCAGGGCATGGGGCTGAATCCGTGAAACCGGGAAGGAAGGAGCATTGATAAAGGGGGTGTGTTATGAAATCAGGAAACAGAACTCTGGTGCCCCAGACCTTTTTTTTTTTTTTTTTTTGGCATTTTTGAGACAGGGTTTCGCTGTCCTGGAACTCACTCTGTAGACCAGGCTGGCCTCGAACTCAGAAATCCGCCTGCCTCTGCCTCCCAAGTGCTGGCATTAAAGGCGTGTGCCACCACCGCCCGGCTGCCCCAGACCTTCTGAGAAGTGATACCAAGTTGTATGATTCCAAACCAGGTGTGGTAGCGCGCACCTGTAATCACAACCGAAGCAGCATCAGGAAGAGTTCAAGGCCAACCTGGGCTGTTTGGAGGCTATTGCAGGAGTCATTTGTGGCCGATCTGGCTTGGACGACTGTGAAGGGGAACACAGCGACTACTCTCAGACAGAGAGATGCAAGAGTTCAAGAGGCAGCTGTGGGTAAAGCTTGGCCTGGCCTCTTAAGTTATAAAGGATCCCAGAGCTGGCCTGGGCCCCGTGACCTTCTGGAGTCACCCGTTAATTGCTACCTCTGCATTTGGCTCAACCCTTAGCAGTGGGGCACGCAGCAGCCCGAAAGGCTTCAGGGCTTTCACACCTTCCAGGTTCTGGCTACACGGACTGGACTGATTGATATGTTA
>NW_022196897.1:129365649-129372907 GCF_008632895.1 Mastomys coucha | reverse complement strand
AAAAAAAAAAAAAAAAAAAAGATTTTGTTTCCAGAACTGTGGATTCTAAATGTTTCTGAAACTCCCACCTGAATCCTGCTGAGAATTTCTGGCTAAGTTGCTTATTCACTGGCCCTAATAAAAGAGCTTGGCAGTCCCCAGGATAGTTAAAACCTTTAAGACTCTTCAGAAATAGAGACAGGGTGAGGTAAACCAGAGCCTGATGCACTGGAATGTTCTTCAGATCAACTTTTGCCTGTGGAACTCATGATAGAGAAGCATTTCCTGTTATAAATGGAAGCCTGGCTATGGTGGGGCCACTTTCCCAGCCCCCAACATACAGCCAGCAGCCTATCATGCAAGCCAGCTTCTTCATTTATTCAGATGTCAAAGGGCGATATCTTTTCACAGGCATAAATGCTTCCAAACATCAGTTCTTGCAAATCAAGGACTGGTGAGGGCTTTGGCTTTTTTTGCTCTCAAGGGTGCAGAGCAGAAACCTTGTTACAGGGTGGCCAGGGCAAATGGTTGAGCTCAGATGTGCATTGATATGGCAAAAAGACAATCGCAGCTTCCCACCGGCTGCAGAGGTATTCCTGATGCAGCTGTGTGGCCATGGGCAAGACAATTACCCTCTCTGAGGTCCAGGTGTTTGCTTAGAATGTGAGGGTTAATCAAGTGGTTGTCTTGAGGTCCTGGTGCTGCCCGTCTTCTCCATGGTCAACTACACAGTGATGTCACCTTCCCCAGAATTCTTAACAAAGCCATCCAAGAAGTCACTAGGGGAGCAATGTGAGCTGGCAGGAGAATTGAAATCTATGTGCCATCCTTTAACCCTCACTTGTCTTCTGTGCAAACTACGGGGGCTATAAACTATGCCTATCAGTCAAATCTGGACCTCTGCTTGTTCGTGTCAATAAAGTTTTATTAGAATAGTCAGATTACATTTCCATGCTGCATGAAGTGCTAGTTTTGAGCTGCTGTGGGTGGCAGAGGAGGATAGAGGTTGGTGTGGAGACCCCTCCTCTTTGGCTTGAAGAGGCTGGATATTCACTGCCAGATCCTGTTCAAGGAAAGTTTGCCACTCTGGATATAAATCTCTCTCCTTGGCTCCAGCCTTTCCTGCAGGCCACAATGAGGCTCTTCTTCTTTGTGCCTGAGATCTTTGGAGCTGAGCAATGCCCCAAGGGCTTATGGGCTGTTGGCATTCTTGGGTTGAGAGGAGGGAAAGAGAAATGCCAGGAGAGAAAATAGGAGGAATGAAAATGCTTGTTGGAAAAGGGTGGGAAGAAGGTGGTGGGGGTGGGGCCTCCTCTGTGTTGCATCAGCAGGGGCATGCCAGTGTTTAGAGATCTGCTCAACCTGGCCTGATGCCCAGGCTGGGACTCAGCCACCTTCCTCAGCTCTGAGTTCCAGGAACCTGGCCTATCATGCACCCGTTGGCTACTATGGAACTTTGATGTGGAAAGCCCTTGTATTTTTTTTCCTGATGGAAATGACAGCCTTTTCCTGGTCTCTAGAGAACCACAAACTCCAACATTAGCAGGTGGGTGCCTCTGCTGCTATCTGGCTGTTGCTCCTACAGCCATTTGCTGGAGGACCGTATCTGGCTTATTGCCTGTGGGGTCCAGCCCAATGTCCAGGTGAATGCTGTAGCCTTCTGTAGAGAATGACATACACCACATCTTCTCCTCCTTCTTTTCCAGGGCCATCAGCATCTTTTTCTAAGGTCTGTGTGTTCTGCTGCCCAGGACTCATACCCAGGACTTGCTTGGTCACTGGGGTACCTGGGTAGTCCATAGTGGATGACTAATGTGCAAGAGGACCAAAGGCCAGCTCCGATTGTCTCGGGATGCTGTCCTGCCTTGAGCTCCCTGAAGGAGCATGAGCTGGGGCTTCAAGTTTAAATATACATAATGCAGAGGATCACTAAGTCCTATCTGATACAAATTACTTTCTTGGTTTGAGGTGGTATGGTGGTTTGAATGAGGATGGCCCCCATAGGCTCATTTATTTGAATGTTTGGTCCCCAGCTGGACTATTTAGGAAGGATTAGAAGGTGTGGCCTTGTTGAAGGAGCTGTGTCACTGGGCTTCGAGGTTTCACAGGCTCATACAGTACCCACTTTTCTCTTGCTGCCTTAAGATGAAGATGTGACTTCTTAGCTATGACTCCAGAGCCATGCTTGCCTGTTTGCCACCACACCCCCTGCCAGGATGGGCATGGGCTAGTCCTCTGAAACTGTAAGCAAGCCCCCAAAGAAATGTTTCCTTTATACATTTCCTTGACCATGGTGTCTCTTCACAGCAATAGAACAGTAACTAGGATTTTTTTTCTTGTTTTGTTTCTAACAGAGTCTCATTCTATATTCAGGCTAGCTTCAAACGTTCCATCCTTCTGCCCCAGTCTTTTGAGTCCTTGTAACAAAGCCATGTAGCACCACACCTGACTGGTCAGTTTTAAATGGAGATTATACTATGGTTTGAAAGGACTGTTCTAAACTCAAGTTGAAATTAAATTGCCCTTGTACCAACACCGACAAGAGAGTCCCTGTGATGGTTTGTATGTGCTTGATCCAGGAACTGGCACTATTAGTAAATGTAGACTTGTTGGAGTAGATGTGTCACTGTGGTCGTGAGCTTTAATATCCTAGTCCTAGCTGCCTGGAAGCCAATATTCTGCTAGCAGCCTTCAGATGAAGATGTAGAACTCTCAGCTTGTCCTCAGATGTCTGCCTGGATGCTACCATCTTCCTGCCTTGATGATAATGGACTGAACCTCTGAACCTGTAAGCCAGCCCCAATTAGATGGTGCCCTTATAAGAGTTGCCTTGGTCATGATGTTTGTTCACAGCAGTAAACCCTAACTAAGACAGACCCTAAGAGTTGATAAATTACTTATTACTGTGGAACTAAGGTCCTGACTTTAAAAGTAATAATAAATAGTACAGTTGAGCCTGCTTTTTTCCCCCCTGTTCTCTTCTGCCATGTTCCAATACAGCATAGAGGCCCTCATCTGATGGTGGAGTCCTAGGACTTCACAACCTCTAGAGTCATGAGCTAAATGGGTGAGTGGTTGTTTATACATTTCAAAGCTGGTAGCATCTTGTCATGCTAGCAGAACCTGGACTCAGAATCTGTTGTTGACAGAGTGAGAAGACTGTTAGGTCAGAGGTGCGAGCTCCCAGGTCCTGGATCAACACACACCCCCAACCCCCACCACACACACACACACACACACACACACACACACACACACACACACACAAACACACAAGCCAAACCAGGCACCTTGACACTGACAAATCCTTTTTAAACTGAGGCAGAGTGAAGGCAGGGCAGGAAAGCTCTGAGGACCTAGCGCGTGACTCATTCCTAGAGTGTCGGAGGGAGGTTGGCGGGAGAGGCTGAAAGTTTCTGAAGAAATAGTCCATGGTGTGTTCAGTTCCTATTGATGACATGACTAAAGATCTGGTAGGTGTGGCACCTGTGCGTGTCAGAAGTCTGGAGGAGGGGAGGGTTCTCTGAACAGTAGTCCAGATGTATGCAGACTGCAGTCACTCTGAAGAATCTAGGGAGAATTTACTCTCTGGTCTTTTCAGGCTCCTGGGGCCAGCTGTATTCCTCTGCAGGGCTCCTGCCTGGGCTCAGCCATCATATCTCTGTTTCAGCTTCTCCCCTCCCTGACAGACAACATTCATCTGACCTTGGGCAAGCCTCCATAATCCAGGATCATCACCCCATCTGGGAGCCTCACTTTATGCACATCTGCCAGGCCCTTTTCCCACATAAGCTGACTTAGTCACAGGTCCCAGAGATCAGGATACAGACATGTGTGGGAGGGAGGTGGGGCTCTGCCCACACATTCAGCAGAGCTGTGCATCAGGCTTTGGCCTATTTGGGTCCATGCAGATGCCTGAGACACCATGGATACAGCCATTTTCCTAGACTGACAGCTGAAACAGTCCCCTCATCTCTGTCCAGTGTCCCTCCTGCTCTGATCCATTGCTCCTGGCACACTGCCTCAATAAACCACTTGTACCAAATAGTAGGGGACAGCCCAGGATGATGTGCTCTCCCCAGTGTTCCAGCACCCCAGCGCCCTGATCTATTCTTTACCTGGAATGATAGGCTGGGACTTTGGATGCTCTTCAGATAAGAGGATGTAGGCTAGTGCCTATGAGGGTTTATATAAAGCTGGCTCTAGGGCAGGGAAAGTTTAGTGGGAGTTTTGTAGACCCCTGAATAGGACTCCTGTCTTAGGAGTTCTAATGCTATGAAGAGGCACCATGACTACTGCATCTATCTATCTATCTATCTATCTATCTATCTATCTATCTATCTATCTATTTATCTATCTATCATCTATCTATCTATCTATCTATCTATCTATCTATCTATCTATCCATCTATCTACCTACCTACCTATCTATCATTTTTGTGTTTTGAGACAGGTTTCTCTGTGTAACTCTGACTGTCCTGGAAACCACTTTGTAGACCAGGCTGGTCTTGAACTCAGAGATCTGCAGGCCTCTGCCTCCTAAGCGTGGGGATTAAAAGCAGACACCACCACCCGGCAGCTCTTTTTCATTTATTTATTTATTTATTTATTTATTTATTTATTTATTTAATAACTACAGCAACTCTTATAAAGGAAACCATTTAATTGGGGCTGGCTTACAGTTCAGAGGTTTAGTCTATGGTTGAAAGCATGGCAGCATGCAGGCAGACTTGGTGCTAGAGAGGTACCTGGCAGTTCTACAGCTGGATCCGCAGGCAGCTGGAAGAGAAACAGACTTGAGCTTTTGAGACCTCAAAACCCATCCCCTAGTGACATAGTTTCTCTGACAAAGGCATACCTCCTATTAGTGCCACTCCCTATGGAACAAGTATTCAAACACAAAAGGGTCTATGAGGGCCATACCCATTCGAACCACCACAAGCTCTGAGGCCTTAAGGCCAGAGATCCCATAGTCTCCTAGCTTCAGGTCTGCCTTAGCATCTGCCTCATGCTTGGCTGCCAGCCAAAAGCAGCAAGTGGGGAACACAGTCTACCTGCAATCGTGGTACCAATCACAGTCCAGAATTTGGAGGCCTCCTGTCCACTGCAGAAGGGTATGGTCATTGGGTGTAGAATTCAAACTCTTTGCTGGTGGGCTTTGAAATTCTTGGGACGATTTCAGCAAGGAAGTAACATGGTCCAGTGATCCTTGAAGCAGTCTTTGTGGCTGCTGGTGGGAAGTACAGAGGTGGGTTAAGGGGGCCGGGACCCTAAGGGATAGGGGGAGACTGCAGTATTATTCCTAGTAGAGAGAGTGATGGCTTGGCTGGCTCTACTCATGCCCCTGTAAAGAATGTTCCCATTGAACAGAGCAAGAGACCGGGGCTCAACTTCTGGCCTCACAGTTCCAACGTGAGTCACCTCCTCACCTCTGGTTGGTAAGCACTGTGGAGTCTGGCTTAGAGGCTATCTTTTCTTGCCTAGGCACTGCCCCCTCTCCCTCCAGTCACTACTTACACTCAGAGCTGCGTTTCTGCCTCAGCTCTCTTCCCAGAAGCCCATGGCCCTGTTCTAGAGACATCCTGGCACCTCTGGGTAGAAGTGCCAATCCAGGGCCATCTGTGGCCCCAGTGAGTCAGAAGCTTGACTGGGGAAGGGGAATCTGGATGTGAGCCCAGGTTTGATAAGCCCTGCTTCATACACATTGCTGTCACCTGGGTAATTCTTTAAAAATCCCAGGAGACTTGGCTCCCTCGTCTGCCTGCACAGCTGAGCAATCAAATCAAGGTCTTTGGGTAAGACCTTTTCTGCCCCCTCTTAGTTCCTTAGGTGGTTCCAGTGTGCAGCCAAGACAAGCTGTTCTTGTTGGAAACAGGGCATGGTGTGTGACTGGCGCATGATTCATTCCCCTACTCTAAGAGTCCTTGTACATCCACATGATGTTAGTGGGGTCATGAGATGCAGAGCCTACGTGGTTTTGTTATTATTTTCTGAGACAGGGTTTCTCAGAACTCTGTTCAGTAGCCGTGGCTTTCCTGGAACTCATTCTGTAGACCAGGCTTGCCTCGAACGCACAGAGATCTGTCTGCCTCTGTCTTCTGAGTGCTGGGACTAAAGGTGTGTGCACCACCACTGCCCAGCAAACCTAATGTGTTCATTGGGTGACAGCAAGCAAGCTGTGCTCTGAGGGTTCCCATGTGTGGAGGAAGGCAGGGCAAAGAAAACAAAGATGACAAGTTTTTAAAGGCAAGCCGCTAGGTGAAGTTGCTGCTCCTGAGCAGCGAGCATGACCAACCTGACCATTGGATTGGCAATGGCCTAGGTATGGCTTTCTGAGTCCCTTGACCCTTTGCAGATTCAATGGCCTGAAAATGGGCAGCCTTCAAAGAGTGCTGGGTCAAGGGCTGAAAGCTGGTCTCCTCCCACTGCTCGAGGTTGGGGAAAGAGGGAAAGGAGGAGTGGTGGTGAGCACTGGGGTCAAGGACTGTAGATCCGGCCACTCCTGCCCAGTGGGAGAGTGCTGTGGGACTTTCCCAATTTCTAGAGATGAAGTTGGTCTCTGAGCCAAGCCCCACTGCCAGGGAAGTTCATGCTTATCTAGGAAACGTAAGCCCATGAAAGCCCAGAGCAAAACCCAAACACACTCCCTGTGCTTGTTTGTCTCCCAGGGACTTCTCTCTGATGGGAGAATCCTGGGTACTAGAGTCATGATTGCATGGGGGAACTTAGCCAAACATATCTGAAGAAGCTTAAAGAACTTGGATAAAGGAATCAGACAGATATTTCTCCGCAGAAGAAATAGCAACGGCTACAAAGTACACAGGCAAGGCATTTGACATCACAGGTCACAAAAGAAATACAAATGACAGTGATGTACCACGAGACACCAACTCATGTGACCAGTATTTTAAAAAGGAGAAGAAGAAAGCAAATGTTGAAAGGATGGGGATGTAGTTTGGTGGTCTAGGGCTTGACTGGGGTGGGTGAGGCCTTGGGTTCAATCCCCAGTACTATAGGAAAAAGAAAGCTAACCAAAGATTGCCGATGACACAGAGATGTACTCAGGTGACACTTGGGCTCCGAGACCTGGTTATTTGGTGGGCTTCCCTGCTTACAGTTCTGTTCATGGTAGTTCTAGGCACAGCAGCTCGTGAAAGAGGGTTAAGGAGGGTGGATCCAGTGACTTTAAGAATTTAGCAGTGGTGGTGCACGCCTTTAATTCCAGCACTTGGGAGGCAGAGGCAGGCAGATTTCTGAGTTGGAGGCCAGCCTGGTCTAC
>NW_022196897.1:129358308-129365524 GCF_008632895.1 Mastomys coucha | reverse complement strand
AAAAAAAAAAAAAAAAAAAAAAAAAAAAGGACTTAGGGTTTCAGAGGGATCAGACAACTACCTGCCAGGTTGGCATCACTGAGAGGAAAAGTGGCAGCTTCACCACCCCAAGGCCCTGCTCTTTCCAGAGAGCAAGAGTGACAGAAGTTAACAAGCAACTTTCATGTTGGGTCTTTCAGGGCATAAAGGATGCATTCCAAAGTGTACACCACTGGGTTTTTTTGTTTGTTTTTTTTAAATGGGGAATTATATACACTTTCTCAGGCTTCTACTACATACTAGATGTCATGTTAACCGCAGCCACCAAAAGTGTATTGATTCCTGACTTCCAGAACTTGCTTGTAGGAGAAAGACTAACACAACGTGTTTGGTAGTGATGGGGACAAGCTAAAAACACTGGATGTGGAAGGAAATGGGCAGATGACAGCAGGAAGGACAGGCAGTTAGAGGAACCTAGGAGAGTGGAATGGGTGCCCAGAGTCAGATGGGGAGAGGTTGCCATATGGGCAGGAGAGGTACTCTAGCTACTGTCATGGTGGCTATATCTAGTAGACAGTTTGGTGTCCCCCATGTCTTCTCCTGACCCGCTGACTGCAGCTACAGTGCAGATGGGGGCTACGCCTGTGGATGATGTCCCACATCAAGCAAGTAGATGCTGATGTGTTTTGTTTTGAGCACAGAGAGTGGATGCTCCTGAGAGGTGACCCTCTGTGAACAGGAGGTGTGGTCCTGACTTTTCTCATCGCTGCGACAAAATATCCGAGAACAACTTAAGGAAGGAGTTCTAGTTTCATTTCTGTTGCTGTGATAAAATAGATGTTTCCGATAGGAGGCAACATCTGGGAGAAAGGGTTTATTCAGCTAACCGTCCCGATTGCAGTTCATCCCTGCGGGGATGCCAAGGCAGGAACTCAGCAGCTGTTCACTCTGTAGTGCCGAGCAGAAAGGCTACAAACGCATCGTTGCTTGCTCGCTTCTTTCTTATACTCTTCAGGACCCTGTTGTCTAGGGCAGTGGTTCTTGACCTGTGGGTCTCGACTCCTTCGGGAGTCGCATATCAGATATTTATATTATCATTCATAACAGTAGCAAAATTACAGTTATGAAGTAGCAACGAAATAATTTTGTGGTTGGGGGAGGGATCACCACCATGTGAGGAACTGTACTAAAGAGTCAAAACATTGAGAAGGTTGAGAACCACTGCTCTAGGAAATGCCACCCCACATCAATTAGCCGAGATAATCTCCCACACACAAACCTACCGGCCAACAGGATCTAGATAATTCCTCAGCTGAAGCTCTCAGGTGATATTTTAGGTTATGTCAAAGTGACAGTGAAAACTAACCTTCACAGAAAGGGTCGTTTTGACTCAGTTTGAGAATATAATCCTTCACGTGAGGAAAACCATGGTGGCAGGGGTGTGAGGCAGGTAGTCACATGCATGCTCCGACGGCAGGCAGAGAGATTAATGCTGGCGCCCAACTCACTTCCTCTTTTTCATTCAGATTTGGACCACAGCTCATTCCACAGTTCTTCAGAAGGTCCCTCGAGTGCCAAGGTCCATTACTCAGCCCAATCATACACGTTTCCTGGATTTACTCTCCCTGTCTCTCACCCCCAGTTCTAGGGTCTACTCCCAAGTAAAAATGCCTGTGCACATGTCCCTTGCCTCAGACCTTTTGCCTTTGGTGAACCCAAACTAAGACAGGCACAAGTAGAGAATTTGAAGCCAAAGGAAATGAAGGTATCCCCAAATAGAGCAAGCAGAGGGTGCGGTCGTTTTGAAAAGTAGCCCCTGGGTTTCTCTATGCCGAAGCCTCTGGTGTCTTCCAGGCCTGTTTGCTGGAGTGGAAGAGGGATGGTGACCGAGGACTGCGGGCTGAGGGCATGAGGCAGTAAAGATTGTGGGGAATCAGAAGCCAGGAGAGGGTCCCTTCTACTTTCAGACTTTGCCCTCCTCTATAGCCCCATGCTGGTTGCACTGCGCCTCTGATCCTCCACAAAGATCTCCAGGATCCTTTGGGAGGTGGTGCTGTTTCAGAAATGTCTTCTGGGATTTTCCTGGATGAACGTTCTCACACTCAATGGCCTGGCACCCTTGAGAAGCTGGATTTATCCTCTGCAGTGAGACAGCCCCTGTTCCATGCTATGCTTGGAAGTGTTGTCTGTCTGTCAGCTGCTTCCACAGCCAGCCAGCCCCAGCAACAGCCAATGGCAGAAAAAGAGACACAGACATAACATAGGCATGTGTCTGAAGTCAGTCAGGAAGCCCATGGTGGCCCGAGTCTGGGATGCAGAAAATAGATCTTCCAGATGAAGCCTCAGGGTGACAGGCTAAACTGTGTGCTTCCAGAGGAGAAGCAGCAGAGGAATCCATCCCTTTCCTTTATGGACCCATGGTTACTGGCAGCACAGAGGTCAGTAAGGAGCCAGGTACTGTCATATCAAGTAGGAAATGTCCTCTGGTTGGCCTGGGTCCCACTGCTAACAGCAGGTTCTGAGAACTCCTGTTCTGCTCAGAGCCTCTCAAAGCAGCTGAGTTTCAGCCACTCCATTCCGAATTCTAAGGCAGGAGGCCATGGATTAGAATGGGTAAGAGGCAAGGGAGGAGAGAGAGTGGACGGGCTCTGCAGGGACTGAGGACTCTAGCTAGCCCTGCCTACAGGATGGTAGAGGTACTGTCTGGTTGTGTGTCAACTTGACACAAGCTGGAGTTATCACACAGAAGAGAGCTTCAGTTGGGGAACCGCCTCCATGAGATCCAGCTGTAGGGCATTTTCTCAATTAGTGATCAAGGGGGGAGGGTCCCTTGTGGGTGGTGCCATCTCTGGGCTGGTAGACTCAGGTTCTGTAAGAAAGCAAGCTGAGCAAGCCAGGGGAAGCAAGCCAGTAAGAAACATCCCTCCATGGCCTCTGCATCAGTTCCTGCTTCCTGACCTGCTTGAGTTCCAGTCCTGACTTCTTTTGGTGATGAACAGCAACACGGAAGTGTAAGCTGAATAAACCCTTTCCTCCCCAACTTGCTTCATGGTGTTTGTGCAGGAATAGAAACCCTGACTAAGACAGCAGAGAATGGAAGAAAAGGGATGGGGGATGGGAGGGAAGGGGAAAGATGGGGAGAGAGGGAGAGAGGGAGAGAGAGAGAGAGAGAGAAAGAGAGAGAGAGAGAGAGAGAGAGAGAGAGAGAGAGAGAGAGAGAGAGGATAAAGTCCTTCTGAGTCAACAACATATATCATCTTAAAGTTAGGGCAATAAAACTGTTAATTTTTTTATTAAAATTTAAAGTTTGAATAAACAAGAAACAGATACATACTGATTGTAAATTTAAAAGTACAGCCAGTGCTTTTCTTTTTAAAATTGAAACAGTGTCTTGCTGTGTAGCTCAAGTATGCCTAGAACTCATTATGTAGCCCAGGATGGCCTCAGACTCATGACAATTCTCCTGCCTCAGCCTCCCAGGTGTTGAGATTACAGGTGGAAACCACCTTGCCTAGCCAATAGGTGCCTTTAAATAATTTTTATAACCATGATTTCTTTATGGAGATGTTACATATGCCACTGCATGACTGTGAGGGCAAAGGACGAGCCTTTGGAGTCTCTTCTCTTTCCAGCATGTGAGTCTTGAGGACCAAACTCAGATCATCAGTGTGAGTGGCACGGGACTTTACCCATAGTGTCACCCCACTGGTCCCTGAGAAGTGCTTCAAAATTTTTTTCTTTCAAAATCATTTTAATTACATGTATGAGTATGTCTGACCACACGAGCATAGGTTCCATTGGGCCAGAGGCATCAGATCCCTCTGGAGATGGAGTTATAGACCCTTGTTAGCTACCTGCTGTGAGTGCTGGGAACTCAATCCAGGTCCTCTGCAAGTGCTCTTAATCACCGAGTCATCTCTCTAGCCCCTAACAGGTGCTTTTAAAGACAATTCTAAAATGCTCAGCTCTTAGGCCTCTGGGCTCTGTATAAGCTTTTCTCTGCTACAGGAAACTTCAGCAGAATTTGTGAAGCACCATTCAGGCCAAGGATGTGCTGGAAGCATTAAACTAGCTCTCAAAAGAAAACTGACTCGGCCCCCACCCCAGGTGTGGTGTAAGTTCCCTCCCATGGCCAAATCCCATTACCCCATGGGATATCGCTGAATCCAGGGCGTAAGAAAGAGATGTTCAAAAGTGGCCCTCCTAGGCTAGCCCGAGCCACAGCATCCCACTGATGCCAGCCCAACTCCTTTGTATACTAATGACAGAGGCCCACAAAGAAAAGACCATTCAAGGTAACAGCAGGGAAGGGGGGGCAAAGACCACCCTGACAAAATGCTCTGCTCTTTGTCCCAAGCTGTTGCTTACTGCTGTTTGACCTGCTCAAGAATAAGTGCAGTTTATGCTGACCCAGAGCCTTCTTTTTATATTTTAATGTTGTGTGTGTATATGTACATACATGCATGTGTGTGTGAATGTGAATATGTATGTGTGTATTGTATTCATATGTGTATGTGTGCATGCAGGTGTGTACGTGTGTATCTGTGTGTATATGCGTATATGTGCGTATACTCACACTCTATAGCATTTTCCTTTGGCATGCCTCTGTTAAGAACACACGTCTTAGGCCGGGCGTGGTGGCGCACATCTTTAATCCCAGCACTTGGGAGGCAGAGGCAGGCGGATTTCTGAGTTCGAGGCCAGCCTGGTCTACAGAGTGAGTTCCAAGACAGCCAGGACTACACAGAGAAACCCTGTCTCGAAAAACCAAAAAAAAAAAAAAAAAAAAAAAAAAAAAAAAAAAAAAGAACACACATCTTACGTGCTTTAGAGCAGCTACTGTTAACATTCAGACTCTGTTTAGATGCCACCTACTCAGAAGACCTCCTTGACCTTTGCACACAGTCAGTCCTCCATCAGAGAACTCTGTGTACTTTCCTCCTGTCATGTGCCTCTAAAATTTCCTCATTATTAGCTTACTGTGGTCTCCTCTGTGAAGACTGATACTGCTAACTGTTCTACCAGCTTCTAGAGTTAGCTTGGGAGTTGTACCTTCAACTGCTGGATAGTTGTTGAGCACCTACTATGTGCCTCTAACACTTGACATCCAGATGAGAGCTGTTACCTCTTGCTCTAGGATGGGATGCATGGAGTTTCCTTCAGTAGGCTGTGTACGAGGGCTCCCCACTGTCTAAAGAAGCGACAAGGCAAACCAAAGAGAGGCTGCTAGTGCCAAGCTACAGCCATTGCCTCAGGCTCTGTTCCTGGCCTTTCCAATTATCTATTACTGTGTCCCAAATTATTGCTCAAACTAGAGGCTCAGGACACAAGGTTTCATTATTTTATGTTTAATAGCATCTCTTGCTGTTCTGGGAAATGCAACCTGCCTCACAGAGCTCTGTGGAGCTGCAGCTTCTCTACTGAAGTCTAGTGAGAATTGAATGCGTGTAAACACAGTGATAGGAGAGGAATTGAAGTCACTAGCCGATGGCCTTGTGTGCACAGTGACAGTGTGTCATCCTCTTCTTGCTCTTCATACCCAAGGCAGTTGTCTTTTGTGCCCTTTTGTCACAGTTCATGGTGACCTCAGGATAAAAGATTACTCAAGCAGATTCTTCAAATATTTGGGGGTAGGGGTGGGGTCAAGTTTGTGGAGCATTCCCGGTAAGGCTCAGTGAGCAATGCAGGCAACAATCCCCTCTGCAGTTTCTGGTAGCCTGCATCTGTTTTCTATCTCCATACATTTGTCCTTTCTAGAATGTCCTAGAAGTGAAACCAGAAGATAGCTGGTCTGGCTTCTTACACTTAGCGCAGGGCATCCAGCTTCGTTTGTCCTGTCTGGTAGGCTCTTTCTCTTTTACAGAATGGCTGTCTTGCAGTTTACCCCAGGCCTGCTTCACAGCTCTGAGACTCCTTAGAGGAAATTCAGTGAGACCCTCAAGAGACAAAGCAGAGGAGAACTGAGACTGACCGATCTGGCTGGGAATGGAGAAAGTGGGGTGGGGTGGTGCCGTGGCCTTGGAAGCTCCCATTACAATTTGCAGGATTCTTTGGAACATACGTTGAGATCTGATTTTGATGCTTAGAGACATAATATATCTTGGGTTTCCTACTGTAATAATATGGGCTGTCCCCTGTGCCTGGGGACACTCAGGTCTGGGAAGCTCTAAGACATCCACAAGACTCACTGTCTCCATTCCCATATCTTTGTGGAGGCCTCAATTTTCCAACTGCCTCTGTTTAACACTGCAAACTGTCTCCAGGCTCACTCAGCCTCCCCTCCCCTCCCCTTCCCTGTCCAGTCTTCGCTCACAGCCTCTAACTGTCTAGTGTGCTAAGCAACAGGATTACTCATTAGGCCCGTCTGCCTGCTGGCAGATAAACGCTGCGTGGTACGGACCTTTGTTTTGCTTTTCTTTCCCTGTTGCTGTGGTAAAATAGCCAGACAAGAAGCAACTTCAAGAGAGAAAGGGTTTATCCATCTCATAATTCTGGGTTGCAGTCTGTCATCGCATGGAAGTCAGGGCAGGAACTTGAAGCAGCCAGTCACATCCACAGTGAAGAGCAAAGAGAATTGATGTACGTGTGCCTACAACTCAGTTCACTTTCTCTTTTATACAGTCCTGGACCCAAACCCAGGAAAAGGTGCCACATCCCTTTAAGATGGGTGCTTCCACATTAATTAGTGTAATCAAGTCAGTTCCCTCTAGACATGCTCACAGGCTAACCTGAGCTAGCCTTGCTGAGACTCTATTTGACAGTACAACCAGCTGACAGTTAAAACTAAGTATCTCATTCCTCTATCTTAAATGCCTAGAGAGTGTCTAGGAAATTGCATATCAACAGCACTGAGAGAACTAATGACAATGGGATCAGCTCTGAACCGGTGCTGACAGGTCTGAACTGGTGTCGACTGCTTCACTTACCACCTTTGTTATCTTTACATTAACCACCTGAACTCTCTGACCCTGGTTTTTCCCCTCTGGAAAATAGTAATAATGCCGAGTAACAATACAAAGCTCTAGTAGCCACATGAAAATAAGTATATGTTGTAAGCTACAAAATAAGGCTTCATTGTATTCACTTGCTAGGATGCTGTAACTATTAACACGAGCTAGGTAGCTTTCAAAAGCTACCTTGTACCAGAACGGTGTACCACACAAACTTTCAAGTCAGGGTATCAGCAGGACCCACTCTGCCTGGCCCTGGCAGTGAGGATTCTTCCTCTCCTCTTCCA
>NW_022196897.1:129321042-129358149 GCF_008632895.1 Mastomys coucha | reverse complement strand
TTTTTTTGTAGCTTCATACTTTCCTCTGGCCCTGGAATCCATCTGGTTGACACAAACACTCCTTTTCCTCACTGGACTCTGTACTTAGTAATATTACCCTGTGGATTCTACAGAGAACATCCAAGGAAGGTTGTCCCAAATTCAGTTTTCCGCCAACCACTCAATCTCTTGGAAGACAGAGCCCTGGGAGTGGTCCTTTTTGGAGCAAGGAGCAAGGAACAAGTCATTTGATTGGGAGATGACCCCAGAAGATATTGATAGGGCCTGCGAGAGGGAAAAGGAGAAGCCAGCTGTCCTTGGGAAGGTGTGTTATAAAGCAAATCTTTACTGCAGCTATAGCTCCATCTCAGGGGAGCCCTGGGGAGCAGTGTGGTTCTGTCCTCAAGATGAATCCTCTGGAGGGAGAGAAGAAGATGGGTATCCACCTGAGTGCCTTCTTGGTACCTTGTGCATGGGTTTTAGAGAAAAGAGCTGTCTAAATAGAAGCAGAGGGGTGGGTCGATACCACCAACATTTTGGAACAGTCCTTTCCAAAGAGGTGTACCATTCCATTAACACATGCTGTGAGGCATCTCCTAACCACCATGTGCCCGGATTAAAGCCACGATGCTGTGCAAGACAGAAACAGCCCTTGTCCCACAAGGGTGTCATCTGGTAGAAGACAAGGCACTTAAATGGGCTGTTGCTTGCCAGTGCTATGGAAACTCTGAGGGCTTTTAGAGGAGGAGATGCCAGGGCGGAGGGGGGAGAGAAGGCTAGAATACTGGGCAGTTGCAAGGGTTCATTCCTGTGTAGGAAAACCACGACTTTGTAGGGGGCATGTGGAGAAAGGATGTGCATGCTCTGAGGACCCTGAATGGGAGTGGGGTGGGGAAAGTGATCGGAAGGGAAGCTGCCAATGCCATGCTGAAGATAAAGAAGAGTTTCTGAAGGGTGCACACCATGGGCATGGCTGAAGCTGATACATGGTTGGAAAAGTTTTCTCTGTTGGCTGTATTCACAGTGGGGTATAAGGGGTGTGCACAAGAATGGCAGTGGGGGTCTTCTAGCTCTTATGATCCTACTAGAATGGCAGTGGGGGTCTCCTAGCTCTTATGATCCTACTTGAATGACAGTGGGTGTATATAGGTAGGGGTACATTTGGAGGTTAAAGGGTATCTTCCTTTAAAGTTGTTTGCTCTATATTTTGATACAAGGTCTCTCACGGAACCTGGAGCTCACGGAGACAGGTAGATTGGCTGGGTAGGAGACTCTAGGGATCCAACTGTCTCTGCCTTGCTAGAACTGGGATTACAGACACAAAGTACCACACCCAGCTTTTTTTTTAATTGACTTTTTGACTTAAGTTTTATTGCCTTATGATGAGAAAAGATACATAATTTCAGTTTATCTGAATGTATTAACATTTAAAAACATATTTTAAGTAAATAGAATTACATCACATTCTTCTTTCTCTTTTGTACCCCAACTCCAACTCCTCCCAGAGACCCCCCCTTCAATACCTGCAATACCTTTTTTATTTTGTCATATTCTTTAAAATTTATAAAATATTGTGACAATAAAAATGAGTAGTATAAAAGTTGTTTGATATAATGCAATCAACTAATCAGTCTTATGTAGATGCTCGTCTGCAGCAATACTGAAAATACATACATTTTTCTCAATATAAATTTTAAATAACTCCAAACATATTAGCTGTATATTTTAAAATAATATATCGCTACTAGTTTTTTTAAGTGAACATAAATAGATAAAGTTTTTTTATTTGTTTGCTTGTTTTGTTTTTAGTAGAGTTTAAAATCTTGGCTCTTACTGTGGTACAAGCCCAAAACAAGAACAATTTTTAGACATTGGAGTTCATTGTAATAAGACTGTACTTCAATGACCCTCACATCACCAAAGGATCTTACCTCCCTAGTAGCTAAGCTAAGAGTTGACAGTTCTGCTGTGCCAAGGAGTGAATTGTGGGCACAATTTTTTGGATACAGACTTCCTGCTATGGTCAAAGCTATTTGACTGGAGTAATTGTCTTCATTCTCAGCCCACAGAGAGCAGGTTACATTCCTTTAAGAAATGGTGTGTGTATTAAGATGGTCTATCTGTGAAGTCATTCACTAACTGTTTCAATGAACAATGGTTCTGCTTGGAAGGTGGCACAGACATTAGGTGTGGGTAAGAGTCTGGTTCATTGGCTGTGATGATTTTGAAAAGCATTCATCTCAGAGAAAGAGTAACTTATAAAGTTCTTTTCTTCAAAGTTGATATAATAGTTACAAACATCAAGCAAAGCATTGAGTCTCACTCTTTGTTGTTCTCTTATAAGCCACCTCCCAAGTTAATTGTTTATGTTTCTTTTGACTGTATAAATAATTTTGGAATATGTAAGCTGTTTTGAAAACCATAGTATAGTGTAAAAACATCAAATAAACAATCCTACTAATAGAGAGGCTGAGATAGGAGAAGCATGGTTTCAGGACTGTTATGTGGTCCACAGCAAGACACTGTCATGTACAAACAAGCAGAAAGTGTATATGGATTGTACAATATTGGACCTGTTTCTCCAATTACCAAATTGGAGAGACCACCAGATGATAGCCAGCAAATTTTCAATTCCTCATACTTTTGAATTTAAATCGATTAGGATATGTTGGTAATATTAATTTTCATATTAAGAGATATTAAGAAAAAGTAATTGCTACTTCCTGTTATTTTTGTTGTTAGAGGTGGAATTATGTTGGCTACACCCAGCTTTATGTGAGTGCTGGAGACAGAGCTGAGGTCTTCATGCTTATATGGTGAGCACTTAAAGGACTGAGGTCCCTGCCCAACTTCTCTTCTTGTGCCCTGCACCATTGTTTGAGCATCTGTTATTTATATATCCTCCTGTGGATGGGTACTCGGCCTGCATCCAGTCTGGGATCTTGTGAACAGTGTTGCTATGAATATTCTAGGAGATGTATTAGGAGGTTCAAATATAACATAGTACTCCTTTCAGCTAGGTACCACAAGCAGGATTTTCAGGCATCCATTTTCAGAGGTTTTCCAGCTTCTCCTCCATTCTTATGCAATTGGAGACATTGGGGGCTGTGTCGTAGCTTCCCTATATGGAATAGACACTCTGCGTTGCTTAACATTAATTATCCACTGGAGAGAATGTAGTAGCACCTGGGAGGGGCCTCTGGCCATGCCTGTGGGTGACTATCTTGGTTGTATGGAGGTGGGGGTGCCCTCCTGCTGTCTGTAGCATATTCCCTAGATTGTGTAAGTAGAGGACAGGAGCTGAGAAGCAGCAGGTATTCATCTTGCTCTCTGTTCCTGATTGTGGGTGTGATGTGACCAGCTCCTTTAAGTTGCTGCCTCCTTGACAGATGGCATCTCAGGACTGTGAGCCAGAATAAACCCTTTCTCCTTTAAATTGCTTTTGGCAAAGTATTTTACCATGGTTCATAGGAAAAGAAACTAAGACATTCTCCATACATAGCTGCCCACCTTAGGGGAAGGATTTGTCTCTTGTCTGGATGTCCACTCATCACTTGCAGATGCACACATACTTCACCCTCAAATGAAAGTGGTCCACCTGTTTGTTAGAGTTCTAGCCTTTCCATGCCCCACACAACTGTGTGTGTGTGTGTGTGTGTGTGTGTGTGTGTGTGTGTGTGTTCTGGGGCTTCTCAGACTTCAATCCCCTAAACATGCAGCAGGTGTGGGCGGGTGGGTGGGTGAGGTGGGGGGTGTCCATCCCTGAGAGGTGGAACCTCTGCAGCCGCAAAGGGCTTTGCACCTCTGCATCCTTCGGGCCTTTTTCTCCAGGTATTTTTGCCTCCTTAGTACTTGCTCACCTTAAAATTGAAATCCACTCCTCCCTGCCACACCTATTTATCTCCCCACCACACCTCCTATTTATCTTTCCTACTGTTTATCAACCTCAAGTTAACGTACCACAAAGCCACCCGTTTAACATGTCTCGTTTTTTACCCAACCCAGGGTAAATCCTGAGAGGCCAGGAATTTTTCTCTGAACCCAGGGCTTCATATATGCCAGGCAAGCGCTGTACCACAGAGCTAATCCCCATCAAGGGCACGGATTTTAAGGATCTTGTTCTAGCTCCTCAGATCTGAGAGTGCTGAGAGACACGTTCTAGGTACTCACAAATGTAATAATCATTTGCCACTTGAAGGTGGGGCACAGGGCTGGGAGAGGGCTCAGTGCATGAGAGTGCTCACTCTGCAAATCATTAGCACCACATCAAAGACAAGCATGGGTAATGATACCAGTAACCCTAGCATCAGGGTTCCTGAGAGCTTGCCGGCCAGCCCCTGAAGTGGTGAGTGTCCACTGCGGTGAGAGACTCTGTATCAAGGAAACACTACAACCAGCAATAGAGGAAGCCATCTGATTCACATACACCACACACATGAGGGACCTGTACTCAGAGAAGTACATCTTTGGATATTTCATCTTGTGAACATCGTAAAATGTTCTTACATGATCTAAAGGGTTCAGGCCAGTCATTCATGATGCAATTGAGAGACATGTAAAATGTGAGATGTCCCAGACTATGGCTCACAAGGCAGCACACTCATGGTGAGCAGGTGTTTTTATATACAGAAGTACACTCTAAAATACCAATGTAATACAGAATAGCAAATATGTAAATCAGTTACTGTGACAGTTAGTGTTAATCGTCAACTTGACAGGATGAAGGATCACCTGAGAAATGGGCCTCTGGGCATACTTGTGGGGGATTATTGTGATTATATCAATTGATGTTGGATGATCCATCATCAAGAATATTTTGTTTTGATTTTTGCTTCTGCCCCAGGGAGGTGCGGTTGGCAGTCTGTTTGGAAGGGTTGCAGGCTCCAGTCGATTTACTTAGGAGCAATGTATATGTATGTACTCTGAGTCAGGCACACATGGGAAGACACAAAGACTCCAAATTCTACTGTACAAATGCACACAATGGAGAGTGCATCCAGACCAGACAACAGCTCGCTCTTTCTTCCTTTTTAGTTCTGACTTGCATCTGTGTCTGTGGTGTGCAAATGTTTCATGTGTGTTTGCCTTAGTTATGTCTTCTACGATGAAGACCATGACCATACACAACGTGGGGAGGAAGGGATTTAATTCCTCTTTCAGTTAATGGTCCACCACTGAGTGAAGTCAATGTCCTCAGGAAATCAATGTAGAAACTGGAGAAGCTGTGGAGACAGGTGGCTGACACCTTGCTCAGCCTGCTTTCTTATATCACCTAGGACCACCGATCCATAGATGGCCCCACCCACCGTGAGTTAGGCCCTCCCATCTCAATCGTTAATGAAGGGAACACCCCTACACATTTGCCTAAGGCAATGTGACCTTTTCTCAACTGTTTGCTCTTCCCAAATAACTCTAGATGGTGTCAAGTTGACAAGAAACTAACCAGGACAGTGTTTGTACGTACTTGGGCACACGTGTGTAGATGAGTGGAGCTCACAGGTTGATGTCGGGTGGCCTCCTCAATCATTCTTCTCCTTAACATTTGAGGCAGGGTTTATTACCTGAACCCAGGGCTCACCCGGAGTCAGCTTCCTGCCAGGACTACCTTGTCTCTGCCTCCTGATCTGTGAAATTACAGGTGGGCTGTGATGTCCACCTGGCATTGACATGGAAGCAGAGGACTGACCGTGGTCTACTTTACACACTGAGCTAACCTACCAGCTCCCTTTACTTTTTTTGTTTTGTTTTGTTTTCCGAGATAGGGTTTCTCTGTGTAGCCCTGACTGTCCTGGAACTCACTCTGTAGACCAGGCTGGCTTTGAACTCAGAAATCCGCCTACTTCTGCCTCCCAAGTGCTGGGATTAAAGGTGTGCGCCACCACTGCCCGGCCTTTGCTTTGTTTTTATCAGTGTGTATGTATGTATATATTCACATAAAATGAATACGTAAAATGTACAGTTATAGTATGAAATGCAGTTCCCTTCTCACTGTGGGTCCCTGTGTCCCACTTCTCTTCCCTGAAGGCAGGCTCTGAAAGATTTTTGTTCATGCTTCAGACATATTTGGTGCATTTCTAACATCTTCTCTTTTTTCCGAAAGCAATAACACATCGTACACTCCCTTCAGTGTGTTCCCCCACTTAATATGTCTCAGAGGCACTTCCATCCCAGAGCATAAAGAGATACTTTTAAAAGGCCAGAGAGTGTTCCATAGGAGGATCTAATGGACTTAACCCATCCATGGATGTGGATGATGAGTCCAGTCTCTGCTCATCACAAGCAAAGATAGATGTGCACCATTTTTTTTTTTTTCAGAGAGGAAGGAGGGAGGGAATGAAGAGAGAAGCAGGGAGGGAAGGAGAGAGAGTAACCCACAAATATGGGTTTGGAATCTGACACATTTTAAGTACCAGGCCTGTTGTTAGACGCTGCAGAGTTCTGGCCCTTGAAGCCAACCTAACAATGACTGTTAAAGCTCTATGGCTTCCCCTGCTCTGTGGGAATTCCCTGTAGCTTCTATAACAGGCTGAGGAGAAGGGAAAAGCAGAGGCAGGGCTATCTGGCTTTGAATGGTTCTCCAGGCTGGGCTTTATGTGTAGGCACTCAGCCGCGAACACGGTGGCACCCCTCGCACAGAGGCATGTGGGCAGCCTAGGGTTGTGAGTTTGCCATGATATATTTAGAAGGAGCCCTTGAGTGGTGCCCGGGGCCAGAGCGTAAATAGCTGCTTACACGGTCATTTAAAGTGAACATAGAGAGCGGCTGTAATTGCAGAGCGCAGGAAATGCTGTACTTGAGAGCCATTCTGAAATGACATGCTATGTGACCCAATATTTTCCCAGAATGCACAGGCTTCTTTGATCTCTGAGGCAAACCGCCCTTGCACAATGACTGGTTCACAGCAGCTCTCTAGACAGACATGCCCATCGTGGTGGGGCGGGGGTTGACGGCCCACAACCTGAGCTAAGCAGCCCCAGCTCTGAGCTCTGTCTGAGTTGTCCCAGAGACAGACATGCGTGGAGTTCATGGAGATCACTAGGAAGGTGATTCCTCTAGGTATGAGAGGTGGGAAGGGAAGACAAGGAAGCCTATGTTGATAGGCAGTGTTGGAAACAGAGAACCCTGCAGAACTGTCCACCAACACCCACCCATCACTGACTGGAGGCTCCTAGGGAGGGAGATATGCTGGAGCCTCTAATCTCCCCCGCCTGGTACTCAAGAGAGAAGCTGCTGATTTGGCTCTGTGGGAATTGGATGGAACCTCCTGTCTTGGTTGTTCTATTGCTGTGAAGAGACATTATGATCAGGCCAACTCTTATAAAGAACAACATTTAATTGGGGCTGGCTTTCAGTGTCAGAGGTTTAGTCCGTTATCATCAAGGTGGGGAGCATGGTGGTACACAGACAGACATGGTTCTGGAGGAGCTGAGAGTTCTACATCTGGATCCGAGAAGGCAGCTGGAAGAGAGTGAGACACTGTCCCTGGCTTGAGCTTTTGAAACCTCCAAGGCCATCCTTCCTCTAACAAGGTCACACTTACCCCAACAGGGCTACACCTCCTAATCCTTCTCGAGTAGCACCACTCTCTGGTGACTCAGAGTTCAACTATGTGAGCCTATGGGGAGGGGGCATTCTTATTCAAACCACCACACTTGTGACTAGTAAACTCTGACAAAGGATCCCCAGAGTTCCTTTTTTAAAAAAGATTTAATTAATTACTCTTGTTTTTTTCTAACATTTGATTGATTCTTTGTGAATTTCACATCATGCATCCCAATCCCACTCATCCCCCCATCCCTCCATATCTACCCTCTGCCCTTGCAACCTGCCCCTAAAAGAAAACAAACAAACAAACATCCCAAGTGGAAGTTGCAGAAGGTCACAGTGTGTTCCACAGTATACCCTTTGGCTCAAACAGCTTTTCTTGCAAACGTTCATGAGAGAGTCATTGAGGCCTCTGGCTTCTGCTTCACTCTCAATACTGAATCCTCACCAGGACTCCTCTCAGATATCTTGTCGTTGCCCTGCATCATGGAGATCATGGCTTCGGATCTGTAGGACCAGACCCTTCATGCACTCCAGCAGTTCATAGAGGGAGTAGATGTTGGGGTGGGTCAATTCAAAGCCCTGGATCTGAGCCCGGGTCATAGCTGAGTTGGTCAGCCTGACAGATCTCCCATGCTCACAGCATTAGGGCCAGCTCTCCTGCACCCACTCCACCAGATCCTTTCTCCAGCACTGTCCAGATGAGGGGTGGGGCCATCTCACCTGCCAAGGCATCCAGGTGGCAAGAGGTGAGGGGGAGGAGGGCTTCTCTTTTGCAATCTTACCATCATACATCCAACAAGGGGAGGGGCCATTTCTCCCTTGCTCACACCCTGCAACCAAGCCCAGCTCTACATAGGAGACTTTCCAGCCCACTCTCCTGAGTACTGCAGTTGGTGAGGGGCGGGGCAAGCTCTGCACAGCCCTCAATTATCAACATGGCCCCAGGTGGCAGCCCAGACCAGGTTGTTTGCATGGCCTTTGGTGCTAATATACCCTTGCTGCTGCAGAGCCACTAACACAGACATGGCTCTCAGCAGCACCATGGTCCAGGACCTCACCATGGCGTCAGGATGGCATTGCTGGCTACTCACACCAGGCTGTTCCTCACTGCCCTCCGTCTGAAGTTCCAGTTTTTCATTGTGCTCACATTGTTCTGCTTCTCTGCTTCTCTTTCTCTCCATCTCTCCTCCACCATTTACTTGCTCATCTTAGTGCCACTCAGAGCCTCTAGGTGTCTGAGGTCATCGAGGAATGCTATGACCCTCAACCCCTACTGCATGGTGCCAGGTGGTAGTCTTCTTGGGAGTGCTCTGTCCACAGGCCACCAGAAAGATCCCCAGATTTCTACATGTTGCAAGAGCCAAACAGACAAGATGAACTCCTGAATGTAGCTGTGGCCTTATGGCTTGCTCATGCTGGGAGGAGTGTAAACTCCCCTGTCCTGCCATTAAGAGCTGCCTCTTATGTATCCAAGTTGGGAGATCGTTGGACCCAAGGTGGAACAAAGAGTTAAAGAACTATGAGTGGCTGGAGGTTTGCACATGTTTCCTAAGATAGCCTATAGTGTGAACCCTTCCCCTAAGAACAGTCATAGTAAATACATTTGAACTGCAGCTGATTGTCCCCAACTTACCAATGGTTCTACTTGATGACTTTTGGCTCTCTGATGAAGTGAAGGGAACAGAAACTGTATTTTAGGTCTTGATCTTTTATAACAACAGGGTAGGCTGTGGGAAGAAGTAACAGGATGGTAGTTGCTAACAGGTTGTGACATAGGTTGTAGTAGCCAACATTGACACTCTTACCTCCATCCCCCAGATGACAGTCTCCATCCCCAAGAAACCTCACCTCTATCCCAACACAACCAAGATGCAACCAAGGTGCATCCTCCACCTGCAAGATGTCTCACTTCCACCTACCATATGCCTCTCTCTACTTCCAAAATGCCTCACTTCCCTGCTTCCCACTGGAGAAGTGATGCCCCAAATGCTGTTGTCATTGCACTGTTCCTCAGTTCATCACTTAATTAAAATTCTACTAAGCTAGAGAAAGCTGACAATTTAGTATCTTCAGTTGCTTATACTGTGGTGGTTTGAACATGCTTGGTCCATAGAGAGTGGCACTAGTAGGAGGTGTGGCCTTGTTGCAGTAGGTGTGGCCTTGTTGGAGGAAGTGTATCACTATGGGGAGGGTTTTGAGATCTCCTCCTTATGCTTGAGTTCTGCCTAGTGTGGAAGAGCGCCTCCTCCTGGCTGCCTGCAGAAGATGTAGAACTCTCAGCTCCTTCTCCAGCACCATTTCTACTTGGACACGGCGGCCATGCTTCCCACTATGGTAGTAATGGACTGAACCTCTGAAACTGTAAGCCAGCCCCAATTAAATGCTGTGCTTTATAAAAGTTGCCTTGGTCATGGTGTCTCTTCACAGCAATGAAACCCAAACTAAGGCTTATACCTTGGTTTAAATGAAATTTTTTAAATGAAAAGAATTTCACAAAGTCTTTACAGGTGAAATGATTGACGGTTAGGATCATTAGAGTGTAGAGGCAGTAAGATTGGCCCTAAATTGATAATAATAGAATTGGGCCAGGGTGGTCATGTTATTTGTACAGATGCTTGACTTTTTCAATAATGAAAAATTGGGGGAAACATTGAAAGTTATGGGTTTTGTTAATGAATGAATTTTAAAATTTGAGAACACCGAAAGGAATAGGACCAACAACCATGAATTAAAACTTACCAGGCTGGGTGATTAATCCTGGCACTTGGGAGGCAGAAGCAGGCGAATCTCTGAGTTCAAGACTAGCCTGGTCTAACAGAGCAAGTTTCAGAACAGCCTGGGCTACACAGAGCAACCAGTCTGGAAAAACAAAATCAGAAACAAAAACAAACAAACAAACAAACAACCTTCCAAAATTGCTGTGAGCCAAAAATAAATGCCCCTCCATTAGCCTCCCCCAGTGCTGAGAATCAACAGTCTAGGGCTGCATTCTAGCCATAGGAGAGCACTCTGCTGCTGGCTGAGTTTTACCCTCCACCAACCTTTTCTCTTTTTAAGTGGATTTACTTCGGGTATTTGTTACAAGAGCAGAAAATGGAGTCATACACATGCCCCCATTCCATGTGACTTAGACGCTTTGACGGAGGAAGTGAGACGCTTTGGGGGCCAACCCCTCCCTGAGAGGCATTCAGGATCTGCTGGACTATCTACATCTTCCCAAGACCCCTCACTCCTTCTAGAGTTCAAGTGTCCAGTCTTAGGTAAGATGGCTGGCTGCATTTTGTCCTTGACGTCCATAAGTCTCGCAGACATGGAAAGAGTCACATTTCCATTTCTGTACAGCTTGACATTTTCTCACAAACAGGATGTGTGAGGTGAGAACCATTAGGATGCCAGGGGCTTCCTCAGCCTCTAGCCTGTGCCTGTTGTGGCAGCCACCATCACCACAAAGCATATATGTGCTCTGCCTTTTCAACTTCCCATCCTCATGGAAGCATCTAGAACTTGCTCTCAGTGTGGGGCTTCCCTTTGGATGGTTCATTCTCGTTGCCCTGGGCTGCACTTGTTTATTTATCCACTCAATACAATTATTGTCTGCTCTGTTTATACTGTAACTGATGGTGGGTATTATAAGAAATAATTATTACGGCCCATTTTCAGTATGAGGTATTCAGTATTCTCAGAGTTCATCAGAGCTGCAAAGGTGCCAAGCCCCATCTCTCAGCTTCCTGACAGGGCCTGTTAGGACTCTTTGAGAGTTTGAAAGTTGGTCTGCTGAGTGACTGAGTCTGGAGGGGAGGGATCTCAATTCCAGAATTGCTCATTTGGATGAGGCTTTGTGGCCTAGGCCAATGAGATGGAGCATTTGGGAGGGTGCAAACCCTGGCCTATGGACAAGAGAAGGGGAATTTCTTTTGACGGAGAGGATTTTTTAAAAAATCACTGTCTTGCATTAACTCACCACAGTCAGACATTTTTGCTTTAGTTCTAGGCAGAGTCCCTTTCTTCAGAATTGTACATTAAAAACGGCTTCATTTCCACTGGACTCTTGTTATTATCTTGTTTCTAGATGCAAAATACTTGTGTAGTTTCTAACATGGAGTGATCATGAGTGGCACCCCTGCCCCCCACCCCCAGAACATTCCTGAATGTGTCTTTTGGGCCATAACAGTCTTCTCCTTGAAGCAAAACCCAGCAAGGGCCCTCAGGTGAAAGCTGCTGTGCCCTGCTCCAAGGACTCCTGAGTAGTTTGTTTTCTTTAGAAGAGAGATTTTGCTATCCTAAGGGTTTGGGTCCTTCTCTTTTGCGGTGCAATGTATACAGCTGTTTCAGGAAACACTTAATTTTTGTTTTAAAGGAAGTTACCTGCTCTCATGACCTCCAACAAGAGCCTGGATCCTGCAGGACCACATTCCTTCTTCCCTCTACCCTTGCTGAGTCACCAAACCTAACCTGGTGCTGAGGGCAGGTGGGATTCTGATGCCCCGGGGGAGGAGTGCAAGGTAGAATCCCAAGTGTTGTGGTGCTCTTGTTTATGTCCATCTGTTATTGGGAGCCTTGAGAGCGTCAGGGCTGCCAGATCTATTGCACACATGAGACAGACAGAGAGATGGGGATTGGGAGTGGGGAGCTGTAATGGGGAAGGGGAGCGACTGGAACAAGGACAGGAAGCAATGGCTGACAGAAACACAAACTAAACTGGGAAGAGGCAGGGCAAGAGGAGGAGAGAGGAGAGGGGTCTATGGTGAGCCACGTGTGAAGGAATGGAACCTTGGGGTGTCCAAGTGAGACCACATAGTTCTGAGGAAAAAATCCCTATCTCCAAATGGGGAACAATTATGGTTTTGCTACTGGAGTATTGTGAGAGGTGACTTCCGTTTGAAAAGCTCAATTAAAAAGGCCCGGGAGAACTGAGATAAGCAGGCCATACCACTCAGAGATATGGAAGGCCTAAGGTCCCACCTAAGGATAAGGTAGAGCCGTGGTTCTCAACCTCCCCAATACTGCAGTCCTTTAACACAGTTCCTCATGTTATTGTGACCCCCAACCATGAAATTATTTTGTTGTTATTTCATAACTGTAATTTTGCTGTTATAAATCATAATGTAAAGTAACTATCTTATATTCAGCCTCTATGAAAGAGTTGTTTAACACCCTCCCCAAAAGGGGTCAAGACCGACAGGTTGAGAACCATTGAACTAGAGGCTCCCTCTCTCTCTCTTTCTCTCTCTCTCTCCACACGCTATGCAGTCTCTAAGCCTCAGCTGAGGGCAGAGGGAGGTCTCTGGATGACTCTTCCCCAGGACAAGGACAAAGATTTCCTTGCAGCCTCTAGCCCTAGGCCCTGCCATAGATACCTGCCCAGAGTCTGCAGCCCTCAGTCTCCTGTGCTAGGAGGGTCTTCCTCAGAACTGTGCCCATCTTCAAATGTCAGGTTGTCATAAAGAACATGAGAGAAACTGAGGCTGGCCTCTGGTGAGGAGAGGTCTAAGGCCTGGAGAAGCCAGGCAAGGTGAGAGGCAAATGACATACTTGCTTTACATGCCAAGAACTCAGGAATCAAAGACATGACACTTCTTGGAGGAGCAGGAATTGAACGTAGGACCACGTACATGGCAATGGAAGATCTCTTCCACTAAGAACATCATCAGCCCCGATACAATATTTTACAAATAAAAGAGAACAAAGAAATTTCATGCCAAACAAAAATACTAAGGCACGCGGATGAGATCCAGTCTTGTGCTGGCCCAACCTTTCCCCTGTTGGTCTCCTTTTATCCCTGATTCCAACTAATCCTACATTACAAGATAAGTGGGTAGCTCAGGGGCTATAACTTGTAAACTAGATTTCCATAAAACTTGAGTAAGGCCGATCATTGTCTTTCCAGAAACCCATAGGCTTGCTGGGTCTTACTTGTAACAAGAGATGCAGGCTCTGGATGCCTTAGACCTTGACACCAGCAGTCAGGAAAACAGAAGACAATGAGGGACTTGTCTGTGGGTGGCTGATCTCGTGGAAGAGGAGGCTGGCACACCAGCCAGCCTACGAATGCATATATTCCTTTCTCCCCTGAAAGTTGAAAGCTTAATCCCCCAAATGCTATGTGTTAAGGGTTTCCGAATGTAGGACCTTTGGGAGGCATTCAGAGTTAAGGTCATGAGGTTGGAGGCTCTGTGGTAGCATTAGTGACTCATAAGATAAAATCCTATGATTGCCCACCTTGCCCTATGAGATCAGCCATAGTATGGTGAAGCAGAAAGACCCATCCCCCTCCCAGCTCCCAAGTGGATATGGGTGACCAAATAGACTACTCTTTATAACATGTCTAGTTTCAAGTACTTAGGCATAAAAACAATAAGCAGACTGAGATACATCCAAAATTGTACCCAGGAAGTAACTGTCTATTAGAAGCTACATATATCTGCTGTATGCTGGCAGCAAGGGCATATGACCCTGCCAATGGAATGTGAATAGAAATGAAGTGGTTATGTGAAAGAATGTATCTTCTTCATTTTCTTCCCCCATCTTCTTGATGTCTTCTTGACTAATGCAAAGGACTCAGAGGCAGCAAGGCCACAGGACTGTAAGAGATTTTACATTTCTGAATTAACACGTAGAAGGCATGCATGTGTACACACACACACACACACACACACACACACACACACACACATCCTGGCCTTCAGGTAAGTGATAGGAAGACATGTATTGTCTCAGGGGCTTATTAGTTATATTCACAAGTGTTTTGGGCTGAAGTCAAGCTAAGACTTTCCAACCTTGAGAGTGTGTCATGGACAAAGGAAGAATGAACTTTGTGTATCCTTGATGACCTCGTTGAAACCCTCAAAGTCACCAGTAAACTTAGAGGGGCCATCAATGACTATCTCTGCATAGCTTGTCCACTTCTGCCTCCTTGATCTTCATGTACTGCCCAAAATGGTGCCTTGGACCTAGGCTACAACTCAACAGATCATTGTCCTTAAGGCGACATATCGGAGCTCAGTAACAGCTTCACTCTTTCTGGGTGAGTCCAACGTCTCCTACATTGTACAAGTTGTAGTCACTGTCACAGAGAGCAAAATCCGAGAGAGTAGTGACAGTGCGGGCCACAGTTGCCAGCTGCCTGAGACCCAGGCTAGCCCTTTTCCTTCTCACACTAATTTGTGATATCTCTTAAATATTTCCTTTTAACTGCTTCCCTTTCTGGTCCAGGAGAGTGCTAACTAGATTTTTGTCGTATACACATGTAGAATTGCAATTAATACTAAAAACTTATGTGCATCACAGCGAACTCATCATTTTGTGACTTTGAGACAGGTTGTGGGAAAGGATGTCTGGGGAAGATCTTGGAGATTCGGGGTCCTATAAGCTGGGTTAAGAGCCTCTGCCTACCCATTGGAAGCAGGAGGGGGCAGTGCTAGTTTTGATTGTCGACTCCACTGGGTTATGAAATCCACAGGATAATGAAGCGCACCTCTAGGCATGTCTGTGAAGGTGTTTCTGAGTCCTTAGACCTGGAGGGTCCTGACTTGGTGGTCTATCCCCTTGATGGATTCAGAACACCATGGCATTTTTGAGGGTGGTGAAGGCAGAAGGCAGGGGAGAGCTGAACAGGCTCCTGGAGGGCTGTCCTTGGGCTGTATCTCTTCCTGGCTTCTTCCTGATTCCTTCTTTTTCTATACTTTCTTGTCACAGTCATGTGAACCCTATGCCTCCGTGCCCTCTCCGAAAGGACGACCTGACACCTCTAAAGTCATGAATCCAACTTAATCATTTCATCCTTTAAATTGTTTGTGTCCAGTGTTTTCATCACAACAAACAAACAAACAAACAAAGTGGTAGCAATGAAGAGAGAAAACAAATGAATCCCATCTCCTGCCCAACTTAACAACATCACAGTATCTCGGTCATCCTTGCTGATGGACCATGATCATCTCCTGAACCCTGGGGCAATGATGCTTGACCTGGCATCCTGTTGGTAGATGTGACTCCTGCAAATGTGAAGTCTAGCAGGGAAACAGATATCAGATTTACTGGGCAGTTTCACTTTTCAAAAGAGGAAGCTCAGAAATGAATAGACATTTAACCAAAGAGGGTCTACAGATGGCAAATAAGCACATGAAAAGATGCTCACTGGCTTCAGCCTCTGGGGAAATGCAAATAAAAGCTGTGATGAGAGATCCTCACACTCTTCTCAGGATGGCTGAAATGGAATGCCAGGGATACTGGAGAGAAACTGGATAACTCATCTGTGGCTAGTAGGATGTATAGGTGTATGGTGGCATAGCCAATCTGCAAAACGGCATGGAAGTTTCTGTTAAAAAACTAAACTACAACACAACCAAAGAGTGCCTTCCTACACACTTAGCCTAGAGAAATGAAAACAGATTCACGCAGGAGTGGCAGTTAGATGTTGACTGCAGCTTTTGGTGTCAGGGCTGTAAGTCTGGACCAGTTCAGGTAGTCTCCAAAGTGCTATATCCATGCTGAGGACAGAGGAATGAATGATTGTTTCAGGCAAGTTGAATGAATCTCTAGGATATTAAGCTATGTGTGTATATACACACAGACATATGTGTATCCATAGGCAGGTTCCCAGAGTCCATTGTTAGCTCCCTGGGTGCTGGAGCTGAAGTCACTTGACATGGGTGCTAGGAACCAAACCATCTCTCTGGTTCCTCCTTCTCCTCCAGTAGTGGTAATTTTTGCTAACTGCTTTGGTCCTGGTTGGGAGCTTGCTGCACCCACCCACGAGCTCTCTGGATTCACAAATGAAAGACAGACAGACAGACAGACAGACAGACACACACACACATACACACACATGCTTTTGCGCACACCAGTTAATTTTTGATATTTCTTGACTAGCTCAAAGGCTGGGGAGTTCTTTTTTTTTCTTTATTTAGTTTTTATTCATAATCATAAACTTAACTTTGCAATCCAGCTAGACTTGAAGGGGAATGAGGAAAATATGGAACCCAAAGAACTTCAGTGAGAGCAGAGACTACAGGGTATTGCGAGCAGGGTATTGAGAGCAGGGTGCTCTCCTGAGCTAAAGAAGGAATGGTTTGATGGGTAAAATGCCCACAAGTCAAAAGAAATTAGAATTGTCCACAGTCGGAAATGGTGATCTTCTTGCTGGTCTTGCCATTCCTGGACCCAAAATGCTCCATGGCTTCCGCAATGTTCATGCCTTCTCTCTCCTTCCCAGAGACCAGGTGCTTGCCATCCAGCCAGTCAGTCTTGGCAGTGCAGATAAAAACCTGGCAACCATTTGTGTTTGGTCCAGCATTTGCCATGGACAAGATGCCAGGACCTGCATGCTTCAGGATGAAGTTCTCACCCTCAAATTTTTCTCTGTAGATGGACCTGCTTCTAGTGCCATTATGGTATGTGAGGTCACCACCCTGGCACATGAACCCTGGAATCAGTCTGTGAAAGGAGGAACCCTTACAGCCAAATCCTTTCTCTCCAGTGCTCAGAGCATGAAAGTTTTCTGTTGTCTTTAGAACTTTGTCTGCAAATAGCTCGAAGGAGATGCGGCCCAAAGGCTCGCCATCGAAGCACACGGTGGGCTGACCAGGGCAGCAGCAAAAAGCGACAGTAGCATCTGCGAAGGTGGCTGGGCAATTCTAATCCTCCCTGTGAGTAATGCACTTCTCCTCCGGTACTCCTGGCTTGACACCCTCTAATTCTGTATTTTATCTTTGTTGCCCTGGCTCCTTCTGGGCAGCCCCCTCGTCTTTGCTGCCCAAGACTCTTCCGGGAAGCCCTTCCGGGGGCGGCACTCCTTCTCTCCTACATTTTGGATGATTTTCCATCTGCAGCTCTGAATCTGATCTGTCTCCCCCAGAATCATGGGGATTCTTCCTCTCCTTCCTTTCTCCCGGTTCCTAGCCTGCGCAAATCTCCAAGTTCCACATCAGTCTACTTGCCCAGCCACTGGCTGTTGGCTTTTTGTTGATTGATCAAAAACCAGTTGGGGACAAGGACTTTCAGTGTTTGGACATGTAGATTCCTGATTGGGGGGGGGGGGGCGGCTGGATTAATTCAAAGTATGAGAACCAATCTCCAACATTCTCCTCCTCTGACTCCTCCTCTTCTTTAAATTGTTTACGTGTGTGTGTGTGTGAGGGGGGGTGTGGGTGGGTGGGTGTGGGTGGGTGTGGGTGTGGGGGGGTAGGTGTGGGTGAGTGTGTGGGTGTGTAGGTGTAGGTGGTTTAGGTATTTTAGGAGGCCAGAGGAAAGTAGTTCCCCTAGAGCTGGAGTTGTATGTGATTGTGAGCTGCTACACATGGATACTGGAAACCAAACTTAGGTCCTCTGAAAGAGCAGCATGAACTTAACTGCCAGGCCATCTTGAACAAATGATGTGGGTGGCAGGAGTCAAGGAAAAAGCAGCTTTGGAAGGAAGGGAGGGAGTTCAACTTCATCTAAGGCCCCTGTGGCTTGGAAATTGTGTGTGTGTGTGTGTGTGTGTGTGTGTGTGTGTTAGTAGTGAGATACTGTACTGAAGTTTAGCAAGATGTTTCCATTAGTGGAAACAGCAAAAAGTTTTAGAGATATCTTGCATGATTTTTTTTTTAAACAAAGGATGTTATTCTACAGTTATACTAAAATGAAAACTTTGACCAGAGAGATGGTCCAGATTCTGTGTGACAGATAATCTGCTCAGCACTGATCCTATGTAAGGAGAACTCCCTACAACCTAGCCAGTGCTGGGGACTGAACTGCCTCCAGAGGCAGACTTTACAGTCCCCAGCAAGCTTGCTTTTTTTTTATAAAGTAAGCAAACAGATAAGCAAGTGCAAGGCTCCGTAGAGAAATAGAACAGAATCTATAGCCCTCATGGAAGAGTACCCACAATGCCTAGTGCACCATTTAAAAGTACCAACATAAGGGAAACCTAGGTGTTCTGCTCCATTCTCATCTCTGCTTCACACACTCAGTACATTCACAAGAACTGTCCGCTCCATCTCCTCCAACTTGACCTTCACATAAAACCCTTCTCCTGACCTACCTACCATCCTGGACCTAAGGCTCCTCGCTGGTATCCATCCCCACTTCTCCCTGACTTATTCCTTACACGGCAGCCTTTCCTTGTCGCTCGCCTCCTTGGCATGGCCCACAAATGCTGAGCTGCCTGCCTCTAGGGCCGAGTCTCCTGTCCGTGGCCATCCCCATCTCTGCTCTACTCTCACCAGCCTCCCTCTGCCCCTTCAGCATCCTTGCCTCCTTGCACAGGCCCGTCTGCCTGATGCTTACAGTTCGGCTTTCAGCTCAAGTATCACCTTCTCAGATAACTCTCTCACAGCCACATCATCTCCCATTAGCTCAGCAGTCACTATCGCTTTCCCTGGTCTGAGTTTTCCTAAAGTGTTGAGTCGCTTTTTTGAGTAAAAAGTCAGTGACAATTCTCAACAAAGGTTGTTTTGTTTTGTTTTTGTGAGAATGAATGATTCTCTGTTAGGATATCTTAATGCAATTGGTCTCGAATGGCAGCTACTAAGGGTCAGTTCCAGGGAATCCCTGCTATATGTCAGACCTCAGTGTATTTTCTTTCCATGTAGTAGAGGGTTCTTCCCATTGTCTGCCCTACTTTATTTCCCCTCATTCATTCATTCATTCATTCATTCATTCACTTTCCATCCTAATCGAAGTCCTCCTCCTCCCAGTTCTCCCCTCACACAGTCCCTCCTTCATGTCTCCTCCCCTTCTTCCCTGCTTTTTGAACTTTGGCTTGTAGGAACAAACAAGTGACTGGTGACCAGAGTCACTGTGTTGAATTTTCTACCCCACCCCACACCCCACTCTCTGTCCTAGGCTTTTGTGTCAGCTGCTGGGCAAGAAAAGTGATGAAGAATATAATAGCTTCTCTCTAAGTTCCCCATGTTGGTATAGCATAGTCCCAGGTGGAGTGCAGCATTAGTTTATGGGTCCTTGCAATTGGGTCACATCAGTGGATGCATGCCACTTAAACCACTGTGTGTGAAGTGGGAAGCTGAAAGATGAAGATCCCACCTACACCACACCTCCCAGAAGGGTTTAAAACTATCCTATGGCTGGGCAGTGGTGGCACATACCTTTAATCCCAGCACTTGGGAGGCAGAGGCTGGCTGATTTCTGAGTTCAAGGCCAGCCTGGTCTACAGAATGAGTTCCAGGACAGCCAGGGCTACACAGAGAAACACTGTCTCAAAAAAACCCAAACCAAACCAAACCCCAACTATCCTATGACCCTAAGGGAGCCTGCAGTCAGGTTAAGTGTGAATACACCCTATGAACATTTGTAAGCCGGAGTGTATTGTAAGAGGAGAGACCTGTTCTCTCACATAAGAGCTGAGTGGAGGAAGGTGTGGACACCCAATCACACGCACTGTTACATACTCATGAGAGGCACCAAGAGAGATGGCTCAGTGGATACAACACTTACCTTCAATCGTGAGGACCAGAGTTGAGAGTCTTGGAACCTACCTGAAACCTGGACATGTGTGTTGGTGGCAGCCTGTGATCCAAACTTGGGAGGCAGAGACAGAGGATCCCGACAGCAAGCTGGCTAGCTGACAGCTGCAATTGGCAGGCTCTGGGTTCAGAGAGATCCTGCCTTATCTGAAGTAATGTGGTGTGGTGACAGATTCAAGAAGACACCTCCCATCACTTTGGACATCTATACACTTGGGCTCATGTGTGTGCCTATGTGACTCTGTGCATGTGTGTGCATGTGCACATGCTCACACACATACATACACACATGTGTACCCACACAGGTGTGAACATGCATACACACATCATCAAAACAATACACACATAAACAAATACTCATGACATTTGCTGCACTGCAGGCCAGGCCGGGAGGGCCTTGAGACTAGAAGCTGTCAAGATCCCCGTGTGAGACTGCTGTGGCCCTGAAAACCCCGGGCTCTGGTTCTTGACCTCTTAATCCTGTAGGATATTTGACCACGGAGTTGGGACTGGTGGAAGGTCATCTGCCTGAAGCCTTCTCCAGGTCCATTCTAAGCCGTGTCTTTCTGTGTGCTGAACTTCACTTGCCCACAGCTAACCTGTCCACACCCTTACTGGAGTCCTCTCCTCCCTTTTCACCTCCCCCCCACCTCCTGGATTCCTGGATGAACCTCTTAAAACAACACCACCACCACCACCACCAACAACAACACCAACACCAACAGCCCACACATGCCACTAGAGGTCTGTCTGGCTTGAGAGGAGCTCACACACAGCCCAGCTGGTATCATGTATCAGGGAGAGGACCTTGGTCAACTGGGCACCCACATGCCTGAAAAAGGTAGCAGCTGCCACTCAGCTTCCAGCTGCTGGTTGCCATGGTGACCTCACCTTCATTTTTTTTTTTAAGAATTGCTAGAGAGCTAGATTTTCACGCAATGTCTCCCAACTTCAGAATGCTGTAACAAATGAAAGAGGAGAAAGAGGAGGAGAAGGAGGAGGAGGAGGAGAAGGAGGAGGAAACTGTACAGGTCATAGAAGCATGCCAAAAGCTGTAATCTTACCACAAATTAGCTACTCACAGTGAGTTAAAGCCAGTGGAGGAGGGAGGGAGGGTGGAGAGAGCTATCTGCAAAGTGTGACCCTTGAGTGGCACTTTGAGAGGTGATAACCAGGAGATGGGGGAGGATTGCCCAGAAAGGACAGGAAACTGGTCTGGGTGTGGAGAATACAGACAGAGTCTGGAGTTTTGGGGCTGGGGTGTACCAAGGTGGAGGATGACATCAAATCTCTTATTCTCTGGCAAGTGGACTTTTCCAACCCTTACTGTCATGGCTTCCCTGATTTCTGGGTTCTGGGGAGCCCCTCTCCAAGCCCTATCTTCAGATCCCCATTACAACCTCAGTGTGAGCTGTCTGTCATGCCTCACACAGCAAGAGTTTTAAAATGAAGACATGCTCCTTAGTGTAAATGAAAACTGAGACATATGCTACTATGCTTCTCCCAGAATGACTGAAACTGGAAAGACCAGCCTAGAGAGAGTCAGTGAAGACTCAGGCATGCAGGAGTTCAGACATGGCTGTCCAGAGGGCAACCATGGTGGGAATCTACCTGACTAGCAAAGCTGAGCACATACAGGTCCTGTCACCCAACAACCCTACTCCAAGTACACCCTAGGGAGCTGAGAATACCAAGAGACACAAAAGAATGGCCTGTCCAGACCGCCATTGTAATGACCAATAAGTAAGTTGACTATTCCTGAAATGGAATATGGCCCAGACACAAAAAACAAAAACAAACAAAACCCTGAATTGTAGCTACTGCAATAACATGCCTCACACTGAGAGAAGCCAGACACAGGAGAACATATAAGCCCCCAAGTTCAAGAGCAGCCTAACCCAGTCTCAGTGGCCGGGTGTCAGCAGAGTTAGTGGTGTGGGAAAGCAGCAGACTCATCTGAGAAGGGCCTGTGGGAATGTGAGTGGCCAGGAGTAGGTAGTGGTCTGTTGATCTGAGCAGAGCTTACCTGGATGTGTCACCCCTAGATTGCTACCTGGGGATTGTTTGCTTCCATAAACTCATCAAACTGCAGAACTTTCTGTGTGAACATTATGAATGTTTTCTGTTTTGTATTGTTTATAAAGACCATATTGCATAGCTTAGCCACCACACCCACACATCTTCAGAGAAGATTTTAGAGAACAAATTTGGGCTCTAACAGACATTCCCAAAAAGAAGTACAGAATATTCCTGTCAGAAGTTACGGGGCTGGATCTCTGAGGCACTATGCTTTATAGGTCTTCTGGGGAGAGCAAGGCCCAGGCTGTGCGGAGGAGGGTAGGGAGGGTAGGGCTGTGGTGTGCCGGCTGGGGCCTACCGGGTGGGGGCGGGCTGGGGCCAAGGGGACTCTCTGAGGGAGGACCGCGGAGTGAGTTTGTGATTCAGATGAGCGCTGAACTTGTTTCCTTTGGTGCAGATTTGACCCTTAGACCATTAATTGTGGGACTTTGTTCATTGACTTGTGGGCACTTTAAAAACATGACCATATTGGGTTTGGGAATTTCGCTCCCCAGCTACAGTAGAAAGTGCAGGAGCTTGGCCGGAAGTGTGGTACAATGGGAGGCTCTACAGGGACTCCCTGCGGTGCCTGGCTGGGCCAGGGAAGGAAGGGATTTCCCAGCTTCTGTTAAGACCTGCCTTTCCGGTCCCCAGGCTTGGGTTTGCAGCACAGCCTCTTCCAGAGGTCACTGCCTTCCAAGGACTGTGGGCAGCAGTCCTTGTCCACAAGGCCGGGGAGCCAGCACCTGGGAGGTCCCAGGGAGACGGGTGCCCTGGTGGGTTCTCCTCCCTAGGAACCCCGGAAGCATGAACTCCTTCCGACCTTTGTTCTCCCGGGTCACAGACTGGCTTATCTGACAGGGTTTGCCTAGTCCAAGTTTCATTTAGGGGCAGGACAAACAACTCCAAAGGAAGCTGCCTCTCAATTTATTTTGGAGTCAAGAAAAAAAAGAGAGAACCGATGGGGAGTGGGTAGAAGACTCTCGCAGTGGATGTGGGTGGTGGGGTGGGCCCCAATTTTGTAAGAGTAGCATTTAGTGCCCACAGTGGATTCGATTCAACACGTACTTCTTGTGTGCCTACTCATGCCAGGCACAGGGCCAGGCTCTACTGATTAATTGTAGTGGGCCTGAATAATAAAATAAGTAAATGGTGTGTGGTTGATTAGAACGCGATAAATGCTAAGGAGAAAAAAAGTAACAGCGCAGCTGCGGAAGAAGGAGATAAGGCTGGAGAGGCTGTTTCATCTAAGAGCCAAGCAGAGGTGAGTGAGCAGGGATGGTCAGGAAACAGGGGAGCAGCCTGCGAGGATGCCCAGCAGGCTCAATACCCACAGTGGCTCTGCTATGTTGAGGACAGGGAGGGACAGTTTGCGCTGGAACAGAGTGGTGCGGCAGCCCCGCTAATAAATTAGGCTTTACTGTGGTGAGTGGCATGGGTCAGGACTTTCTGGAGAAAAGAAAATAGCAGAGTCCAAAAGCTTTACATCTCAAACACACTCAAGTCCGTTTCTAGGCATCTTCCCGAAGGGAGAACAGGACAGGCAACTGAAATAGACATTAATAGCTGCCAAAGCTTTGCTTATAATGCTTAAACCCCCACCCCAAACACCTCTCAGTAAGCATGGCAGGTTCAAGTGAACATGGGGTGCACACACTGTGCTGTTGTACAGTCGATGTCCGAGGGTTGGGCATGCATAGGTTCATACAACCACGCGGTTGTCTGCCAGACTGCGTCTGGACAGAGCATGGGCGACTTTACTCCACTGACATGCTTCTTTACAGGCATGGGGCAGTGTGTTGTCTTGGCGTTGCTGTGCCATCTGGGGAGGCTCTGATGTGCACAGGAGGGGTGCATCTGTGTGTGCAAATACTATACCAATTCACACAGGGCCCCGAGTGCCCAGGCTCCATCCATGGAGAGGCAGCCAAGACACAAATGTACAGAACTGCTCAAACTGTCCTGCCCCTCTGCTTCCTTTTTCTACTGAGACCTTAAACCTAAGGCCTGGCGCTTGCTAGGCAAGGCCCCTCCCCTGAGCTGCATCATTAGCCTCTTTTTCATGGCTTATTTCTTTTACATGTATTTATTATTTATTTATTTGTATGTGAGTAAGGGTGTGGGGGCATGGGCTTGGGGGGTACCATGGCATGCTTGAGAAGACAGAGGACAGCTTGCAGGAACTTAGTAGGCTTTTTTTCTCATCCTGTGGATGTTGAGGATTGAACTCAGGTTGTCAGGTTTGGTGGCAAGTGCCCTTAGCCAATGATCCGTCTCATCATCCCCCACTTTTTTGTTTTGAGGCGGTCTCATTCCGTTCACCAGGCTGTCCTTGAACTTGTGATTCTCCTGCCTTGGCCTCTCTAGAAGCTGGGCTTTATAAGTCTGTACTACTTTTCCAGGATTTAATGATGGAAGGAAAACTTTTAAAATATGTAAATATGTAAATGTTTAAGCCGAGATAATGCCTCCTCGGTGTAATTTCAACTTGTTTCTTAAAACGCATATACACACATGCTCCCACACAGATGGGTCTTGGAAACATGATGCTTAGGGAAGGAAGCCAGAAGGCAGAGGCCACGTAACACATGATTCCATGCATATGAAGTGTCTAGAACAGGCAAATCTATAGAGACAGAAAGCAGAAGAGCGGTTTCTGGAGGGGGGAGGCAATGTGGGAAGAGAGTGACTGCCAACAGCCCTGTCATTGGGTGATGAGAACATTCTGAAATCAGACTCTCGTGAGGCCTAAGACTCCGATAGACTAAAGCTGTGCCCTTTCAGATGGTATATGAATTTTATTCTAATGAAACTGTCCTTGAAAATGCACACAAGGGCTAGCAAGATGGTTCAGTACATAAAGGACCTGGTGCCAAGACTGCCAATCAGAGTGTAAGCCAAGACCCATATGGTGGAAGGAGAGAAGCAAGCCCCACAAGTTGTCCTCTGATTGCCACACATATGCTGTGCCATGCCTGTGTGGTGTCCAGCAATACATAAGTAAATACAATTTAATTTAAAGAAATGCATCTGGAAAATGTGTGGAAAGAAACATAAACCATTTGATGACAGGGATTTTTTTAGTTCTTGACCTTTAGTGCATCCTACTTTTTAGTTTCTACAATGAGAATGCACTTGCTTTCCCCCTCACACCCAAGCGCATGCTTCCAGAGCATTATACATTATATACATGACAAGGTCAAAGGGGCAAGGATGGCATGAAGCAAAGCCTCTTCGTGGATGCCACGGGATCCTCCTTCTCAGGCCCCCAAGATGGAGTCATGTGGAATATGTGTTAAGCACCATCGGGTCACGATACCAAAATACCAGAAGACACTCATTTTCATAGTTAAGAGGCTGCCAGTCCATCACTATTAGGCAGATTCCTTTTGGCTTGTGGTACGCTGGTATACCGTGGCAAGAACATGGTGGAGCTAAACTGCTCACTTTGAAGCTAGGAAGCAAAGAAAGCAGAAAGGGCCCGGATCCTACAGTCCCCTTTGCCATCACACTCCCAGTAGCCTAAGAGTCTCCCTTCAGGTCCCACCACCTCGCAAAAGTGCAGCTCTGGGGCCAAGTCTTTGATACATGGACCAGTGGGGAGATACTCCAGATCCAAAGTACATCAGGAAGTTTGTCCCAATTGTCTACCCTTCCTTTTCCCTTGGGGTTGGGTGAGGCCCTGTCATTCGCCCTACACATTGGTTTTTTTTTTTTTTAATTTTATTTTATTTTATTCTATTTTATTTTGGTTTTGTGAGACAGGGTTTTTCTGTATAGTCTTGGCTGTCCTGAAACTAGCTCTGTAGATCAGGCTGGCCTCAAACTTACAGAGATCTGCCTGCCTCTGCCTCCAGGGTGCTGGGATTAGAGGCAAAAGTGTTCGGATTATAGCCATACCTGGTAAATTATTTGTTAGCAGTCATGATGGGACACTTGTGAACCAGAACATTTGATCACCAGTGTAAACCCACAGAGCTTTCTTCCCATCGAACTACCTGTGAGTACTCACATTGGGATGCCGTGTCAGCTCCATCCTAGGATGAGAACAGAGCAACAGGCAGGATGGCCACATAGTAGGACTTAAGGTACAGAGTCCTGCTGGTTTTAGATACTGGGTTCTTAGGGTTGTTGTTGGAACTTTTCCTAGGAGACACAAGCACCATCTACTCCCCTAGGCAGGGCATCAATGACAGACCAATGTAACACTTTGTGACGTACCTAAAGTAACCAAAACAACACACCAGGTCCGTCTTGGTCAACCAATGAGTGTCCTGAGCTGGCTTCCAGAAGTAGAGGTGAAGGGTTGCTTGCAGGAGTGTAGGTGACCCCTGGCACAGATGATGACTTCCCCCATAGCTGCGTAGATGGATTCCCTATTTCTATTAACCCTCAACACCGCAGGTACTCTCATACTTCCCAAGACCTTGTACAGCTGGGGCAGAATAACATACAGCTAGGGGACAGGTGCAGGGGGTGGGGGGGGTGAGGGGAGAAGTAGCCGAAATCTCAGGTAAGGGACTAATGTGTCTTATCACCTCAGACCAGACCTTCCTGCAGGTCTCTGTAAGTAGTCACAGATTCTTAGATTAAGACCGTGCGGGGTGCTCCTGGAGAATGAAGTGCCTGTCCATAGAAGTCTGGTGGTAGTTGTTATCACAGCAAATCCAGCCTGTACTAACTAACTATTGAAGGCAAACAGATCTGAGGAGGTACCCTGTATTAGCGGGCACCTGCCATCAAAACAAACACGCCCAAAAACCAAAATAACCAAGAAGTAGTACATATCTCATTGCCGTAGGGCTCAGTATCTCCTTTGCTATTTAAAATGCATTTACGCCTATTTTTGGAGCTGTCTTCAGAACAGAGCTAGGAGACAGCTCAGAAAGCAAATGCAGAGGTCTTAAGTGACTTGTCCATGGTCCTGGCCCTGCTTAGTGGCATTATCTGCTACTGTACTGCCCTGTATCTGGTGGCAGGGGCCTTCAGTCTGATCCAAGCCATTCCAGGCATTGGCCAGGCCCCGTAGCACCGCAGCTATATCTCCTTCCGTGAGAGCTGTCCTTGAAAGAAGGCAGGCAGAGATGTAGAGCCATGAAGAGTCTGATGAACATGGGAAAGAAAGAAAAGGTTCAAAGAGACCATGACTCTCTTCTGTTTCTTCAAAGTGACCCTGGCCTTGGGAAAGGAAAAGAACTAGAGACCAGTGAAAACGAGATCCCCAAACCCAAGGCCCAGAGAAGACAAGGGGCAGTTTCACCTCTGCTTAAGAAGGTGAAGCTGATGGGCAGTTACATGAGACTCCTCAGAACAGTGGGCCCAAGGGCCCAGTTCGGCACAGTCCTAGAATGGGAGGCTATGTACACTGAAGGTGGGAATGTATTCTATTTTTTTTTTCTTCTGAGTTACATAAGTAATGGTGCAAAAGTGTCCATATGATGTAGTATTTGGTGCAGTTCAGAAAGTAGAAATGCCCTTCAATCCCACCAAATCACAACTCTTGATAATTGTTTCTTTCCTTATTTTCTGTGCATGTATCTGTCATAAGATAGCCAGAATATACTAGACCCACCTGTAATCTATCTATCTATTCATCATGTATCTATCCATCCATCCATCCATCCATCCATCCATCCATCCATCCATCCATCCATCCATCTATCCATCCATCCATCTATCCATCTTCTATATTGTTTATACCAGTGAATCTTTCTCTAACATCTCCATTGTCCTCCACAGCCAGCTGGTCCTATCTTCCTGTTTCATTCCCACAGTACTGAGAAAACAAGAATGATCAGATGAGAAATCCTTCAATCCCTAGCACAACAGCCTACCTTGTCTTCCCTCCTCTGGTCTGCTATGGGTGTCCTCCAATCTCCAGGCCAGTCTCTCCTGCTGATGCCTGAGTCCATGCTTGTTACCTGCTCAAGGGTGTGGTACCAGACTCACACACATTTCTCCCATACCAGTCAAGTTTTCTTGGCTTCCCAGTGTGTGGCCCACTCAGCTGCTTCACTGGGCTCTTAAAGCCCACCCTGGGAGTTCATCTAGTCTGCTGGCTGCTCTGTCTTTTCAGCAGATCCTGATGTTCTTGCCCTTTAATCCACCTAGGAGATCAACCATTCCACAGATCTGTTACATCATCCCGCTCTTCACCCTATCCTCTCTCCCAGGGTCACTGGGATCTTTTTCACTCTTGGTCTACAGACTGTCAACACCACACATTGGTCCTTCTATGGCACATCAAATCATGTGACCCTGCAGTAGATTTCTGTCTCAATCTGACTGAATGCTAAAGTCCCACCAATGACCGACCAGGCCCTTCCCAATCAGTTTCTAGTTTTCTCTCTGCCTTCTTCATTCCCTCCCTTGGGCTCATCTGCTGCATTCACACCCCAGGGCCTTTGCATAGGCTCCTCCCTCTGTCACACCCCAGGGCCTTTGCATAGGCTCCTCCCTCTGTCACACCCCAGGCCCTTTGCATAGGCTCCTCCCTCTGTCACACCCCAGGGCCTTTGCATAGGCTCTTCCCTCTGTCACAGGGTTTCCCCTCAGCCAACTGATACTCTTTTCCTTTATCACACTGTAGACATCCTCATTCATTCAAATTTCTGTCTGTCCCCATGAAGGCTACTCTAGTGTCCCTAAAAGCGTCTCCAAGTCACCAAACAAGCTCCCACCACAAAGGGAGCTTTGCAGGCAGCAGGCACAGCTTTGGCTTTAGAAAGACCTGGAGTGAGTCAGCTGGGTTGTACTCACCCGCACCACCTATGGCTTACTCTGCCCCTCCCATTTACTCTCTCCTTTTTCCTCCCCTTCTCCCTTCCCCATCTTCAGCTTATTCAAGTGGGACCTCCCTTCTAATGCTAAGCTCAAAATGTCACTTCTTTTGAGTGACGAGACACACTTAGCGTTCAACATTGTAATATTTTGGCTGTCAGGGCCATGGCGAATAGAGCTTTGAACAGGTCCCCGGAGTCTCCATCTTCCTAGTGTGTGAATAGACACATTCATAGCCATCTTGCAGACTGCCAGCTGGGCCAAGGGGAGGCCTCACAAAGATAATGGAACTTGTGGCAAGGGATGGATTCTGTTTCAAAGTTAAGTTCCATTGTCTCCATAACACACTTGAGGCAGAAGCTTCAGTGCCTGCCGTGCTCCTCGACCCTTATTTCCTGGCAGTCGCGTTCCTCCACCCTTCAGCCACTGCCTTTCCAGTGAGGTGCATTTCCCTAGTGAGCAGCTTAGTTCCTGGGATCAGCCACCCACCAGTGACTGGTGATTGTGTGTGGATACCCCGGGGTGGTATCACATTACCTGCTGGCTCTCCCTCGGCTGCCAGAATTGCCCCTCAGGGGTAAGCTTTTCCTGTCCACACTGATAAATAGTGGCAAGGCCCCTTTATTGGCCATGTTCCCTTCTGGTTATGTTCCTGCTCTGATCTATATTTCCTGGGGTACCCCTTACATTTCTACCTCCACAGGACTTTTGTCTTAGGATTATTTAGGGGATAAGGGTTCAAACTAAGTCCTTGCTGGGCTTCTCCCCAGCTCTCCTCCATCCCTCACTGTTATATAACTCCAGGAAGACAGAAACTCTGACCTCAGCCCTAACCGTGCTTTGAACCTTAGACTACCTTGATAAATTCTAATCAAAATCATTGATTCCTGGCCAAGCTCACATTCCAGATACAGGGCCAAGAGAAGGAGGAAAGCATCCTACCTTGAAGATATCTTACTACCGCTTCAGATGCTGGCTGTGCTGGCTGGTTATGTGTGCCAACTTGACACAGGCTGGAGTTATCACAGAGAAGGGAGCTTCAGTTGGAGAAGTGCCTCCATGAGATCCAGCTGTGGGCCATTTTCTCAATTAGTGATCAAGGGGGTAGGTTTCCTTGTGGGTGGTGCCATCCCTGGGCTGGAGGTCTTGGGCTCTATAAGAGAGCAGGCTGAGCAAGCCAGGGGAAGCAAGCCAGCAAGAAACATCTCTCCATGGCCTCTGCGTCAGCTCCTGCTTCCTGACCTGCTTGAGTTCCAGTCCTGACTTCCTCTGGTGATGGACAGCAATGTGGAAGTAAGCTGAATAAACCCTTTCCTCCCCAACTTGCTTCTTGGTCATGATGTTTGTGCAGGAACAGAAACCTTGACTAAGACACTGACCAAAGCTCTCAGACAATACCCTTCCCAAATCACAGGCTCACCACCCTGCTGAGAGATTCCATTGGCTGGGCTAAGGACTTGGAGGTAAGCCACTTCTGGTGTGTCCTCAACACATCTTTGGGACCAGGGTCAGGAGGAGTAACATGAGTCCACAAAGTCACAGTTAACATCGGAATATGTCTGATGTTCATCTGTTATCTTTTCTTCCCACACATTAAGAGTGGGCAGGGCCAAAGAGTCCTGTGGTATCCTGGACCATGGGCCGGAGAAGACCTCACCAGGATCGAATAAATTGCTCTCTGGGCTCTCTGCTAGCACAGAGCTGTTCGATCTTTTCTGAGGGCCATGAGAGGACCAGGCCCTTGGGAGACCAGAGACAGTATTGTTTTACTTCATGAACCGTGCAATTTACACGTGCTGTTTGCACGGATCCACTATGCGAGGCAGCAACATTAAGATTACCATTTTGCCCTTGTTTTATAGAGAAACCTGAGGCTTAGTGAAGTTGAGAAGCTCTCCCAGGATGAGGTGGTGCTCGGCAGAGGCAGAACTCATACCCATATCTGACTAGCTCTGAAAGAACATGGCTCTTCAGGTAAAGGAGTGTTTGGACTTTGGCAGGGTAGGGTCAGTCGTTAGAGACTAGAAGGAAGGTGTCAGACACTGCTGCAGAGCAGACGGCCCCAAACACCATTGGTCATAAATTGCAAGCCTTTGTTCTTGTGGACTGGAGGGTGGACTGGGCATACAGGCCACACAGGGCCATATGGGCAGCTGGGCGGCTGCAGCAGCCTGCTGGCCTTTGACCCTTGCTGAGGGTTAGGGTAAGCTCAAACCCACCTGAGATTCCTTCAGGGGCCCAAGAAGATGGGACAATGATTACTTAAGACAGTAGCTCTTCTCTGGGTGTCCGCAGGGGCACAAGAGAGTGGACATTAATGTGAGAGAATCTTCAGGACCGGTGTGGTGTCGTAACAGCCCCGTATCATTGGCCAAGGCAAGCCACAGAGTCAGGTGTGTGAGTCGACTGGATGGGAATCACATTTTGCCTATGAAGGGAGGAAGTGGTTATGGTGACAAAGGTAAGATTCTAACAGAAGTGAAGACTAGAGACCAATCATTTTACTGAAGAAATTAGGCCATTAATTTTTTTATTTTCTAGAAAGAAGACAAAAAAAAAATCAGTACAAGGTAATGAACGAATGATGGAGGAAATTCCATGTTCGGGGGGGGGGGGGGGGGGGGGGACAGTGTTCACTCTGATATCTTACAAATCATGTTCTACAGGAAAGAACTGCTCTTGCTGTTAACATATGGGACCCCTCTGTAGAGGCTCTCTAGTTTGGATGACTTTTATCCTACAGGTTTCTTATCTCACTAAGATTCTAGACATTGCTGGCCCAAGGGATGAATTTCAACAGTGTTAGGGGAAGTAGGAATAGGCCATGAGAAAACTACTTTTTCTTTTCCTTGAGCCAATGGGCTTCTGTCTTCCAAATGACTACCACCAGAAAATTAGTCCAAGGGTGGGGTATGAAGAGGGAGCAAGGGCAGACTGGGTAGTCAGGACCTGATCTCTCAGAAGGCAGAGCTGTGTAACTCCTGCTCTCTCCTTAGGGAAAACAAAGAGAGCAGAAGTAGGCATTCTGTAGTTGACATATCCCAACATGTTATGACTTCAGGAAGTACAGCATCAATGAGGCATTCTGGGAAAAAAAGAAAGAGCTTAATTGATGTTATTGTTTGGTGAGTGTGACCTTTACCCTTTCCCATTTCCTTCCTGAAGAGAGCTACCCCTTCAGAGTTGAGGGGTCACGTGACATGCTCTGGACAATAAGATGTGAGTACATGTAGGATGTGGGACCTCTAGGGAGAGGCTTTGACCTGGCTCCTTCCTGTTGTGATTATCGTGGGAATGTATGTGTGGAGAGGGGATATGCCTCCACCTGAGTCACAGAGTGATTATGGGGGCAGATCTCCTGATGACAGGTACTGGACACGTAGCATAAGAGAGATGTCAGCCTTTGCTGGTTAAGTCCCAGAGACTTTTGAGATGGTTCTAGCAGTACGGCCCTGCCTGTGCTGACCGATACAGAACAACTCAGGGGAGCACCAAAGAATTTGAGGTGACAAAGCTCTGACCTTAGAGACTCTGGCCCTGGCAATAATTGATGATAAGCTCAGAAATATACAATGGGGATTATGGTTATGGGAAGAGTGTAAATGTTATAAAACTTAAACAAATTGGAAGTATTAATAAAACCAATAAAATGTGAATTGAGGAAGAAATTAAATACAGAGTTCTTTTGACTTTTATAGTAAGAATTCACACCATCTATCATTTAAAACTGGAGCTTAAACCCAAAGATAAATTTTCCTTTCCATGTTATACTTTGAATTTTTTTATTTTACTTTTTTATGTCTGAGTGTTTTGCTTGCATGTAAGTATGTGTACCACACACATGCCTAGTACCTAAAGTGGCCAGAGAGGTCACTGGATCCCCCAGGACTACAGTTAGATACTTGCAAACTGCCATGTGGGTGCTAGAAATTGAACTTGGTTCTCTGGAAGAGAAATCGGTGCTCTTAACTGCTGAGCTGTCTCTTGAGCCCTATACTTTGGAATTTTAACCAAGAAAATCAATTTTCTTGAAGGGCCTCAAACCAAGGCCTCATACATGATAGGCAAATATTCCACCATGGGACTCCATCCTGATGTCTGGAAGATCTTGATTTCGAGCTCTTGCTGATGAAAGGAATTCAGCAAAACTCGGTCATTTTTTTCAGTTCTACTTTTCTTCCTCTTGTTTTTTTTTTTTTTTCCTCTTGTTAAAATAAAAGTAAATGAGTCTCTTAGAAGCAGACTCAGACACTAAGTTTGAAATATTTTGTGTGGCAGAGGAGAGGTATGAAGGTTAATTTTAATTGTCAACTTGACAGAAGCTAGACTCACTGGGAAATGGGCTGCTGGGAATGCTTGTGGGGGATTTTCTTGATTGTATTCATAGAGATAGAAGACCTGCCCACTGGCTGGGATCCTAGACTATGTAAGTGGAGAACTGGAGCGGCCTGTATACATTGCTCTCTCCTTGGTGGTGGATGGAATACCATCAGCTCAAGCTCTTGCTGCTGTGACAAACCTTTCCAGATAGACTGTAACCTGGACCTGTGAGCCAAATAACCCCTCTTTCTCTTAAGTTGCTTATGTCAAGATACTGCATCACAGCAACCAAGAGAGAACAGTAAGACAGGAGAGGTCTCAGGAATCACTGACAGGGGTGTGAGGTAGAGAGAGAAGGGTGTGGAGACAGGATAGTAAAGAGAAAATGGGGTTTGGCCCTAATGAGGTGCCTGTCTCAGAGCTGTCCTATCCAGATGACAAGAACATTGTTTTCCCATCAGCTTCACCTGTCCGTTTCTTCCTGGTTGTTGACTGCATGGTCCCTTCTCCCACCTCTAAAGGCTGAGCCCGCCCCTGTAGCCAGAGGGACCCTCAGCAGAGTGGGCATCATACTCCCTAAGAGAAACTGTTAAGCTTCCTTGGAAGAGCAGATGCCCAGGGAAAAGGCACCAACAATGCAGAGTAAAACCTTTTGGGTTTTAAAAAGCCTGTATAGGAGATTAGCATCAGATAAATTATGCTAAATTTAAAAAACCAATCTCAAAAGGCTACACACTGTGTTATTCCATTTATATGGATTTCTAGAAAAGCCACACTTTTGACAGAAATTCATCATGTAGCCGCCGGGAGCTGGGGGTGGGGTGGGGGAGGGCATGGTTGTGGAGAGGCAGCACCATACTAAAAGATGTTTCTCTGTGTGGGGTTGTACCTAAAACCCCAACAGTGACGGCCTTAAAAACACATCTGCATTCTTTGCTGTTTCAAGGAGGAGGGATTCTTGTTCCTAGGATACTTAATGACTTGCCTCTAAAAAGTAGAATACAAAATCAGGCAGAAGGGATGTAGCATGAGTCAGAGACTAGGTCATAGGAAGCAGGGTGGGATTCTGTCTTTGTGTTCTCTTTCTGTATACACCTCCACCCCACCCCCATCCCCAGCAGCCCCCTGGAAGTTCCGGTGAGTAAATGAGGCCTCCAGCCAATAGCTTCTCGAGGGAGCCTCTGGGAATGGAGCCTCCCTCCCAGCCCTAAGGGAAGTGACCGCTTCACTAACAGTTTATGACCTCCTGAGACATCGAGACACCACTGGCCAGCTGAATGACCTTCAAGATCCTGTCCCTCATACATGGGCTAAGAATCCAAAATACTTAGACCAGAGAGGTGTTTCCAACATTAGAGCTCATATTTAAGATGATTTGTATATTCCTAAATCAAAACCCTCCAATCTGAAAAGCTCCAGACTGAAAACATAACAAAACAAAACAATGAAGTTTGATGCATTTTGGATTTTTAAATAGGTATTGTCATTACGTATGTGAGAAGCCAGGCTAGCTTTTGGGAATTCTGTGCCTTCTTCCATTTTTCTGTGGGCTCTGTGGCATAAACTCGGTTTCTAGACTCTCACAGCAGTTGCTCTCTCAGCCATCCTTCCCATCCCCTGTCAGAGTCTGATTGTCAGGTTAGGGTGCCCTACCTGGAGTAGAATTGGCTTTTTGTTTTAAGCTTCTGTATCGGGGTAACTTGCTATATATTAATGGGTGACCAAGGCACTGACTGGAACTCTAATGTGCATTTAAAAAGCTATCACAGAGTTACATAACTTTCAGAGAGAGTGATTTGGTATTAGGTTCATTTAAAGCGAGTGATGGCTGTTTCTGGGTGTGTTTCAAGGTGAATTTGGGTTTTATTATTTTATTCCATTCATAAACCCTTCTTAAGATGCTCATACATCACTAAAGTCAGGAAAAGCCATGCTCGGTTGCTCACACCTGTGACCACAACTTGGAATTTTGAGGCCAGCTGAGGTTACACAGGGAATTCCAGGCCAGCCTGGATTAAAGATGGAGACTCTGTCTCAAGTAAATAAATAAATACTCTGTGTGTGTGTTGTAAAAACTGCAGCGATGGATCAGGAAAGTGTTTGGCACACTGACACAATGACCAGAATTTGGATTCCTAGCACCCACATCAAACAAATCTGGGTCTGGTGGCACATGTCTAGAGATAATTGGATTCCTGATACTTGATGGCTAACTAGTCTTGCCTAATTGGTATGCTCCAAGTTCATTGAAAGACCTTATCTCAAAATATAAGCTGGGAGAAAAAAACAAGAGAGACAACTAGGTCAACTTTTGGTATTAATCAGCAACTCTTCCCCAACACCTGTATACGTCAAGCACATACACATGCGTGTGTATATCACATACATGCAAACACACACATACACACACACACACACACACACACACACACACACACACACGGAAATAAATTAGGGACACAAGTAACAACTTGGAGGTGGTGTGTAGGTAGCATGGGTATCCTTTATCTGGGGTGGAGCAGCCAGGCCAGGGGTATCTACAGGAAACAGGCACACCACTCCTTCAGGCAGGTGGAGCTCTGGCGGGCCTCACACTCCGTAGCTCCACAACAGCAGATGATCCACCTCTGGAACTCTGCTTCATTCTTGTGCATCAAAAGAAACTGTCCCAGGAGGACATAGGCCTGTGAAGAGGGGCAGAAGGGAGGAAGACGGGGGGGTTATCAGAATCCCACTCAGATGTGCCCGGCCCTCTCCCGCCATCCCTCTCAGGTGACAAAGGTTGGAGTGTGGTCAGACAGGAGGGGGATGGCCAGTCCCTGACAAGGCCCTGGGGAAAGGGGAGGTCAAGTTAATCACAGGTCTCTCTTAGAGGCCAGTCCCTCTGGTGTAGGGACTGTCATCCTGCAGTGACAAGGTAGGCCTTCTCCTCAAACTTGAAGACATTTCCTGGGATCTTCCGAAAGAGAACTTCCTGACTCAGTATCTTAGACTAGGGTAGAGCCTGAGAATCTCCATTTCAAGTGGGCTTCCTGCATGTGTTGGGGGGACAGGGAATGAGTGTAGCATACTCTGAACTCCTTTTAGGTCTGTTATTCTTTTCTTTTTCCCTGTGGTGGTGGTGGTGGGTAGATGTGCACACTGTGGACTAAACCCAGTGCCTTGTATGTGCTAGGCAAGTATTCTACCTACCTCTGCAGTCCAAGTAGTTCCTTCTTCAAAATACACACAAAGCTAAGCTAGAGTGTAGCTCCCTGGCCCACTGTTTTCTCAGCACTACTAGCATGGTGACTGATCCTGCATCATGGGGACTGTCCTATCCTCTGCAGGACGTTTAAAAACATTTCTGTTTTCTATCCCTGGATGCCAGTACTGCCTACCCCAGTTTCCCAGAAAGAAGCAGCCATGAAAACCTCACCTGAGAACCACTGCTGATGTGGCTGGCGGGTGAAGGGCATGTTAGCATCCATTTGCCTTTGCAAACTACCTGTGAGATCTCAGTAACTCAGCAGAAAGGAGAATTCACAAAACCGGAGGCCCCGCCCTGCCCTGCCCTGCCCTGTACACCTGCACATGAGTGTGTTTTAAATGGGAAGGCGAGGGAAGACACAATGCCTCGGGGAGTCATGCCTGTGGGAACAGCACAGACGGCATACATCATGCTAAACCTTGACCCTCTTTTTCCAGCCTCAAAGTGGAGCTGCATCACTGCCCCCTCCCCCTCCCCTCCCCACCCCCACCCTCTTTTCTGAATGAGCTTTTCAGCTTCTTGGACTGAGCAGCAAGCTACCAGTTTCCCTGTCTCTACAGTCAGTAGACAGCCAAGGTGGAGCCTCTAATTGTGTGAAAATAAATAATAAACAAATCTCCTCTAATAATTATATATAATCTCCTGGTCCTGTTTCTCTGGAAACTCCTGATAATAATATTCCCAAGGATGTCTGTGTACTAAAAAAAAAAA
>NW_022196897.1:129309829-129321032 GCF_008632895.1 Mastomys coucha | reverse complement strand
AGAGTAAAGTATAATGACATGGATGTATGAAAATACCACCACAAAAGCCGTTACTTTGTAGACTATAACAATTAATGTACAAAAAAAATTAGAGACTGGGGAGATGGCTCAGTGAATAAGAACATTTTCTGTGCCAGCACAAGGACCTGAGTTCAAGTCCCAGTACCCACATAAAATTTGGCTGTGGTCATGCATGTACCTCTAACCGTTCCAGCATTGTGGGGTCAGGGCTTGCTGGAGCTTACTGGTCAACCGCCTACCTACAGGTTCAGTGAAGACTGTTTCAAGAAAGCAAGACAGGATGACGGAGCAAGGCAGTGACACTGCACTCCAGCTGCTGTGTGTGCACTTCTGTGCACAGAACACATATATACACCCCAAAACAAAAAGATGTAAACCACATAGAAGGGCATATATAGTAAGTGTACTCTGACTCCAGGTTCTATAGCAATTTTGTCATTTTGAGCTTTCTGTCTGCTTATCCTCCACAGCTTTCACAATATCAGACTGTTACAATTAGGAAGACATCAGGACCATGAATGGAGATAAATGGAAGAGGCTAGGTTTCAGGTCAGAGTGTACATATATATGTCTCTGGGGCATGGTTTGGGGGCTCTCTAGCCTGGTGCGTGTGTGTGTGTGTGTGTGTATGTGTGTGTGTGTGTGTGTGTGTGTGTGCGTGCGCAATTTCATATGCATATGAAATTTTAAAAAGCTGAATCCTAGTCACAAAAGGTGCCCAAGCATTAGAGTTTGTAGGGTTTTGTTAAATTTATTTGTTGTGGAGCTGAGATAAACCTAGGGGTTTGCATATACTAAGCAAGGACTCTACCACAGAGCTATCACACACACACACACACACACACACACACACACACACACACACACATACACACACCCCTCAGAGCTTATTTTTAGGTGTTGTCTAGTTGGTGAAAAGAGAAAGCCGCTATGTAGTTGTAGTGATTTTAAGGTACAACTGTATTTAAAATAAAAAATAAAAACAAAACCTAGGGTCTAACGTGATCTCATTCATAATCAGCACCCTCCTATTCTCACTGGTGAATTTTGCCCAGATGGTTTTAAATCAGGATTTTAAAATCCTGGCAGTCACTGAGTGTTCCCTGAGGCCCGTGTGACAGTTGTGGAGGAGCTCAGCAGGATACACCTCGAGCTTCACTGGAGAAGAAACGTCAATGAGTTTTCAGTAACAAGTTGCAGGACTTGGGAATTTAGCTCAGCAGTAGAGTTTTCTTCTGGCAAGCACAAGGTCTTTGATCTGGTCCTCAGCACCAGGAGGAAAAACTGACACATAGAAGTGATGCTTTTGAGCACGTTGGCAGGCCACCCAAGGCTGTAGACACCTGGCATATATTCATTCAATTCATTTGATTCTCATGGGTGCCTTGCCCAACCCGAGTTGAGATGGTGTCCCAAACAAGGGACACCGGAGAGGTTGACACTCCTACCTCTGTCCACCCTGCTCATTCATATTCTAGCCATCTGGAGGTGGACGTCCAGTCTGGAGGTGAAGGAATCCTCTGCCTGTTTCTGAGGCTGGCCACAGCATCAGCTGGTGTGGTAATCAGAGCCTTTGCAGCCCACAGGGTTAAGCAGCCAGGAAGCCCAGGAATGCATGGCAGGCTGGACACAGGCAAGCTTTCCAGGAACATGGCATGGCAGGGAGATGGGTCTCTGAGCCAAGTTGCAATCTGACCCTCCATCCCTCTGGGCTTTCCCTGGAGTTCCACGCTGGCATCTTCCAGAGAGTATAGAGACTGCCTGCCTTCGTGCTTTACCCTTGAGGGCTTTACATTGCTCCTGGAGGAGAGGGGGAGTTCATGGCCCTCAGCTTGGCCTTATCCAATGTCTTTTTGGTTTCCTAACCAACTCCAGAAAATGAATCCCTAATCAGAATCCCAGAGGCAAGGGGAGTAGTATAGAAACACAGATACCCCAGGGAGGAGCTTCTACCCATTACCCTGGCCAGTGGCCACACCAAAGCCTGATATGTGCATTTCTTCCTGTAGTAACAGATGGTGGCTTAAGGGCAGACTTGTCCCATCTCCAAGTCCACACAGGGAAATTCTGCCAGGGTCTTCCTCAAGTTGAGTGAACTAGTCTCTCATGACTAGTATCCTTGTTAAACTGCAGCAATTTGAATCTGCACCAGGGGCTGATCCATGCAGTTGCCTGAGGCTCTACACACAGAGCAGCCATGGGCTCCTTTCAATTGCTCTGCTGCCACTGTCTTAATACTTAATATACTTACACTTGACCCTAGCCAAAAGGCTGGAAAGTGATGCACTATAGTATGGTTAAACACTGGGCCCTGCAAACTAGGTAACTGGCCCAAGTCTGCACTCATTAAAATGTTAGACTTTCATCATGGCACTGGCCTTGTCAGACAGAGAGGAGCTATTGTGGCTTCTCTTATTATCAAGCTTCCAGCACTTCCCCTTGCTTTTGATTAGCAGCCCCAAGCCCCAGTACAGAGGGCACCCCTCATTGTTGTAAGACACCTCTGTGTCTATATGACTTTTCTGGTTTCCTCTCGGTAAGCATACATGCTGTGGTCTTTGGTAGAGATGTCCAGTGGCAACCTAGTGTTTCTCAGTCACTCCAGGCTTAAAGCACAGAGTCCTCAGTGTGAGTACTCAACCCACAGCAGGATCTGGCTCTCTTCTCTTTTCTCTATGCTTCTGAGACATGCTCATATTATTTATTACATTATTCATTTATTTTAAAAAATTCAACGTTCATTTGTATTTATCATTCATTGCCTTATATTTATCTCACAACACTATGCAGTGTAACCTCCAAACTTAAGTATCTGGTTCCTTGTAGGATTGATACACAGGTCAGATGGTGGGGTCTAGTGCCCGCAGAGAGGATGGGAGAGATTGGGTTTCTGAGCAGTTCAGCATTGAGAACCTGGGGACAGGAAGAAGCAGCAACTGACAGTCCTGGGGCCTCCTGGTCCTGAGCTCAGCATCTCTTCAAATCCCAATAAAGTGACTTCCGGAGGAAACTGGCCATTTTCACGGTCCCGGGCTAGAAGAGGGAGATGCACAGATGCTCCTGGCTTAAACTTTCAGTCTGGCTTTCTGTGTAGGTGGCAGTGCATAGGGAGATAGAACTCCAGCCCTGGTGTGGTGAGTCTGGCACCACACACGTGGTAACTTATCCACTCATCTCATCCCGTTCTACCTAGCAGCTCTCCTGCCACTGGTAAATCTTGACCAATGCTGCCCTGGAGAAATAGTCAATGTGCCAGCCACATAAGTAATTTTAATCTTCTAGAGTCCACAGCAAGGATAAAAGAGAAGAAAAAAGATGAAAGGCATTCCAATAACATACTTCATTTTCTCCCATATTTTCAAAATATTATTTCAGTATGTAATCAATAAAAATGTTATGAGATGTCTTACATTCCTTTTTTAGGGGAAGGATTTAGCATTAAAGGGCATGTTTGATATTTTTAGCCCATGTCTACGCAGACAAGGGGTGAGCAGGCGCAGGGCCAGTAGTTACTGCTTTGCATTTTGGTCCTCAGGCCAAAGCTGGTTGCCCCAGTGACCAGCAGGTGCAGAGGAACCAGAAAGACTAGTTGCAGTTTTCTGCTTCTGAGATCCTGAAAAGGCTCTGGTGAGTCAATAGTTAATGTTTTCTTCTTTAAAAAGAAAAGTGGGGGGAGGGGGAGAGAAAGAGAGAGGGTGTGCCTGGGAACCTATATGCCACACTATACATGTGTAGAGGTCAAAGGTCAAAATCAGGAGTCTCCTGTTTCTGCCTCCTAGTGCTGGGGTTATAGACATGTCAGGCTTTCGGTCGTGAGTTCAGGGATTCTACTTAGACATGGTAAATCCTTCAGCCATCCCTCCAGCCCATGGTGTTTGTTTGTTTGTTTGTTTGTTTGTTTGTTTGAAGTCAGGTCTCACTGTGATTCCCGGCTTGATCTTGAATCTAGAAGCTGAAATACCTCTCCAGTCTCAATCACCCCGGGCACTGAGACTACCGGCACACATTCCTGCATGCTATGAATCAATAGTTTTAAAATCATGGTTTTAACCATGAGGAATAGACCAGTTCATGGTGTCTTCAAGGCTCCGAGAGAGTATGGAAGGACTCACACATTCCTTTTCTTTACACCAAGCATCTGCAGAAGAGATGCTGAAACCTCAGCATCAGGACAAAGGAGAAGGCCCTAGAACAGTGATCTCAACCTGTGGGTCATGACCCTCCAAAGACCAATTGGAAAACACGGCTCTTTATATTATGATTTATAACAGTAGCAAAATTAGTTGTGAAATAGCAACAAAGATAATGTTATGGTTGGGGGTCACCAATAGCAACAAAGATAATGTTATGGTTGGGGGTCACCACGACATGAGGAACTGTATTAAAGGGTGGCAGCATTAGGAAGGCTGAAAACCTCTGCATTAGAAGGACTAGTGAGCTGGAAGATGTCTGTGCTATTCACACCCACCCCAAGAGCTGAGAGAGAGTTGAGGGCCCCCTTGCAGACCAGTGACTCCTTGTTCCCTGTGTGTTTAGCAGCCTAGTGGCTGGGGAGAGAGCTGGTGGCTGAGTGAAGAGCCCCAGGCAAGCAGGTGTGAGGGCAGCCATGGAGTTGCATCCCACCAGGCATTTAGCAAGGGTGCAAAAGGCACTGAGAGAGCCAGTGCCCTTGGGGAAAATGCCAAGAATGTTTCCTGAACAAGTGTGGCCCCTGAAGCAATGTTTGTTCAGGGCAAATATGAGAACTCAGCCTGGAGAGAGAGAAGAAGAAGAAAATGATGCTCACACTTCAACAGAGGCTGATAAAGACAGAGGATGGATAAGGCCCTGAAAGATACCTCTCCTGGTGTGTCTGCAGTAGACAGAAAGTGAATACCTCCATGAGCTGCATTTTCATTGGCTAGTTCTGTGAAGTTGTTTTCAGAGAGATTAACTGAATGCAGGAAAACCCACATTGTCTGTGGGTGGGACCATCCTAAAGATGGAGGCTCAGATTGAAAAAAAAGTGGGCAAAGGAGAAAGCCAAATGAGCAATGGCAGTCTCCTTTCTGGCTTCGTGGCAATGCTATGAACCATGCCTTCCCCACGGTATTGACTGTATGACTTTAAACTGTGAGCCAAAATAACCCTTTCCTTCCCTAAGTTGCTTTGTGTTGGGTATTTGTTCATAACCAGGAGAAAAATAATATTATGAAAAAGAAGAAGAAGAAGAAGAAGAAGAAGAAGAAGAAGAAGAAGAAGAAGAAGAGGAGGAGGAGGAGGAGGAGGAGGAGGAGGAGGAGGAGGAAGAGGAGGAGGAGGAGGAGGGAAAGAAGAGGAGGAAGGGAGAAAGAAAAGAAAGAAAGAGAATGATCATCTCTTTAAAGGAAAGGATATTTAATTTTAAAATTCCCCCTTAGTCAGACTTACCTCCATCACTAGCTGCTTGGGATTGGTCCTTTCCCTTTATCTGGGAGGAAAGTAGGAATTAAGTCCCCTCAGCCATGTAGATCCACTCTCCTGACAATACCACCAAGTGGATATTCACTTGGGAGTGAGATTCACAATATGTAATAACAGGTACAGTGTAGCGCCAGAAACCATGGCCCAGATGTTAGATTTGGGCACAAAACAAATACAATGTCAGTCACACACACATGCAGCAGCTCCTGATCTCTTAATTTTTTTTTTCCTTTAGTGGAAGATAACTTGCTCATTAAAGCCATTGGCCTTGGAAGGGAACAATATTGTTCTCATGGGACCCTGATTAGTTTTAAAGAGAGCAATTTGTCAAAAATGGGCATGAATGGGGCCTTGGGGGTGGGGTAGATTGTGACAGAGCACATGCTTAGCAAATGTAACTTCCTGAATTCAATCCGCAGCACCAGAATAAATGGGTAAACAAAGAGCAGACTGGTCCTTCTCTATCCTCTGGCTTTCTACTTCGCTCTGTGATCTCCTCACCCCAGCCCATGGCACCATTCTGCCATGCTTTGATGTGCTTGGAAGGATCCTTTCAGAGGCCAAACACATAATGTCATCCTATAGTGGTCTCTCAAGCTCCAGAATTATGAGCTAAGAAGAAACCCTTTCGTTATAGAATCCCTAGATCAAGTATTTTGTTACAGCAATGGTCACTAGATATTCCGATCCCACTGGCTATCCCTAAGGCCATCTTGCTCTGGGAATGCATCTTAGAATGACTCTGATCTCCTCACCAGGGTGGATGTCTCAGGATGCAGGCTCTCAACACACCATGGTTATGCAGGTGCCCTGACAGAGGTGGGAGTGCACATGAGTCATCTGTCTTAACAGTTCTGTCTCAGACTTCCGTAGTAGACCTAGCTCTATCAAGTCCTGAGTGTTTGAACGCTGAGCTGTTCCTGCTAGTCTCAGCTGCTCTGCACAGGCTCAATCCTATTTGCCCATCATCTACAAGCCTTGAATGCCCCTAAGCACTTGGGGTCAGCACCAGTGAAGCCTGTGGCACCCTGCCAAATGACAGCATTTTCCTCTGATGGTCACTGGGACACATGGCAGGGGCTGCCATCTGGCAGGATGAAAGGAAGACAGGTTAGAAAGAGGAGTCAGAGAAGAAAAAAAGCAATGCACCTTGTTGAAACCTTTGGTGACCAAATTGATGGCAAGTTCATGGCTGATGCCGTCTACCCAGGCCACATCCTTTTCCCCAATGGGTTCAGAGAGGAAGGCTCTCAGCCTGGGAGACATGTTGTCCATCTCCTGCAATAGACATGGGTGGAGAAAGGGTTAGGCAATGTCTAATTGCTCATACTACAGTAGACACTGGGGAGGTCTCTTGGTCCAGGGATGGAGGGCAACAGATGGCAGACTGGAATCTGTCATTCAGTATATACTGGGGACTTTAAAATGCCAGGTGTACTGTCCTATGCTGCAGGCCTTTATGCTTCCATTCACACCTGGATGGAGGAAATGCACGCTGAAGACTGTGGAAGAATTAGATCAATCCAACCCCACAACAGCGGAAAGTGAGCTTGATGCTAAGAGTTCCAAGCTCCCTTCTGATTCTTTCACCCGGCACACTTAAAGAAACAGCTGGTGGGGCTGGAGAGATGGCTCAGCCAGTAAAGGCTAGGCTCACAACCAAAAAAAAAAAAAAAAAAAAAAAACAAGAAACAGCTGATAAGATGACTCAGTGGGTAAAGGCTCTGGCCACAAGCCTGACATCCTGAGTTTAATCCTCTAAACCAGTGGTTCTCTCAACCTTCCTAATGCTGCGACCTTTTGATATAGATCTTCACTTTGTGGTGACCATAAAATTATTTTGTTGCTACTTCTTCTTTTTTTTTTTTTTTGGTTTTTTGAGACAGGGTTTCTCCGTGTAGCCCTGGCTGCCCTGGAACTCAGTCTGTAGACCAGGCTGGCCTTGAACTCAGAAATCTGCCTGCCTCTGCCTCCCAAGTGCTGGGATTAAAGGCGTGTGCGCCACCACCGCCAGGCCTTGTTGCTACTTCTTAATTGTAATTTTGCTACTGTTACAAATGTAACAAATATCTGATACACAAGATATCTGATATGTGACCCTTGTAGGAGTTACAATCCAAGGTTGAGAACTACTGCTCTAAGCCCATATGTGATGGCTATGTTTTAAATGTCAACTTGCCACAGTTTAGAATCACGGAGGGGGGGGGGGAAGAGAACCTGAATGAGAGATTTGCTCAATCACATTAGCTGATGTGCATGTATGTCTGTGAGGGACTGTATTGTTAATTGCTGTAGGAGGACCTGGCTCACCTTGGGCAGCACTGTTCCCTAGGCAAAGTGTGCTGAACTATATAGAACAGAAGGAAGCTAGCTGAGCAGGCAGGTAGCTTCGGTCCATTCTTTTCTCTCCACTCTGCTCTTGACCGTGGATGAAGTGTGACTAGCTGCTTGGGTCCCCTCAATGATGGTAATCGTAAGCTGAAATAAATCCTGTCCTCCACACCTTGCTTGTTTGTCGCAGCAACAAAAATGAAACTAGGGTATTGTGTGAAGGCAGGGGTAGAGAATGGACTTCATAGAGTGGTCCTCCAGCCTCCATATGCACACCATGGCGCATGCACACCATGGCGCATGCACACATACACATACACACACATCATCACCACCACCACCACAATAATGATAAATATAAAAGCTTAAAAGAAAATGTCATAAGGAAACACATTTAAAAAAAACCCTGCTTTCTTTGCCTAACTGACCTCTCTTAGCCACCTGATGGTGATTTTTTTTTTTTTTTTTTTTTTTTGTCATACTTGTACTTTAGCTTTTATCAAACTCTGTGATGGGCATCATAAAGTGCCAAAGTTCAGACTGAGGTTGGACATGGTACAATTGAGGCACTTCATCAAGACTGCTAGTAGTAGCTCATATCCTGAACCTCTCCACACAGGGGACAGGAGTGACACTCAGCAGTAAGACATTTGTCTGATGGTCACAAGGTCCTGGAATAGATCTCCAGAAACCAAAACAAACAAATGAAACCATCCCCCAAAACGAACAAACAAGAAACTCCTCAAGCTCTGGACTCTGTCATAGTTTGAATCTGAAAGTCCCCCACCAGCTCCTATTTTGAACACTTGGTCCCCAGCTTGGGGGACGGGGTACTATTTGAAAGACCAAGGAGCCTTTAGAAGGAAGGGCTTTGGCTAAGAGGAAACTAGGCCACAGAGGGGAGGGGCCTTTAGAGGGGCCTCTGGCCCACATTCTCTGCTTCCCAGACTACCACAAAGTGAGGAATCCCTGCCATGTGCTCCTCCACCATGGGCTAATCCCATCATGCCTTTCGTGCCTTGATGGACTGAAGTATTTCCAAAACCATACTTTGACACACTCGCTCAAGAAGAAAAAGGGAATTATATATACCCTGGCTTCCTTCTTATCCAGCTTTTTTCCACCAAGCCCCTAGATTTTGAATAGGGCTGTTTGTACTCGGGTTCAGGCTTTCCCCACTTAGTGTCTCACATGCCAGTCTTTTCTGGAAACAAACACCAGTTCTAGATACTTCTTAATCTAGTCATATTAACCCCAATGGTAGAGCACCTTGCCTGTATTCACAAGACCCTGGGCTAGATTCTCAGCATCAGGGAATTTGGGGACTATGCATTGCGTCATAGCACTGGCTCTATCTGTGTAAGGTCTGTGTCCTAGCATAACCAGTTTTTGGTTTTTGCTGAGCAATGATCGCTATCTTCCTTGCTGCTCTGACTTGACCATCTCTTCTCAGCCAATCCCACGTTTGAGGGCTTGTTCACTGCAGCATCCCTTTCTTGATAGCAATCTGTTTCAGCTTGTGATTCAAGGGACAGAAAATCCAGTTTTAAATGGCTCACACAAGATTTAATTATCTGAACATTCAAATGTGTTCAGCTATGTCTGGACCAAGATAGCATTCTTGATTCAGCCTTCCTTTGTTCGTCAGCTCAATTCTTACCTTATGTTCTCAGAAAGAATCTGGTTGCCCCAGGGCCTGACATGGTTTTTGCAAAGAGCACTCCCTCCTCCAAAGGGAAACAGAGTTCTTTTTCCCTGCAAAGCTTCAACAGATGCTTTCTCTAATCCATATTATCATACACAAGGCCCTACAATGGAAGTTCTGGCCTGAATAATATATGTATATCTACATTAATGTATATATATATAATAATGTACACACACACATATGGACACACACACGTGTGTGTGTGTACATATATATACTCTTCCTGTAGGATTTCAAAAGTCATGAGCTCCCTGAGTAGGGGCTAATTATCCAGTATCATAATAGAGTAATAGAGCATCTACTGCATAAATACCCAGTAGATCATGAGGAATCAAGGACTTCGATTGTCTCTCCCTACTGCAGCCCATCCCTCATGCTTAGGGTACCACGGCTGACACGTGGTAGACACTGGACAACATAAATGTGTGATCAGATGCATCCAGCTCATCATTCTCCTGCCCCACCCTCCTGACCTTTCTTCGAAGCAGATCTCCTCTTGTTCGCCTTCTTACCCTCCCGTTCGTTTTGGAACGTCTTGGAGAAAGGATAGATCTGAAAGCTGGTTTTCGAGAGCCTTGTCTGTCAGCAGACCCTGGGGAGGAGAGAAGACAGGAGAGGCTGTGGAGAGTCCTCTGACGCTGCTGCTCAGATCTGCAGATGAGCTCTAACCATGATATGGAAGACTCTAACCCTTTTCTTCTGTGTATCGTTCACCCAATACAAAAGACTGTTCAAGGCCAGCATTAGCAGAGGAACACCTCAGCACCCATGATCCTCTGAGTGATGGTTGGATTTTGTGGTCTGCTGCAGCCCAGATCAGGTTCACCATTTTTGAGTAAGGAATAGCCTGGAAGTTCCATGGGCCATGCTAACTTTGCCCAGGGAAAATTCTACCCCCTATCCACCTTAGCCATCTGTTAAGATAACCTGCTCCCCCCCACCCCCACCCCCACACTCTTCCTAAGAACAAATGGAAACTACAGCAATGTTATCAGTGCACCAGCCCGGCCGACAAAGAAGGCAACAATTGGCATGCTTGTTTTTCCCACACCTGAACCCACTCAGTTCCTTGAAATACCTGCAAACACATCAAAGGGAGAAGGCAGGAGTATTTCCCCCTCTTAAGACCCACAGCAGGGATCACAAGGAAAGGATGACATCAATGGATCACAGTCAGGGGTGAAGTGGCTTCAGGAGAATAATTCTTGCTTGTCAAAATGGGAGACCAGTGTGTGTGTGTGTGTGTGTGTGTGTGTGTGTGTGTGTGTGTTACTGACATCTAATGGGTGAGTCCACAGACACTCGTAAACTTGCTCAGGACAGTCCTTGCAATCTAGAATTCTGTGGGACAGTGGTGAAAACATTGGTAGATGGAAGAATGAATGACAGATGAGAGATAGGCTTGGGTAGACTTTGTGAGGAATGGCAGAAGGGCTTTGAGGGATGCAAGGAAAGCAAGAAGTGTCCTAGGAAAGATATTCCAGCAGCTGGCAGGCTCTTCAGAGTCTTTAGGGTACCCCCAGTGAACACTCATATGGGCACTTTTCCTTTATAAGCATCAGACCCAGCCTTTAGTGAAGAGAAGAAAATGTGTGTGCGCATGCAGACATGCACAAGCATTTGAGTACATGAGCACACACACACACACACACACAGAGAGAGAGAGAGAGAGAGAGAGAGACAGAGACAGAGACAGAGACA
>NW_022196897.1:129296487-129309744 GCF_008632895.1 Mastomys coucha | reverse complement strand
ACACACACACACACACACACACACACACACACACACACACACACACAAACACATATACACACACACACTTTACAAGTGAAGAAACAGATAGCAAGCTGTTACTGGTTTTGACAAGTACTTGATTCTCATTTTACATGATGCAGAAGAGAGTCTAAAGGAAAGTAAAGAGAAGTGGTAAGTGGGTGGGACCATGCTAAAAGGAGATACTGTTGTTCTGCTACAAAGTGTCTACTAGAACTCTTAAGGACTCGAAATGCTGTAGGAAAGGCAATTCAGCTGATTTTCTGAAGCTGTGTTGGACTGGGAGAAGAGTTTTAGACATTGTCTAAATAGATATTGTTTTAATGACCTTTGTGTTATTACCAGATGACAATAGATGCTATGAGACTGGTCTATTATTACGGTGGTTCTCAACCTGTGGGTCATGACCCCTCTGGCAAACATCTATCGCCAAAACATATTTACATTGCAATCCATAACAGTAGCATACAAAATTACAGTCATGAAGTAGCAGTGAAAATGATTTTATGGTTGGGGTTCTGTACTAAAGAGTCGCAGCACTAGGAAGGGTAAGAACCTCTGTGTTATTGCTAATAATGATAAATTATTTGGTCCTAAACCACTACACACAGCTGATGGGAATGTAATCAGTATAGCCACTATAAAAGTTTCTCAAAAACTAAAAATAGAACTACCACAAAGCCCAAATATACTTCCTTCGCCTGGACATACACCTGAAGGGATCTAAGATAGCACACTACAGAGGCACCTGCACACCCATGCTTGCTCTGGCACTAGTCACAAGAACCATAGCTTACATGCCCATCGACAGATGACTACATAAAGAAAATGTGGACTGGGTGGTGGTGGAGCACGCCTTTAATCCCAGCATTTGGGAGGCAGAGGTAGGTGGATTTCTGAGTTCGAGGCCAGCCTGGTCTACAGAGTGAGTTCCAGGACAGCCAAGGCTACACAGAGAAACCCTGTCTCAACAAAACAAAACAAACAAACAAAAAAAAAAAAACAAAGAAAATGTGGTGTGTACACACAATGGAGCTTTACTCCTTTATTCAGTCATTATATGGTGTGCTGTGGGAAAACAGACACAACTGGAGATCATCCTGTTAAGCAAAACAAGCCAGACTCAGAAAAATATTGCGTGCATTTGAGAATATGTCAAATCAGATTTTAAAAACAAAACAAAACAAACAAAAGACATAGGGATGACGATTTGAGAAAAGAAAGGGAACAACCGGAGGGGAAGAGAGAACCAGAAGGTGTTGGGGGAGAAGGAACGAGGAGGTGGTGTTTGGGTTACAAACGATCAAAGAATGCTGTATACACGTATGAAAATGTCATATAAAACACTACTTTGCACATATAAAAAGCACATTCACCCAGTGGTGGTGGTGCACACCTTTAATCCCAGCATTTGGGAGGCAGAGGTAGGTGGATTTCTGAGTTCGAGGCCAGCCTGATCTACAGAGTGAGTTCCAGGATAGCCAGGGCTATACAGAGAAACCCTGTCTCAAAAAACAAAAAAACAAAACAAAACAAAAACAACAACAACAACAACAACAAAAAAAAACCACATTCACTTTTAAAAACAGAATTATTCAGCCTTAAATGTCAACAGTGGTAAAGTTAGAGACCCTGGGCTAAAAGTAATAGGAAATCCTGATTCAAACGCTCTTAAACAGTAGATTCACTCCCAATCTCAGGTAACCTGAACTGCTTCTAATGACCTGGATCTGGGAATTTGTCAACTGATATCTCTGTAGTCTTATCAGGACCTGATTATCTGTCCTCCAGGTTCCAAAATGCCGACAGATTTTTTTTCCTCTGGTCTTTCTCAGTGTGAAAATGCCCAAAGGAAGGGTTCTCCATTTCTCCTTGGGTGTTCCTAAAGGCACATCACCTTCCCTTAGTTTCAAGACCTAGAATCAGACCACACAGGCTACCACCCACCTGTCACTGGCCAGGAGAGAGATCAGCTCAGGGTGCTGTGTGTGCTCAGCCTCCCTGAAGCTCAGCCAATGACAGCTTCCTGACAGGAAGGGCGAAGAGAAGAGCAGAAGCTGGAAAATCAAACGACAGCATCGTCTGATAGTCCAGCACAGCCGAGGCTCCTTTCAAAGAACGTGCTGGGGCTACCTGAAGCCTTGTTGAAAACATCAGTCCTGACTCCACAGGCCTGGGATGGACCTTTGATTCTGTGTTTTTGACAGGCTCCACAGAGAGGGCAGGAGGATGGCTGGCCAACGGTCATACATTGAGCAAATCACCACGCAATATCATGTATTTCTTTTATGTTTTTTATTACATAAAACTTGACATCTTGGCCTGGTGAGATGGCTCGGAAGGGGTTAAGACACTACCAAGCCTGAAGACCTGAGCCCCTTCTACATGGTAGGAGGAAAGAAGTAACTTCTGTGACTTATTCTCTGGCTTCCAAACGTGCTTTTGTGACATGTATGCCCCAATCTCAATGTAATAAACAGAAGGTTTTGTTGTTGTTGTTGTTTCAAGACAGGGTTTCTCTTTATAGCCCTGACTGTCCTGGAACTCACTCTATAGACCAGGCTGGCCTCGGACTCAGAAATCTGCCTGCTTCTGCCTCCCAAGTGCTGGGATTAAAGGTATGAGCTACCACTGCCCAGCAATAAACAGTGTTTTTAAGGTTGTCATTTAACCCTTTTTAGATGTGTAGTTTGGAATGCTGAGTGTTTTTACATTGGTGTGCAAGCCATCTCTGGGCCTCTTCTACAAACAGAGCCCCCACACCCATGAACAATGACTCCCCCATACTCTTCCCTTAGACCCCTGGCCTTCAATTATCTACTTTGTTCCCATGGATTGGCTGATCTAGACACCTTATACACATGGAATCTCCCAGTATCCTTTTGTGAAATTTTACTTAGCATTATGTCTTCAGGGTTCACCTATACTGTTGCTTATACTGGCATGGTCCTCCTTTTTAAGGATGGATAATATTCAGTCACATGCAACAGACCACACTTTTCCTGGTCTTCATCTCTAAGATGCTCGGTCACTCCCAACCTCTGACCTCTGTCAGAATTGCTGGCGTGAATATGGGAGCATAAATGTGCCCCTGAAGTCCTGATTCTAACTCTTTAAGAGAACAGATCCAGAAGCAGAAATGCGGTGTGACATGGTAACCCTGTTTCAGTTTCTTTAGCAATCATCATGGCTCTGTTGGATTAAACATGACTCCGCATTATACTCATGTGAAGATGACTTTTGTTTGTTTGACTTCCCTACCGGGGAAAACGGAGTTTTCTCAGTGGCCGAGTTCTGGACCATAAAGGGCTGCTTGGGGAGGACACACTGGCAAAGAATGACTTCAATCAATTCCGGTTTTAGATGCTCAACAAGTCTCCTGCTTAAATGAAGAATAAAGGAGTCAGTGGTCCCTCCTCCAGGGTTCAGTTTATTTATCTTGGAATTTGGATGGGCCTCCAAATCTTTCAAAACCACCTTAAGTGGAAGCTGGGCTTGGTGGCTTGTTTCTTTAGTCCTAACACTCAGGAGGCATAGCCAGGTGATGTCTATGAGTTTGGTCAGCATAGAAAGATCCAAGACAGTTAGGGCAACATACACACAAACACCAAACAAACACCACCTACCTCAACCAAACAAACAACACCATCACCACTCTCACCAAACAACAACAATACAACCAACAGCAGCAGCACCCCTTTATAGTGTGTCTGAGATTTGAGAACCACTGCTTCCTTATTTTTCTCAGAAACTTCTTGGCTACTTTGCTACACTGATGGACTCCAGCTGAGTCGGATTTTGTGCTGGGACTGGCGTGTCTGTGTTGCCATATGGCACACTCAGCCCAGCTCTACAGCAGTGTCATCTCAAGCTACCGGGCACATCAGATCCTCATTAGACACCAGTATGAAGGCAATCATCCTTCCACTCCCCATAGCTCTGAACTCAGAGAACTCAGAGCCGGCAGGCCTTAGGGACCTCCTTCTCCCTCTTCTTCCTTCCTTCCTCCCTCCCTCCCTTCCTTCCTTCCTTCCTTCCTCCCTTCCTTTTTTCTTTTGAAATTCAAAACTATTTATTTTAAAGGGAAATTTATCTAGGATGTATTTATGTAGTGTAATCAAAGCAGAATTACTCTACAAGCTTGGGGATGAGGTGAGATCACTGGTACCAGAGAGTAACCCCTGCCCTCCTGTACTCCCCAAACCTGTCTCTGACCTATCCTAAATCATTCCACCTACTGAAAAACAAAGACTGAAGAACTGAATCCATGTGCTGGAGACTCTGCACCTATTGAGTGGCCTGACTTTCTGTGTCCCAGTGGAGTATCCCCGTCTGGGGACATACCTGTAATCCCCGGGCGCTCCAGTTGGGCACAAGATTGAGTACTTAGCCACAGATACCATCAGAGCACCTGCAAATGTCTCAGAATAATCCTGCTGGGAAGACCCTCCTATTACAGGATGTTCCCTCGGTGGCTGGGTTTTAAACCACAAAGAATTGCTTGTAGAGGACCCACTGGCATGGAATGACCTCAATCAAGTCTAGTTTAAGGTACTCAGCAAGTCATCTGCTCAAATAAAGAATAAAGGAGCTAGCGGGATTTAATTGCAATCCCCCAAGGAACTGCCCTGCCCCTGAAAGCTCGAAGCCATTTAAAGGTCATTCTCAAAGGCTACATAATAGGTCTTAAACCAGAAACCACACCCCCAAGATAAATGGGGTGAGATGGAGGAACTTCAGAAATGTCATGCAAATGCCTATCTGGGGTTTGGGGTACAAGCTCCAGGTGGGACATGATAGTAGGTGTGTCTATCCCTTGGCCCATTGGGTCACATGTACTGAGGACAGTTCTCTGTGGCCCAGGACCAAACCACAAACTTACTTAAAGCAGTATGACATTGTGTGTGTGTGTGTGTGTGTGTGTGTGTGTGTGTGTGTGTGTGTGTTTGAGCATGAACTTTGTAAATGACAGCTCGTGTCGCAGGGTCAATAGGTTGGACCCCCATGTTTAGAGGAATTCAAAATGGAACCTCTCCCAGGAACCACCAGTAGCTGAAAGCGAAGCTTATGTTCTCTGAGAACTGTAAGAGATGACACAGAACTAACACTTGTTAGAGTAAAATTGTTTTCTTGAAATGTGAATTGGAAAAGTACTTTATTTCAAAGTACTTTATATAACCTATGATTTAAGTGCATGCAATTATGAAACCAAGCAATGTATATACAACCATCTTGTCTGTGTCCCTAAAAGTTTATATATCCAAATGGATAGAAATCATCCTTATGAGAACTTACTTTCCAAAGAGTGAGAGATTATCTTATTTTCATGATGGTTGTTGGCCTCTATGGTATTGCCCAGACCAGGGGACTGACATAGTGAGACTTAAACTTCCCATCTGATCTTGCAATGAGGACAAGAGGGGGCATTATAAGGAAAAATATGGACTGTGGATCCTGAAGGCATCAGGAATGTTAGCAGTAGCTAAGTGGCAGTGTGCTTGGCCAGGAATATGTGATCCTGGGTTCAATTTCTCGGAAGTAAACAAAAAAGAAAAAGAAAGGAAGAAAGAAAGGAAGGAAGGAAGGAAGGAAGAAGGAAAGAAAGGAGGGACAAAAAGGGAAAAAAAGAAACTACTAAAAGTATCTTGTCCTGTTAAATACTATGGAGGGCTGGAGGGTTGGCCCAGTGATTAGGAGTGCCTGTTAGTCTTGCAGAGGACCTGGGTTTAATTTATAGCATCCATGTGGCTGCTGACAACCATCTATAACTTCAGTCCCAGGAGGTCTGATACCCTCTTCTGACCTCCACAAGCATCAGGCAGGAATGTGGTGTTCATACATGCAAGCAAAACACTCATGTACATAAAATAATAAAACCTAAAGTTTTTAAAATGCTGTGCATTGTCAAGACTGGGACACTAGGACGAGAGGGAAGGGTGTAAGATCCCTCCCCTCCCTGAGGGGCCACAGACAAGTTCATGGTTGCTGGGGGAGGGGAGTCATAGTCCTCAGTAGTGTGGCCACTGGTATGTTGTTGCTCTTACTGAAGCAAACAGTTCCCTCACCTGTGCTCATGCAAGCAATGCTAATAAAATGCAATGTGGGAAAAAGGACAGGGAATTTTTTTGGAGGGGCATTGTAGGAGGGAGTAGAGCGGGGTAATAAGGACGGTTAATGGGGGGTTATGATTAAAGTGCTTTGCATGCATGTGTGCAACTGTGAAAGAATAGTGCAAAAATACCGTGCAGAGTGTATTTCTTATGGGATTTAGTGCCGAGAAAAAAGTGTGCCTTTCTAAATAGGTGCATTCTACCTTTATGATAAAAAGAGTTCACAAGTGCTCTGTATGGGCCACTAGGAATAAATCTGATGACTGGAAAACACAGGGAGCAGGCAGATTAGCATCCTCACCCTGCTGGTCTGGTTGATTCCTTTGTTCAATGACTTCATTTTCCATACTTCTTTTTATTTAATATTTTAAATTTGTGTATCCAGAGCACGCATGCTCACTACTCCTATCCATGCTCACCACTCCTTTCTTCCTTCCCTCCCTCCCTTCTTCCCTCCTTCCTTCTTTCCCCCTTTCTTGTTCTTTTCTCCTCTCTGCATCCCTGCCTCCTTCTTTTTCTTGAGACAGGACTCTCCTTGCTAAGTAGTTTGGGCTGTCGTCAAACTCTCCATCCTCCTACCTTAGTCTCTGAGTTCCGAGGTCATAAGCATGCATTGTCATGACCAGCTATACTCTTCATTGATTGCAGTGTTGCTATACAGTAGGTCTCAAAGACTCAGGGCCTAATAACTCAGGACTGTCCATCCCAGCTACTCTGAAGGCAGAGGTAGGAGGATCACAAATTCAAAGCCCACTGAATAACTCATAAGGCTTTTATTTTGAAATAAAAAGCAAAATAGGGCTGGGAATGTAGCTAAGTGATAGAGTCTTTGCCAAACATACAGGAGGCCCTAAGATTATTGTCCAGAGAAGAGGACAGAGGGAGGGACAGACAGACGAATACACAGACACAGACAGAGAGTAAGGGAGAGAGAGAGAGGGAGAGAGAGAGAGGGAGAGAGAGAGAGAGAGAGAGAGAGAGAGAGAGAGCTTAAAGTTGTGAAGAATATGAATCCTCCTAAGGCAAGCACATTAGAGACATTATATCCAGCCTCTACCACAGAACAGTGCAGGGCTCATAGCCCCCGAGAAAGAATTGTGGGAGTGAGAGCCACAGGTGTGACAGCCATGGATGCTGTCCTGATGCAGTTGACCTGGAGCGTGGGCACACTCCCACGCCCCCTCCACTGGAGTCTGAGGGAAAGCTGGCAGCCAGACACTACTTCCTGGAGCTCTAGACCCTTTTCTCCATTCTTCAAGCTATGGCTTCTTCCTTCAAACAGTCTCTTGTGGAGAAAGGGTGAAAGGAAAGGTGATGTTTTCATTTCATTTTGCTACTGAGATAAATCACTCTGACCTAGAGTCACTTGGGGAGGAAAGGGTTCCTTTGGTTAACACCTCCGAGTCCCAGTACCTCCTTGAAAGAAGTCTAGACAGACACATAAGCAGGATCTTGAAGAAGAAACTACAAAGGGATGCTGCTTTCTGCTTGCTTCTGGCTAGCTTAGGCAGCCCAGGACCACCTTGCCTCCTCCTGTAGGGAGCCGCAGCTGCCACCCTATACATATATATTGAACACCTGGTCTCCAGCCAGAGCAGAGAGCATTGAGATAAACAGGCCTTAGTTGGAAAAGCTGTGTGCCTCCAGTTTGTGATGCAAGCTGGCATGATTTCCTGCAGCCTATTGTGCTTTGCCACATAGCCGATGCTGATTGGGACCAGGGAAAGTATTTAACCCACAAGGGCTGGGGGCTGGTAGGAGTATTGAGTAAGTATGTAGAGATAGTAAGTATGTAGAATTAGGGCTGGTGATGGGCTGGGATAGATAGTAAGTATGTAGAGAATAAGAAGTAGTGAGTAAGTATGTAGAATTAGGGCTGGTGATGGGTTATGTAAGATTTAGGAGTAAGTATTTAGAATTGGGGCTGGTAATGGGATAGGAGAGAAGATGTAGATATAGAAGTAAGATGTAAGGATAGATGTAAGATATAGAATTAGGAATAAGTATGTAACTAATAAGATGTAACTAATAAGATGTAAGTAGTAATAAGTAAGATGTAAGAAGAAGATATAGAAGAATATAAAAGAAGCTAGCAAGAGAAGAAGTAAATATGAAGGTTCCTGATTAAACTGCATGGAGAAGGGCTCACTGTTTGCCTCCTTACTTCTAACTTGACTGGGAAAGGTGTACGACATCCTCCCACAGTGGGCGGGGACTTTTTAGTCAATTTGACAGTTGAGGCTAGTGAGGACAGGTTATATACTATTGCCTGGATGCTGGGGTTTCAATATGAGGTGCTCAGAGTCTCAGGAGGCATGGCAAGGCTGCCCTCACACATGAGGAAGAAAGCCCTATCCTCATGGCTTCCGAGAGCTCCCAGATGGCTACATTTTATAAAGTTAGCTCAAGGACTATGTCCAAGGCACACACTGCTCACTGCAGTCTTGTGAGACCACCAGTGAAGACCCCCACATGACAAGGAAAGCAGTCTTGGGAGGAGGGAGGGACAGATTCCCACGTGCTCACTGGCATGCTGGATCCAGCCATGCCTGAAGGCATCCGCCTTTGGAATTCTCAATTATCTTAGGAAAATTCAAAGTATTGCCCACTTTTGGGGGATGACATTACTTATACAACAAAGGGCCCTACATGATAGACCTCCAAAGTTCACTTACTAGCTCACTCAATTCATTCAATAGAGTCCTGGGATGGGACATTGGTTCCATGGCCTAGGCCTTGGAAAGAGAGAAAGTCATATCTATAACCAGTGATGTACACCTTTCAAACACAGAGGTTGCATTTGCTGTCCTTACCCCAAGTTTTCTTTCTACAATGAAAAGCAAGCTCTCTTATTCCTCTGCGATTCCTCTGCTGGCTTCCAAATATTCCTTCTACAGTAGATGTTTGTCTTGTCCGGTCTGCCAGTGATGACCAAGTAAATTCAACCAGCCCCAGGGGTTCAGTGAGCATCATCCATACTTAACAACATAATCTTTGAACTTGTTGGGCAGGGCCTGCAAACTGAGGCTTCTCCACAGGCCCATAGTAGAAGGACCCAGTGAATTTAACATCACCAAGGGAAGGAAGGGCTCCCATCCTTGGGGTACTGAAAAGGGAATAGAAGTAAAGGTCAAAACTTCAGACTTTGTTTCTGAAGATGACTGCTAAGTCCTGGCAGGGTGGCTGGGCTAGAGGGAGGAGTCCTGAGTTTGGCTCAAATCTGCCCATAGCCAGTTGGCTAAGCCTGAGCCAATCGTCTGTGCTTCATCAAACCAGAATGCTAGGCGTATTAGAGCTCTGCAAGCTGGATCCTTGCCACACTGGGCCTCTGTTCATTTACAGTCTTCAGATGGCACAGAGCTCAAACAGGCTCTGTTCTACCAGTTTCCAATCCAAATTGCTCTGAAAACCGGAGTGATCTATTTTTTCTTCTTCTTTTTCTTTTTTCTTTTATTTTTTGGCAGGGGGTACATGCTTAGGAGCCAAACCTGGCCTGAATGGACATGAGGCTATTTATAGTCCCTATTATCCCATTTGGTGTGAGTATTTATACATTTCATCAAGAGAATATTAATGGGTTTGTTTACAGGGTGCTGGGCCAGACTCCACTGGGAATGTCTGGGAGACACAGAACAGGCACCATATGATATTGTCTTCCTAATATTAAAAATGTCCGAAGACCTCAAAACTTCTACCCACTTCTCCAGCGATGAATAAGGCTCTATGGATCCACACCAAGTGTGTAGTGTGTAGTGTGCAGCCAAGACACCTGCAAAAGTTCCCAGGGTAAATTAATGGTTCTCAAAGCCTGTCTATGCCCCATCTCACCCATGGCTATGAATCTCTCAACACAAGTTCAGAATCAGATTGTACAATTACTGAGTCATTTGAGTCAACAATGGACATTATGGATGAAAGGGGCTCAGGATTACAATGGAGTTGAAACTCCCTATGACCTAGAATCATTCGTAACTTGGTGCATTGTTTGCAGCATAGATCAACATCCTGCTGACTGTTTAGCATTGGAGTAGAGAGGTAGCTCAGCTGCTCAAGTGCATGCCGTGTCCGCATAGGTTTGCATGTAAAAAAGTCAGGGTGGTGACACATACCTATGATGCCAGCCCTGAGAAGGCTGTAATAAGAGGTTCGCTGGAGCTCACTAGCCACTCATGATACCAATGAGAGAGCTCCGAGTTCGTGAGAGACCCTGTGTATTAGATGCCTTTCTTGTTGCTATGATAAAAATATTTGAAAACAAACAACTCAGAAAAGAGGGGTTAGTTTTGGCTCACGGTTCAAGAGTGAAGCCTATGGTGGTGACAGGAGCTTGTCATAGCTGTCACATTGTATCAGCAGTCAAGAAGCAGAAAGGGTGGATACCCCTGCTTAGCTCGCTTTACTCAGTCTGAGACACCAGCCATGGGAGTCCTGTTACCCATACTTAGGATGGGTCTTCCCAGCTCAGACAACCTAATCTAGAAAGATCTCTTGCAGAAACACCCAGAGATTTGTTTCCCTGGTGATTATAAATCTCATCAAGTTGATGGTGAGGACTAATCATCATCTTCTGTCTGAAAAACTAAAGTGGAGAGCCAGAAAGATGGCTCAGCAGGCAAAGGTCCTTCCCACACAAGCTTGGTGACCTGGATTTGATTCCCAGAAGAACCCACATAAAGATAGAATGAGAGAACCAACCCCAAAAGCTGGCCTCTGACCACTACCTCACATGCACACACACACACACACACACACACACACACACACACACACACAATTTCTTAAACAGATAAAGAGCAATCAAGACTCTCAATATCAACCTCTGATCTCTACACACATACAGATGTACACACATATGCACGAATCCACACATGCAAACATATATACACACTCAAAAGTTCAATGTATACAGCTACCAATTATGGGCAATGTATAGGACTTGATAATGACAATCAATCTTATGTTAGTAGCCTATACATTTATGATATATAGGCTCTCTGTCCGCTCCACTCTCTGCCTTGCACAGTGGCATCACATCAGGCCAAGTGCACTGTGATTTTTTGGACTTTTTTCTCCAAATCTGTGCACTTTCTAAAACCCCTTATTCTACTAACTTAGTTGCCTCTGACATTTTGTTGCAGTAGTTCAAAGGTTCACACCTAACCTGACAGCCTTAGACAGCCCAGCACCTGTCTCTTGATGGCAGCGAGCGGCCATGTCCTGTGACTGACCCAGACCTGTTAGGCATGTCTAAGAATGCTCTCTGATGTCCACACAGCCATGGACTCCACTGTTTCTCAGCATACCTCCCTATCCTTAAGCAACCCATACCTGCAAGTTTTCAGCTTCTGTAAAATCCTGCCTAGCCTACGGTACCTTTATTCTAGCAGTGACCGGTCCCAGTCATATCTGTCCTCCCTGAAAACATTCCCTTCCTTTAGGGCCCCATTCTCTGTGAAAGACTGAGAGCAGATTTAGTAACAGTCATGTGGAGAGCAGATGAGAGAAGGCTGTAGCTCGGTAGTGCAGTGATTAACAGCCAGTATCATAAACTGTGGGTTCTGACTCTGAATGAGATCACATAACTTGATGTAGTGGTTTCGAAAAATGTGGCAATGACACGAAATCAGACACACGACGAACCCGAGGTGTTTCTGTCAGTGTGACTTGTGCTGTATCACATGGTTCCTTGCAGTCTCGCTTCTGCATACATGGCACACATGGTGTAGTGCACATACCAACACACACGACACTGGTAAGGGCTATCTAAAATACCTCAGCCGAGGCTCAGGACTCCTGTGAGCTCTGAATTCCAGTCTTCCTACTGAGGGCAGAAAAACTCTTCTTAGAGTTTAATTATGGAAAACAAAGGCTTAATATGTTCCTCATCCTTGCTCAACATGTAAGTATCACAGTAGTACATCTTTGGGTTGTTCTGTAAGTGAACTTTTAAAATTTTTCCCAAGATTACCTATCTATCTATCTATCTATCTATCTATCTATCTATCTATCTATCTATCTATCTATCTATCTATCTGATTTGTATGAGTCTCTTTAGTGTTGCTCATATATACATGAGCTTAGAGCTGTCCACTTGGGAATGAGTAACCTATTAGGGGATTTGTCCCTAAAGAAGATCGATTCTCCTTCTCTTAGCAGCCATTGATTGCTTGGAAGTAGCTCTTCATCTAGAGGTGGGCCCTTGTGAAGTTGTCCCCATCCACATTAGCACGTCAACTGACGTTGTCATTGCTCAGGCCTTGTTTAGGTGAGCATATCGCTGGGATATATTCAGCTTCCCTGTCATATATAGAAGACTGTATCTCACAGCAAATGTCCTGGTCCTCTAGCTCTTACAATCTTTCTTCCCCCTTGTCTTCAATTTTCCCTGATTCTCAGGGTAGGGGTTGGGTTGTAGATGCAGCAGTTGTGAATCTCTGTCCTAGGCTCCATCTATTACAAAAAGAAGGTTCTTTGATGAGAGGTGAGAGCCACACTTATCTGGGTAGAAGGACAAGTATTTAGAAGACAGCTAGAAATTATATTGGTTTAGGAAAATGGCAGCGACAGTAGGTTCTCCTCTTGGCCTATGACCTCTCCAGCTATGGATAGTTGGCTGATGAATTCTCCGATACTGAGAGAGCCTTAAGTCCAATTAGGCAATTGTTGATTTCCCCAAGATAAAAATGCCACTATTGCACTGCTGGGGCTATCTTGCCAAGCTGGTAATTGTTGTAGTTCACAGGCTTTACAGCTTTTTTTTTTTTTTTTTAAATCTCAGCAGCATTCTTAACACCTTCTGATACTATGAGAGCCAGTCCTCAGGTAGTTCCAACTAGATTTCTCCAGGTCCTGTATCCAGAGTGTGTAGTGTCTTCAGTAATAGGCTCTTACTTTCAAGTTAAGGAAGGCAACCAAGTTCAATGACAACGATCTATATTGTTTGGAGAGGGTTATTGTACCACTCTGGCCAATAACTCCTGCTAGCACTGGGGTTTTTGGTAGGTAGTCTATGGAGTTTTTTGGTGGGTGGTGGGGGGAGGGAATTACCATCCTATAAGATACAACTCTGTGTAGGAATACTTTAAGAATTGCTGTATGAAGCCGGGCGGTGGTGGCGCACGCCTTT
>NW_022196897.1:129278136-129296388 GCF_008632895.1 Mastomys coucha | reverse complement strand
AAAAAAAAGAATTGCTGTATGAGTTGCCTAATTGAGTTTCAAACACATTAAAAAAAAAGTTCAATGAATTGTAGCTTGGGATTAAGACAGAATTTCTAACAATTTCTGAGATGGTCCTAAACATGCTTTTGCCATTTGTACTACATATTTATACTATCAGCATTGGTAATTATAAAATCAAAAATATGTGTATATGCACATGCACACATGATTTGTGTCCCTGCTTGTGTGTACATGTGCATGTTTGTGTGAGTGCCTGTGTGAGTGCACCACAGCACATGTGTGGAGGTCAGAGGACAATCTCTAATGTCTCCCCTTACCTTCGACCCTGTCTCAGGGTATCTTATTGCTGCTTGCTAAGCTGCCCGACCTGAGAGCTTCCAGGAGTTTCCACTTTGCCTCCTATCTTGCCACAATATTGATGGCACTACAGACACATGCTACTGTGAGCATCTTTTACATGGGCTCTGGGGATCTGAGCTTAGAACTTCATGCTTGCAGAAAAGATCTTCCCCCACTAAGCCATGTCTTAAGCCAAGCCTCAATGTAAAGTAAATGACCGCATTCATCTGATTTGTATTCAAATTTGCTATTGTCTTTAATAATAAAATTATATGGATACCAAAGAATTGCTTTGGCATAAACTTATGATTCATTTCCAGTGAATGTTTGGTTTGTGTACTTATTTTACATACTTACATGTGTGGGAGGACACAAAAACATGTCTTAAGCAGGAAAGGGTCAGGAGTGGAATGAGTTTAAGCTTTCCTTAGCATGTACAAGACCCTGGGTGCATTTCCTGATAGCAAAACAAACAAAACAACAACAGTGCTTCTCTAGTGCCTGTCATGATGCATCTATCTCCGTGCAAACTTAAATTCACTGCTCATGTTTTTAACTGGGATTAACAAGCTTTCTGTCTCTATGCTTGCCAACCCTACAAATACCATAAAATCATATGGTGTTTGAGTTTTTGTATTTGTTTTACTTAGTATAATGCCACTAATGGTCATCTGCACTATCAAATATGACAAGATGTCTTTCCTTTTTGAGTCTGACTACTATATTTGTATATGGCTACACAACAGTACAACAGCCCCTTGGTTCAAGACATTCTCTCTGCCCATGATGCTACAACCCATAGATAGTCAAGTCTCCTCCATCCATGGCTGTAGCAATTGCCTATGACCAATGTACAGCTTCCTGTGTGCTTAGTTTAAGTAATCTCTAAACTCATGGTACTCAAGAAGCACAAACACCACACAATAGGTGCCGTACCATATTGTTTAAGGCGCAAAGGCAGCAAAACACGCCTGTACATGTTTAGTATCGCAGTTTTTCTAAGGAGTATCTCCTGACTTTGGGGCATAAAAGCACAGATAGGAGGGCTGAACATACTTTGTTCATCACTGGACACTGGGTACATCTCCGCCATCATGAATAAAGCTGCTGTGAGCATGGGTGTACCAGAACATGAACATTTTAAACCTCTCGATTTGTCCGTTCCCTATGAGTTGATTCCTCCTTCCTCTAACTTAAGTCCCAGAGCAGAGGAGGAAGCAGTGATGGTCGGAAAAGAAAAATGAGGGCTGAGGAAGCAGGAAATAGGGGCAGGGGGAGCAGGGCAGTGGTGGCACATGCCTTTAATCCCAGCACTTGGGAGGCAGAGGCAGTCAGATTTCTAAGTTTGAGGCCAGCCTGGTCTACAAAGTGAGTTCCAGGACAGCCAGGGCTACACAGAGAAACCTTGTCTTGAAAAAAACATACAAAATAGGGGCAGGGGCTTGACTTTCCTTCAAACAAACCCGGAACAAACCCGGAAGAGGCAGGCCTTAAGATCCCAGAGGGATAGATCTGGATAACTGGTGGGTTTGAAGCTATGCGTGGAGTTAATGACTGCCTCCTTGGGCTTATAGAGAAACAACCACTTTCCAAGTGTTTTGATTGGTGATGCAGCCCATATGGTGTCTCGGTAGAGAGTCTGAGGGGTTGCCCTTGGCGTTTTTCAGCAAACAGCCCTTATGTCCAGGACAGGGCAGAGTGAATGTGCTTCAAGGGTTGATAAGCAAGCAGAAAGTCTCCTGTCAGGATGAAGAAGACCCCTGGGAGAGAAGCATATCACCAGGGATAAGTGTGCCGGCCACAGGCAGCGGCAGTGAATAAATCAAGATGTCCCTAACAGACTGGACAGGGCCAGACACCACAAGCCAGAGCAGTGACAGTGCCTTAAGGATCAGGGTATCATGCTGCAGACCTGACAGGCATTCAGAATCTCTCTGCACTGCCACCAGCTCCTAGCTGGTGTTCTCATCTACGCCCTGACCCCTCAAGGGGAGCAGAGTTGTCTCCAAGGAGATCAAATCTCCCAGTGAACTAGACAGAAAACAGGCTTGCATTTTCATCCGCAAGGACATAGGGAACTCAAGTGCTGCTGGGGGCTGTGCCTAGGTCCTCTGCCCCTCCAGAAAGCCTCATCTGTAGCTGCGGGTACACAGCAAACCTCTCTGCTGTGGGAGGATTGTTGCCTAGGAGACAAAGTCATCCAACCTGGAGCCACCTGGAAGGTTCAGAGGCCACGCCCCCTTGCCTTTGTGGCCTATAGGTAACTACAGTAGCACAGTGACCTAGTCTCCCCTCCTCAAAATTGAGCACTAGAATGTACAGCAGGCAAGAGCTGGCTCCACCTGACATTAGACTGCTCAATTCCTCTCAGTCCCTTTGCTGTCCCAGTGAGCCCGTGAGTGAAATCCTGATCCCTGACTCTGCTGCTAAGAAAAGCCACCCAAGATGTAAATGTTTCAAGGCCTAGGTTGTGTCTCCCGGTACCCCCACAAGGCGGAGATGTCTAAGAAAAAGCACAGATGGGTTTTGTTTGTTTGTTTGTTTTGACACGTAAGTATAGTGGGAGTGAATCTGGGCTTCCGCTGCATACATTAAGGTCCCTGGACAAAAGTAATTTTTATGAGCAGTTACTTGGCAGACCCTGACTATCTATCTACCTGTATGCCTGCTGCATGCAGGCTGTCTGAGGGTAGTTGTTCTTGTCTTGTAGCACAAACATCCCAGGAGATTGTTTCTGACTCCCCAAGGTCAGGGATGATGGACATACAAGTTGCTTAGTCTTGGGAGCCTGAGGTGCGATGATCCAGTGTTTAAGGCTAGCCTGGGTTACATGCTAAGTCCCTATCTCAAGAAAAAAAAAAATTAAATCAGATACACACTCAATAACACTGCAATGTAAGTGGGAAGGCCCAATAGGACTTCCACTGAAAACGTTAGTGGTTGTTTATTTAAGTAGGCCTCTTTTAATTTTTTTTTTTTACAAAGTTTTATTCATGTGTGTGTGTTTATGTCTCTGTATATATGTACACATTCAGGTGTCTGTCCACAGTGGTCAGAAGAAGGTGACGATCCCCTGGAGCTGGGATCCTGGCAGTTATAAACTGCCCCAAATGAGTGCTAGGAACCAAATTCAGGTCCTCTGTAAGAGCAGCAAGTCCTCTTAATTGCCAAATCATCTCTCCAGCCCCATAACTGGGCATGTTGTGCTTTTAAAATATATTTTTAAAATTAAAATATAATTATGTCCCTCCAAGCCCTCCACATCCCTTCCATTAGACCCCTCCAGGCCTCCTCATTCCTACCCCTACTTCAGTCACAATCAAATGGATGACCTCTTATTTCTTTCATTATTGTAGTTTTGTTCTCTTGCCACCCTCCCACACTTGGACTCTCAGAAGCCCCTAGGGCTGCCTCTGCTTCTGACCCAAAACAGAGCTGCAGAGGTCAGAAACCTCCCTCTGAGACTTTGCTCCTGACTTGACCTTGAGCCTTCCTCTCCACAGAGCAAGGGAGCAAATCTGGGGAATCTAGATGAGAGGACACAGCTAGAGAGACCATGGAGGCAGGACAAGGCGTCTCTCAGAAGCCGCCTGGGAGCCAAGCACTAGTTTGGCTGTCAGCAAGTCCCTGCTCATCTGGAAAGGAGGCCTGGTGCCAGCTGGGCTCACTCCGGGAATAGAAGCGGAATAAAGACTGTGGGCAAGTGAGAGATGAGAAACCAAGTCGCACTGGCAAGTTCTGAGACTTACATGGATTGAGCAATTCAGGCATGCCTGTCTCTTCACAGCCTCTGCCACACTTCGCTTCAAAGTCAACTGATGGGTTGATTTAGGGAAAGGGAGGACCAGAGCAGCAAAGAGCAGCGTGTCTTTTCAGTAAAAGACAGAGGCGAGCTATACACTGGGGGCTGGAGGGTCTCCAGAGCTAGTTTCTCCAGGGCAATATTAGCAGATGCTGCCCTAGCCCTGCCTCTGGTCCTTCAGGACTCAAGAGTTCCCACAAAGATCAATGCCTGTGGCTCTGTCCATGTGTAGGAGTGTTACCCAGCCAGAGAGGTATGGACAACATACAACTATCCCCTTAGGTGAGGCAACGCCAATCTCCCAAGTGTCCTCAGGGGGCACACTGCTTAGGGAAATAGCCTGCTTTGAAGCCAGTTTCTCTGTCCTGTCTCACTTTCTGACTTCCCTATGGTGTGACATGGATCCCACCCCAAATCAACTTTTCAACTTAGGAAAATGCCCTTCATATGAGTGGCCCACAGGACATCACAGTCAGTTCCTACCAAATGTACATCACAGTATCACAGAGAACCATAGACATTGGCTTTTTTTTTTTTTTTTTGAGTCCTGAAGTGTGGGTCCATAATAGCCCAAGTTTATGGGGGAGGGTTTAAGGGATCTTCAATCCCTGATACCTCAAACATGAGGACTGCAGGAGTTGTCTGTCTACCTCCCCAGTCCCAACCTAGTGCCATAAAGCCAGCTCCCCACCATCAACCCTAGTAAGAACTGAGTACCCTGACAATTACCAGGCTTCACTCCTTGTTTCAACTTCTAAGGTCCCCACCCCTTACAGTCCCTGAGTATGTAGAAAAGCATTTTCCAACACCCCTGCCCTGGCCAATGGTACATAGCTACACAAACCTTGTCCCAGAGACCTTAGCCACCTCCCCAGGGGCATACATAGGCCCCGCCACCCGATAAATGGAACCAGTTACCTACTGAGATCCTGCACTGTACTTTCCCATGCTTGGCTAAGCTCTCCTCCCTCCAGCTCAGCTCGGTGCTCACTGGGCCATGCTACTGAGAGGAAAGCAGACACAGGGTGTCCCTGAAGGACCAGAAGCAGGGCTGGGCAGCGTCTGCTAAGTTCAGTCTGCTTCTGAGTCCTTGCTTTGGAGGAAAGACCTGGCTCTGGAGCTTTCCTAGCTCTGAGCTTATGGCCCACCTCTGACCAGTTGAACCAATCAATCTGGAAACTGCCTATGGGTTAGATTCTACTGGGTTAGATTCTCAAGGGCCCAGAAGCCTAAGAAAACTGCTAACACCTCTGCAGGTTTAGACGCAAAGACCTACCCTGGGTCACCAAGACTGAAAACAAAGACCCTCCTGACATAAATAACTATCAGGAGGCTGGTTGGGTCTGGCTTCAGAAGGAAAGCCAGCACAGAGACTTTTTTTTAAATTAGATATTTTCTTTATTTACATTTCAAATGTTATCCCCTTTCTTCATTTCTCCTCCGAAAACCCTCCTATCCCATCCCCCCACCCCCCCACCCCCGCTTCCCTGTCCTAGCATTCCTCTACACTGGGGTATCAATCCTTCACAAGATCTCTTCTTGTGAAGGCCTCTTCTCTCATTGATGTCCCACAAGGCCATCCTTTGCTACATATGTGGCTGGAGCCATGAGTCCCTCCATGTGTACTCTTTAGTTGGTTTAGTCCCTGGGAGCTCTGGGGCTACTGGTTGGTTCATATTGTTCCTCTTATGGGGCTGCAAATCCCTTCAGCTCCTTGGGTCCTTTCTCTAGTTCCTCCATTGGGGACCCTGTGCTCAGTCCATGATACAATTCACAGACCACATGAAGTTCAAGAAGAAGGAAGACCAAAGTGTGGATACTTCCGTCCTTCTTAGAAGGGGGAATCAACATACCCATGGGAGGAGATACAGAGACAAAGTGTGGAGCAGAAACTGAAGGAAAGGCCATCCAGTGACTGTCCCACCTGGGGATCCATCCTGTACACAGTCACCAAACCCAGACACTATTGTGGATGCCAACAAGTGCTTGCTGATAGGAGCCTGATAAAGCTGTCTCCTGAGAGGCTCTGCCAGTGCCTGACAGATATAGAAGTCTTTTAAATTTGTGTGGAATTTCTCATGAACACACAGGAAAGGATTTCTCAAAGGCTGCTATCTTTTTAATTGATGGCATTATCATTGGAGCTCTTTTGCAAACTGTAAGAAGCAGTGAAGCCATTCCTGGACATCTGCAGGGTTTGTTGCCATTTGAATTAATAGGGAAGATGACCTCAGAGGCTGTCACAGATTCAAACCCAGACTGGGCAACATGGAGTCACAAAACAAAACAAAACAAAAACCTTTAAGGGAAGCTGGGGTATATCTCAGCAATAAAATGCTTACCTAGCAGATATAAACCCCTGGATTTAGTTCCTAGGACTGGATGTTTTTTTAAAATGTTTAAAGAAGCATACCCAGCTATGTGTTGATATGTTTGTGTATGTGTTGATATGTTTGTGTATGTGTTGATACACCTCTTTAGAAGTGAACTTGCCTTTCCTAACCTGGGCAGAGAATGTTCTGCCTCTTTGAAGGGTCAGCCTCAAGACTAGATTGTTGGGAGATGTAGAGCTAGAATAAGCCTTAGTCCCATGATCCTTTTGAGCGCAGGACTGTTATAAACACCTATCAAGGGCTTATGGTCATGGGTAGGTGACAAATGCAAAAACCAGAAGGAACTGGCAGGAGAAGGCGATTAACCTGGAAGGGAAAACAGTGCAGGGGCAATGGTAAGTGAGGATTGGAACTGTATTCGAGACAGAGGTTACAAAAGTGGTATGGACTCCGACTGAAGTCCTCCTCTGCAAAGTTGGTCTTACTTTGGGGAAGGTTGACCAGATTTGTGGAGCTTTTTGCCAAGAAGTCCAAAAATTAAAATTTAGATTTTTATGCACAAGTTTCCATTTTATTTGTTTGTTTCCTTGCTTGCTTAAGACAGAGTCTTGCTATGTAGCCCAGGCTAGCCCAGTATTCGCTATGTAGCTCAGGCTGGCTTCAAAGTTCCCTAAGTCCCCCTTGCCTCAGCCTTCCAAGTACTAGGACTACAAGATACCATCATGCTTGCCTCTACTTTTGGGGGGACATGGGGTGTTTATTTTGCTTTGCTTTGAGACATAGTCTTTTTTTTTTTTTTTGGTTTTTGGTTTTTCGAGACAGGGTTTCTCTCTGTAACCCCGGCTGTCCTGGTACTCACTATGTAGACCAGGCTGGCCTCGAACTCGGAAATCCGCCTGCCTCCGCCTCCCAAGTGCTAGGATTAAAGGCGTGCGCCACCACCGCCCGGCTGAGACATAGTCTTATGTAGCCCAGACCGGTCTCTTGAACTTCCTGTGTAGCTAAGGATGAACTTGAGTTCCTGATCTTCTGCTTCTGTCTCCAAAGTGCTAGAATTACAGTATGTGTTGTCACACAGAACAGGAACTTTTTTTTTGAGACAAGATCTTGTTAAGCCACAACTTGCCTTGAGCTGGCCCCAGACTGAGATGACCCTTTCAGCCATCTGGGTGCTGGAGTTACATGTGCCATCATGTCTGCCTCAAGTTGCCATATTTTAACTGTTGTCCAATAACTTGCATATTTGTAACACAGACCGAACAAAACTAATGTATACCACCAGTTTCCCCCTATTGTTGCAGACTTTGCTTGCAGAGGAAGTCTTGCCATTTGTACTTATAAATACAACTGGACCTCATACATTCGGTTCTGTAGACCAGGCGACTCAGGTTAAGAGTCCTTTCAAGCAAGTCCCATCTCCTAGGAAACCTTCACTCTGGGTTGGTGGTTCCCTCTTAAACTTTGGACAAAACTACTTTGGGTAGTGTTGCTCTTCCCTGTGGAGCTGACTCCAGGCAGGTGACTGCCACTCTCACCACTCCCTCCATGTTCCTTTCAGTGAGATGCTCATCCAAGTGGTCCTGCCCTGAAGATGGCTGGGTTTCCAGACCTGCAAACCTAGCTTAACATGCCATGCTCAGCTTCCAGCTCTTTCAGAGTCTCCTGAGCTCTGGTGTGATCTGGATGTCTTTCCAAGGCTCTGGTGGGACAAGCGTGCAGAAGAGACCCCACTCAGGTCTAGTCCTCTGCATGGAATTTGGGTAGACTCATCTGGGAGTGGTTGAGCACACCTGTATGGTACCTGTGCTCCTGTATAGGGATGAACTAAGAGAGCCATTTGCATATCTGGTGCCTCTGGCCATCTCACCTGCGCAGTGAATGCTGCTCGAGTCACTCTGAGCAGCAATGTGAGACAGAAGCCACACCAAGACACCAAGTGGATGGGCAACAAGTAGCTGGTTTGCTACTCAATGGCTGGACGCCTTGAACTTGACACACACACATCTGCAACCTCCATTCTGGCCACCACCAAAGTCCTTATTCTAGAAGCACTGGGATGGTTGCTATTTCAGAATCAGCTTAACACCCCCATCAGAAATGGATTCTAGCCAGTTTGCTAGATAAGGGAACAGGGCTAAAGAGTTTAATAGCATACTTAAGGTTATATACTTGATCAGAAGTCACAGCTTGATTTCTGTGTTCGGAAAATTACTTGTGACTTGAGCCAACTAAACAATACCTTTTTTTTTTCCTCCTCCTTGTGTGGTCCAGGATCAAACTTCTGCTGGGTCACTGAATAGCCCATTGGAGGGGCCCAGGCTGAGTGGGCTCCATTACCAAAGCAGCCCCTAGAACCACACTGTAGGTTCTCTAGTAGGAAACAGGAAGTGCTGTGCTCTGGAAGCATCAGCTCTCCCTCACTCAGTCCCCCCCCCCTCCCCGCCTGGCATAGTGTGTGGCTCGTGGCACTGACTCTTGCAGCTTTGGCTAAGCACGAGCTTGTTTAGCTTCACAGTGACGTCATCTTAATGGTTGGGTGGTTGCGTTTTCTTAAGACTAGACGCATGAAGCCTTCCATACTTTTCACCTGCTTCTTCTGGTTTGCAGCAGGAGGGGGTGGATTCCAGGCTAGGCCAAGTTTCTCTGAGTGCTTCTACTGCTCTTTGTAGGGTCCACACTGGAGCTTGTGAGAAGTTATGCAAGGCGTTCAAGAAAGAACAGCAGGCACCCTCCAGACAGAAGAAACACATGGGGAAGGGTGGTATGGTTGGGCGAGTTTCCTGGTAGTGCAAGGAGATGCTTATACACAGTATGAGGCATGGTCCATCACACCCTACAGGAACAATCCCAGATATAACTAGTCGTGTGACTTAATCAAGTCACTTGCCCATTTTTTCTTGGCTTTGGTTTCATCTCTAAGATGGATAACACACATAGCAACTCTAACATGTTCTGAGTTTCATTCATGTTTCTGGCTTACAACTTCTTCAAAGGTCCAGAGAAAGTATTACCATCCTGGCCTTTAGCTGCTCATAAGGACATTCTCCCGATCACCTCCCCTGAATCTAAGCAGAATCTAAGCCTTCCTTATTCCAGTGGTCTCTGCCCATCTCTGGAAGAAGGAACACTGCTGAGAATCTGAACAGATCCATACTGGGTTCCCCGCACAACCTATTAGTGTTGAGTGAGACCCTCTTTTTCCAATTACCTCTGCACATGTTGTGTATGCCTCAGCTGAGCCTGAGTAGCAATGTCTCCAGAAAAAGACAAAACCTAAAAATGTATGGGTAGGCTTCAGGAGGATTTCAGACAGTTCAGTAATGGGAGGGCAGAGCATCAGAGAGGGACAGAGGCTCAGTATCCTTGCCTGCCCTAGCAGCCTTTCCTCTGGATCCCTAGTACTATTTTGCATAACAAACAGGGAACTTGTTTTCCTGAGTTTTGAGGACCTCTTGAACATTGTGTATCTCTAGGTAAACCACATCAGCAGTGCCTTGGATTAGGCCCCCAGATGTTATCCTCTGCTTCAGCACTGGTGGCTGTTGTGAGAAACCCTCCCACCATATTTGGGTCACAGATGTCTTTCTTTGCTGGTTGTGCCAGGGGAAACCCAGGCAATTTGCTAAAATGGTGGAGTTAGATTAATAATCCTTCAGCCGCTTTCTATCTCCCCTCAGCTCTTGAGGATCCAGGCTATTCCTGCTTATTTAAGGCTCTGATATGTCCTGTGGAACAAAACAGCTGATAATTGGGGAGACGAAATCACAGCCACCTAGACATTCTCCACTGCCCACACTAATTAACAGTTCTTGAACCAGGATGCTGGGGATGGGGCATGCCTTAGCTAACTTTTAGGTTTCTTTTCATCCTAGAGCTTAATTTAAGGACCCCTCTGAGGTTGTCCTATGGTTTTGGAGGTCTGATTTGCTATAGGATCTCTGTAACTTACAAAGCCCCTGTCTGCCCTCTGATCTCCCAGCCAACAGGAGACCCATATCAGCTTTCATGACTAACTGGGGTGAGGGTTTGTTTGTTTGTTTGTTTGTTTGTTTTCCTTTTAGTAACTCTTCTTCCTCTCCAGTAAGAAAAAAAAAAAAAAGACCCTTTTCTGATATCATTTCACGTAGCTTGGACAGGATCAACCCACCATTTGACCTCAGGGAGTCACAGTGATCCAGGCCACAAAAGAACACATCCACTTCCCCATAGTAACTGTTGTACATGGATGTGTGGGTCTAGCTGGGCCACCCAGAGAACCCTGGGACTTCTGATGGAAAGTCTGGGAGAGAAATGGTACCGCTTTTCTGCTGGGGTTGCTTAGTGCACAGGGGTGGGGCATCTCTTCTATAGAGTAGATCTTGCCAGAGAGATCCTTAGGAGAGGAAGAACTGAGGGTGTCTAACACCCTTCTCGACATCAATACTTGAGGGCCTGTATATAGTCAGTCCCAAAGGCCTAATATGCTCCAGACAACTCCTTTCTTCCTCCCCCTCCTCCTTTCCCTCCTTCCTCTACTCTTCCTCCTCCTCCTCCTCCTTTTCCTCCTCCCTTTACTCTTCCTCCTCCTTGACCTCCTCCTCTTCCTCCTCCTTTTCTTCCTCCTCCTCTTCCTCCTCTTTAGCAATGAAGATTCAATCCAGGGCCTCACACATGCTATCCAAACATAGCCCTACTGAACTATGTCCTTTCTCTCCCTTTTTTTGTTTTTTAACTTGAGTTAGAGTCCAAGTTGCCGGGGCTAACCTCTAGCTATACACATAGTCCAGACAGCTCTTGAATTCATGATCTTCCTGTCTGAGCCTCCCAAGCACCTGGAGTTGCAAGACTATATCACAACATCTAGAAAATTCTTTTAAACTACAGATGATCCTTGACTTCTGTGTTTACATGCTGATATGCACACTGTAAATTGAAATTGCATTTAAGGCTGGGCAGTGGTGGCACACACCTTTGATCCCAGCACTTGGGAGGCAGAGGCAGGCAGATTTCTGAGTTCGAGGCCAGCCTGGTCTAAAGAGTGAGTTCCAAGACAGCTAGGGCTACACAGAGAAACCCTGTCTTGAAAAACCAAAAAAAAAAAAAACCAAAAAAAAAAAAGAAAGAAAGAAAGAAGAGAAAGAAAGGAAGAAAGAAAGAAAGAAAGAAAGAAAGAAGAAAGATTGCATTTAAAGAGCCTTACTTGCTAAACATCATGCCTTAGTGTACCAGTTCCAGTTCCAGTGGATCTGGTGCCTTCTTCTGGTCTCGGTGGGCACTAGGCATGCGTGTGGTACACATATGTGTATGCAGGCAAAAATTCTTATAAAAAATTTTAAGCATTTTGGAAAAAGATTGAATTATCATACTTCAAACCATCGTATGCCAGAGACTATGTGTAGTTTGAATTTGGTTTCTAATCCTATAACTGTGAAAGCCTCACCCACCAATTTTACAAAGTGGGGAGAGCATGATGAGAACCAAATGTTAAAGAAAAGAGGGAATGTGTGGCCATGTTTGAAACATAGGATTGTGTTTTGTTTTTTTTGTTTTTTGAGACAGGGTTTCTCTGTATAGCCCTGGCTGTCCTGGAACTCACTCTGTAGACCAGTCTGACCTCAAACTCAGAAATCCGCCTGCCTCTGCCTCCCAAGTGCTGGGATTGAAGGCATGTGCCACCACTGCCAGGCTGAAACGTAGGATTGTGGGTTGTTGGTTTTCTTGTTTTGTTTTGTTTTTAACATTTCCTGAGAAGACATGAACAAAGATGTATTAACCTCAGACAAGCTATCAACAACAAACCAAAGAAACCACTCTACCAAAGACCAACTTGGTGACCCAATGAGGTTTAACTGATTACTCGTTAAGGGCATGGGTGACTTAAGGATGTTACACCACTGCACTGTGTGTACCCGCAAGTATAACGCCCCCCCTCCCAGCAAGCATAACTCTTTAAACATCATCTGGGAGGGGCGGAGAGAGAAAGGCCCCATTCCTGACACATCTCCCCAGAGTTTTTCATATGCTGCCTCATGAGCTACTTCTAGTCCTGCCTGGGAGCTGCCTTTCCTGAACCTCGTCTTTTTTTTCTTCTCCAAGAAGAAATGTTAGTGGGCCTAAACTTGTGAGGGTCCTCTGAGGCTAATCACAGCTGCTGACTTTGAAACAAGAGTGGCCACATCATGCCTGGAGAACAGAGTCCCACAAAAGGTAGTCACGCCATGCTGTTGTGTGGACACCTGTGCAGGTAACCGAGAAGGGGCGAGTCCATGGGACTTAGCAGAGGAGGGTAATGCTTAACTCAAGGGAAGGAAGCCTATCGGTGGGACTGGGGACAAACCTAAGAGTAGGTCAGCCTTGATGGGCTGTGTTCTCAGAGTACCCACCGACCTGCAGTCATGGCTCTCTTGAGGCTGACTGAAGAATGAAGTCTTAGGCTCCACCCAGACCCAGTACATCTGGATTTAAGGGGCCCCCAAAGGTTGGAGGACAGTGGGGACTCTGCCTATCTGTAGTACCCATGTTTGTCTGCAAAGGAGGCTCCCTCGGAACCTTTCCTCCTGTATGTGCTTTCTGACCACCCAAGAAGAGAACTTCCTCTCTCCTTTTATCTCAGCTTGCTCCACAGCTCGGCTTGATCAATATACGTGATGAAAACAACTGCTATCTTCTACTTTCTCCCTCAGAAGCTAAGTGTAGCATTAAAATTTGATATCCCCCCCTCCCATGATAACCACACTGTGAGGAAACCCAAGTTACCTCCAAGGGAAGGCTACCTGGAGGGTCTGGAAACCTCAGGCACCTGAGTGAGGCTGACATGGGCCACCTAGTATGAATGCAGTTAAGTGAACCTCACTGATGTCACATCAAGACGAGTGCCTGGTTTCTGAGCCACCGAACTGGGAGAAATAAGTAGCCTTTGCTGGGCCAAGCTACCTGCTGGGGTTACCCAGGAAGGTACTGAGAGTAGGGGTACAGAAGAGCTGGCCATCTCCCATCACTACAGCCTGGCTGCCTGCTGCATGTCCATCGGCTTAGATAAGATTCTGGCTGAGTGCTTGCCTTCTCAGGCACTGTCCCAGGCATGAGGTGGCGGGCGCGAAGACAGCACCCACACTCTGGGGGAACGGAAACTCTTGGGAGATGCCAATAAATGAGGCGAAACAGAGATGATGGCTTCAGAAAGATGAGGAACGATGACTTGTAGTGGGATCGGACCCAGGTAAATGAGGGCCTTCCTTCTAAAGGGGAGATCCCCTTCTGAAGCCCTCCTAGTGAATTGTGGCCAAGAAAGGAGACCATGAGATGACCTAGAAAACAGTAACCAGCAGGGAAAGCAACACATGAAAATCCAGAGTGTAGACAGCCTGGGAGTGGACGGAGAGAGAGGAAGAGGGAGAGGGAAGGAGAGGGAGAGGGAGAGGAAGAGGGAGAGGGAGAGGGAGAGGGAGAGGGAGAGGGAGAGGGAGAGGGAGAGGGAGAGGGAGAAAGAGAGAGACTGGAGAGGGAGGGGCTGAGGTCAGAGAAGACATCACAGAAGCGGGAGAGAGTGAGAGTTACCCGGTCCAGCTCATTAGTTAGTTGTAGCCAAGAATAGCAGTGTGAACTAAATTAAAATTTTAAATGCAGTTCTTCAGCCCCACTAGCCAGCTTTTAAAGGCCCCATGGCCTCAAAGGGCCGAGTGGCTGCCCTAATGGTTAGCACAGACCAATGCTAAGGAAAGTTCTATTGACCAGCACTGGCTATTAGATATATCGGACACAAACTCAGATTTGAGTTCAAGAGGTCTGATCATGTGCTCTGGAGCTTGGTCCTCCATTAGTTTTCTGGAGGTTCTGTTTTCTTTTAGTTAAAGAAGGCTCTTCAAGTTCAACAGTGGAGAACAGTTAAGTCTACCAACAGTCAAGGCCAGTGACAGTGGCCCTGAGTGCCACACACTGAATAGGCTGGAGTCTTCCTTCATATTAGTAGCTCTAGAGTCAATTCACTGGCTCTTCTGTAGCCTCATTTCTGCCACCAATTTGGGGCTCCCTGGTGTGAAAAAAAAGCACAGGGCATGGCTACTATTTCAGGGTGGCACACAGAAGGGAAATTGCCACAATTAGACAAGGCTCATTTCCATTAGCATATTTTCCTCCTCAGCCCAGAACATCTGTTGGTGTGGAAATACTTGCTTTGTGCCATCCCATCAGGAAATGTCCAGGCACTGAAACAGGCAGTATGGAGAGAGGCTGATACCATCTTGGACAAAGCCTACGAGGGGCTTAAAATATGGAATCAGGAAGACAACGTAAACTTGTCCAAAGGGGAGATTAAGAAAGGTTCACACAGTCAGTGTGAAAGATTCACATATTCCATGGACTGTGACCTCAGTCCTAGGGAGGTAAAGGCAGGTGGATTACTATATAGTCTGGACTATATAAGACCCTGACTCAAAAAAATGGCCAAACAAAAACAAAAATAAGAGACAAATCCACAACAAACAAAGAGAGAGAGAGAGAGAGAGAGAGAGAGAGAGAGAGAGAGAGAGAGAGAGAGAGAGAGAGAGAGAGAGAGAGAGAGAGAGAGAGATAGATTAGGGCTGGGAAAGTTACTGCAAGTGGAAATGCAGGGTCTCTTTACCATGAACAAGACATGTGTTGCCACTGAATGCTTGTGACATCTTCTCCAGTACCTCAACTTTGAGCCAGCTGTATAACTATTACCATCTGTGAGATGGGGACAGTGGTGGCCATGAGCTATAATCTTTTGTAGGTTTTGAGAAAAGGCCTCATGTAGCCCAGGCTGGCCTAGAACTCTATGCAGCTGAGGGTGACTCTGAACTCCTGGTCCTCTTCCCTCTACCACTTGAGTGCTGGGCTCACAGGCATGTGCCACTGTGCCTGGCACCATAATCGAACTGATAGTAGTTTTGTAAGAAAAATGGAAGAACTTGAGTGTTGACTAATGCCTGGGCCTAGTTCCTGCATTCACCTGCTCAATGTGTATTAACCCTATATTGGTCGTGTGGGCTTTGGATAACCCTGGTAGCCAGCTTATGTGGCTGTTATCACATGGCACCCAGTAGGTAGGCATAATTGATCTCCAGGGTTCTCTCCAGCTCTTCCAAACGAATACAGACTCCATCATTGTCATGGAAGGCCTGGCCTGTCCAGGCTCACACAAGTTAAGCAAGCTATGTAATTCAGAATTCTACCATGTGGGATCTGGAAATAGCTTTTAAGATCTTTTGGTCTAGCGTCCTACTGATGTTGAGAATCCCCATCCCCAGCCATGCTGACAGAAGGCCAGGCTTGCCTATGAGTTCATTCATGCTTCCGTTTCCAAAGCACTCTAACTGGGGACAGCTAGTGCAGAGCACAGACACATTTCAAGTTACTCTCCTTCATTAAGTGCATACCCAACATAGAACACACTCCTCAGCTCCTCTGCTCATTTGTGGCAAGTATAAGAATAACCGAATTCTCAGCTCAGTGCAGGGAATGAAGCACAGTAACAGGGGTACCATGCTTGCTCCCTCCTTCCTCTCTAGGCATCAAACCCCTCTTAGCTTGGTAGCCCAAAGCTACCTGCCAGGGAAGAATATGCTCATCCAATAGCTGCTTATGACCTTGGTGAGGGCTGAGGAGTAGACTCCAGAGGGCGTGGCATCTGCAAATGTAGCCTCTCTGCCACAGGAATCCCTCAAGAGCATGGGTGACCTTTACCTAGGTGCTGGTTGGAGCCCTACCTCCTCCAGGTGATTAGCCTGCCGGAGGAGGCTCAGAAGGAGGCAGGTATGCCACAGCTGTGTCAACATCCCCAAGAAAAGTTTGGGCTCCTTCCTGCATATTCCTGGCTACAAGTCAGGCCCATTCTGTCCTAGCATGACATGAGGACTCCAAGGCAGCTGTTGGCTGTGTCCTGGTCCTGGGGCCTAGGGATAAGGTGTCAGTACTCACCAGGTGCACTTGGTCAGGCAGGAGCTGGCTTCCTACTGTGGATCTGTAACTGCAGGCAAGCTCAATGTGAACAGTAATCTATATGCTGGGCCCTTGAGATAAGTCAGTCCCAGGACCCTGAATGGGTCACATTGTGATGTCATACTACTGAAATAGCTCTTCTGTGGCAGCTTGGTATGAGTGGACAGGGTGGGACAGGAGGGGCTGAGAAGTAATGAGATGTAGCTACCTTGTAGAACGTCAGCCTGTGAGACCAGGTATGACATCACCTCTGCCGCTTGCCGTTCTAATCCTTGACCACACCCATCCTGGGCCAACTCAACTAAACCAACCCCATCTTTGCTAAGGTTGCCCCACCAACTGACTAATGTGTACCCCCACCTTGTCACACTATCTGTAATTCATTTAAAATTCCAAGGCAGCCTTTTTTTTCCCCTTCCTTCTTACTGTCCCCCACCCCACCCATTGCAATATGCAGACTTACCCCTTCCCTGTCCACCTCCTTGTGGCCTCAAAACAAGCAAAATAATTTAAATATTAGTTTAGGAAACAGAGACACAAATCCACCATGAAATCCAGCCCAGTTATCCTTTAGGCTATCTTCAACTGTGGTATCTGGCTTTGTTCCATGGCTGGTAACCAAGAATTAGGAATACTTTATCATTAATAGTACTAAAAAGCAAAGAGTTCATCGAAGGGGATGGATGGAGTAAAACCATTTCCTGAGGTCTCAGCCCTCTTTTCTGCTAGTGCTTAGGGATTGTATCATGGAGAACATTCAAAATGGATTCATCAACTGATGTGGGTACAAGTGCTTGTGGCAAAGCTCAATAACCTGAATTTGATTCCCAGAACCTACATGGTGGAAGGAGAGAACCAGTTCCTGCAAGTTGTCCTCTGACCTCCACAAGTGCTCCATCCTCACAAATTATATGTATGTATGTATGTATGTATGTATGTATGTATGTATGTGTATATATGTGTGTGTATATATGTGTATATATATATGTAATTTATACACACATATATATGTATATGCTTCATTTTGGAAACTGTTGAGTTATTCTCAAATTTAGAATCTGAACAGTAAGTCTCAAACACAGATTCCACCCGAGGAATCTTGGTTCAGTAGGTCTGGGGTGGAACCCGCGAACGTACATTTTTAGCAAGTGGGCAGATGAAGCTGGTACTGTGGGTCTAGGAACTACAATGTACTTTGAGGGCAAGTAAGAGGTGCTGGTCTCCTGGGTTTGATCTTAAAATAGTCCCAGCCGATTGATGGCAGTATTTTGAGGTTTCTGGAGAACAAACAGGAGCTGTGCCTTTGAGGCCAAAGCGAGCAAAGCCTGTACTCTGTTGAAGATCTGTTTATTGGCCAGCCTGAGCCCACGATGGGGCCTCCCTATTGGTGGTGTTGTGGGTCCTGCCCACAGCCTTGGCTGTTCTACCTCAGCAGGAAGGCAGCCTGACTTCCAGCTGCCACGCCTTTATCTCTGCGCTGGAGCTTCCCACAGCTGCCAAAGCACACCTTGCCCACAGTAGGTGACCACCATTGTCATGAACGGTCAGCCATTCCAGTTGAACACCCTCACCAGTGGTAAACCCTTCATGGAAATGGCAAAGGACCACCTAGGACTGAGTCCTTCATGCCCACAACAGGAATGGCTTGATAACTCATCTCTTACTGCTTCCCTCTTTTATCTCAGCTCTGCCAGTTCTGCCCAGTATCCCCCTAGGAATAAACCCCAGACTCATGCTTCCTGAGTCCTTGGCTCAGGGGAAATCAACCTAAGACATGAATAAGAAATACTATATGTCCTTGAGAGGGCCACATTTATTTTCATTCTTTTTTTTTTT
>NW_022196897.1:129264786-129278126 GCF_008632895.1 Mastomys coucha | reverse complement strand
AAAGGGTCTCATATGATTTACTCTGGCCTTGAATTTACTGTGTAGCAGAGAATGACCTTGAACTCCTGATTGTCCTGCCTCTACCTCTTGGGAGTGTTCGGATTGCAGGTTGTACCACATCACTCCTGGCTTACACCCTACCTTGGCCTGGCTTTTTTAAGTGCTGAGGAATGAAACCATGCTAGACAGATGCTGTCCTGAGCTACATCCCAAGCCCACAAAGGGCACAGTTAGAAAGAGAAACACAAGCTGCCTTAGATTATCATGGAAGGTCTGGGAATAGCAGGCAAGAGGAAGGTCCCAGGGCAGATGGAGGTTCTCTGCTGGTTGCCCTTTGGAGTTCAGTCAGGGTTACCTTAAGGAAACATGCCAGTGGGTATGCTCAGGAAGAGGCCTAGAAACCTGGTCTGGAGGCTTTTTCTCCCATGTAGGGAGGCTTCAACCATTGCTCATGGGTGCAGATGGGCTCTGCACATTTCTTCTGGGTTCACCTTCCCTGCTTGAAGCAAGAATGTGCAGGTGGGCCGGGCAGTGGTGGCTCACGCCTTCAATCACAGCTCTTGGGAGGCAGAGGCAGACAGATTTCTGAGTTCTAGGCCAGCCTGGTCTACAGAGTGAGTTCCAGGATAGCCAGGGCTATACAGAGAAACCCTGTCTGGAGAAAAACAAACAAACAAAAAAGAATGTGCAGGTGGGGCTCATACCATGTGAGGCAAAGCTCTTGCTCAAATGTTTGGGGAGTGGTAGAAGCTTGGAGAGTGGTTGAGATGAGTCTGTGCTGGTGGACAGAATTAGGATGCTCTCCGGGCTCCCTGCACAATGATGTGAGTTCATCCAGCCTTCCATGTGCATCAGTAGGATCAATCCAACTCCCTCACTGGTTTAGCGGTGGACTTTAGTTCCCACCTCGGCTGCTCTCGTGGTGTCCTTTCTCATTAGCAGCATCCCCTGTGGAGTTCCCTTAGATCCACAGAAATGAGTATGGCTAGAAAGTATGCCCCATACTCCTCCATTTCCTCCAACCAGACACTTCATGTGGAGCAATTCTGGAAGAGCTACTGTTGGTCAACTTTGATGGGTCATTTGGAGGGACAAAGCCTTCCAGAGTTCCTGTTTTTTCCATTTCCACTTGGCTCAAGACAGCATGACACCTATGGCATCAGAACACTCTGCCAGGAGCACTGTCAACTCTTTGCCCATAGTCAGAGATCTAAAGGAAGTTGGCAGGTGTGTGTGGTCATATGCCTGTAATCCAAGTGCTCAGCAAATGGAGGCAGAAGGCCAATAAGTTCAAGGTCAATCTAGGCAACACAGTAAGACCCTGTCTCAAAAGAGAGGGGGGAGGAGAGAAGGGAGGGGGGGGGAGAGAGAGAGAGAGAGAGAGACAGAGAGAGAGAGAGAGAGAGAGAGAGAGAGGAGATGGAGGGGGAGAGGGAGGAGAAGAGAGGGGAGAGGGAGAAGGAGGGGGTATTTTTGTGTGTGTGTGATGTGGTGAACAACTCCGAGTCTTTATGTGTGTTGGCTCCATCCTATCCATGAAAATGCTTACAACAAATCATTTTATGCCTATGATTAATGTGGAGAAAGTGATCCAAAATATGCAAAATATACATATTATATATTTGAATGTATAAATCTAAAATGTAGAAGGAAGTTTATGACTAAAATGTTAATGTTGGTGCAGTTTAGAATTATGAGAAATTGGAAATTATTTAAATGTCTAATAGAAGGGTAATTAAGTAAATTGCAAAGAATTCTCTTGTTAGACTATTAGGAGCCATTAATATAGTTGTTATGCAGACTGTTGGTAACAGAAAAACACTAAGTCTGAACTTAAACAGCAGAGTGTCCAATCACATTCACAAAAACACTTATCTATAAAAAATGGTCACCATCATTAAGGAAATACATCCTCACCAGAACAGCTTAAATAAAGAGAGCAGCCCTACTAAGTGCTGACAAGAACACTAGTCAGTCATGACCTTCATTCTCACTTTGGTAAATTGGTGGCTTCCTGTAGAGTTAAACATACACACTTACTCTACAGACCCTGGGCATTTCCCAAAGACAAAGGCAACACATTCACAAGAAAAACTTGCACCAACGATCATAGCATCTTTATGCGCTATAGCGCCAACCCAGAAGCATTCTAGATGTCAAGATAAAGCAATTCTCAAAAAAAAAAAAAGAAAGAAAGAAAGAAAGAAATTCCAGCCAGGCGGTGGTGGCGCACGCCTTTAATCCCAGCACTTGGGAGGCAGGGGCAGGGGGATTTCTGAGTTCAAGGTCAGCCTGGTCTACAAAGTGAGCTCCAGGATAGCCAGGGCTACACAGAGAAACCCTGTCTCGAAAAACCAAAACCAAAATCAAAACCAAAACCAAAACAAAACAAAAAAAAAAACCCTGAAGAAGTTGTTGATACTTATAGGACCACATGATAAATCTCGAAAACGTTCTGCTGAGCAATAGAGGCCAGAAGGAAAAGAGCATACACATAATTCCATGAACACAAACTCCCAGAACAGGCAAAACAGGCCTGAGGCTACAGAAGTGAGTTCAGTGGTCACCTGGAATAGGAGGCTGAGAAAGATAAGTTGAAGGGTCAAGGCAGGCTTGTGGGGCAAAGGAATATTCTAGACCTTTATCTCATAATGACTGAAATACACTTATCCAATTTTATAGGTTCACAATTTTTTTTTTTTTTTGAGGAGCACTGGGGATGCCAGACAGCTACTCTACCAACTGAGCTCCATCCAGAACCCTGATTTGCACTTTCAAAGTACATGGTTTGGACCAGTGAAATGGGTCAGCAGCTACAAGCAAGTACTTGCCTCCAACCCTAGTAACATTAATTCCATCCCTAGAACCAAAGTAGCAGAAAGAGATAAGTAACTGCCCAAGTTGTCCTCTGACCTCCACTTGCACACTGTGGCACATGTGGGTACACACATACACACATTTTAAAAGAAGCTAAAAAATAATATGTGAATTTTAAAACATGTAATTTATATCCCAAGAAGGTAAATGCCTGTGAATAACATGTGTGTACTTGTGGTGTATGCAATGGTATATAATACATATATACATACATGTCACTTGACTAGAGGACAATAGAAAGAAATATACCACAAATGTGATAGGGATTGTTTCATGGGTAATATTTCAGGCGATTATTTTTTTCTTTTTTAGATTTACCAAGATTTTACCTGTGTGATTCTCTTTTGTTCTGTAGTATAATAAAGCACTCCCATTTTTAAAACTGCACATTACTAATAGCAAGCCCTTATAATGGTATATAATACACGAGATTTTTAGTTTAATGAGCTCCTGTAGATGTTTTTTAGTGGGTATCTATCCCTATAAGTCTTTTTGTTTGTTTATTTGTTTGTTTTTTGAGACAGGGTTTCTCTGTGTAGCCTTGGCTGTCCTGGAACTCACTCTGTAGACCAGGCTGGCCTCGAACTCAGAAATCCACCTGCCTCTGCCTCCCAAGTGCTGGGATTAAAGGTGTGCGCCACCACAGCCAGGCTCATTGTCTCTTTTTAACTACAACATTTCGTGCGCTCACCAAGGACTAAGATACACTCTGTCTTTATCATGTAATACCTACCTGCCTAACCAATTGTCTTAGTTAGGGATTTCTATTACTGCTATGAAACACCATGACCAAAAAGCAAATTGGAGTTGAAAGGGTTTATTTATCTTACACTTCCAGATTATAGTCCATCATTGGAGGAAGTCAGGACAGGATCTCAAGCAGGGCTGGAACCTGGAGGGAAGAGCTGATGCAGAGACCATGGAGAGATGCTGCTTGCTGGCTTGCTTCATGTGGCTTGCTTAGCTTGCTTTCTTATAGAACGCAGGACCACCAGCCCAGGGATGGCACCACCCACAATAGGCTGGGCCCTCCTCCATTGATCACTAATTGAGAAAATGCCTTCCAGCTGGATCTCATGGAGGCATTTCCTCAACTAGGCTCCTTCCTCTCAAACGACTCTTAGAAAGTGTCACGTTGACACACAAAACCAGCCAATACACCTCATACCACTGAACTACAATCCCAACCCAAGTTACAAATCTTTGTTCTTTGTATTCCCCACCAACCCTTAGCCTAGGCAAAAAGAAGACCACATAAATACAAAGAATATAACTCCAAGATGGTACAGAACTACTAGGTTTGGTGCCTACTGAATAATCTCCAAGCATGGATACAAATGGGCCCTCTTGCAATGTGAGTGGTGTTCTCAGTGTTGTACCAACAGATCTTGATCATCTCCTTGTCTCGCTACGTCCTAGCTTTGTGATCTTGAAGAAACTCATGCTTATTTCCTTATCTGTATAATGAATGGGGCTATTGGGATTACTAAACTGAGATAGTATATGCTCAAAACCTACCATAAAGTATAAAACACACTACAGTACAGTTATTCATATAGCAAATCTAGAACCTAACCTCCTTTAATTTTTATTTTTATTTATGTACATGTGTCTGTGCGCGTATACCAACACGTGTGAGAATGCCTTTGGAGTCCAGAAGAGGATGTCAAATCCCTTGGTGCCGGGCGGTGGTGGCGCACACCTTTAATCCCAGCACTTGGGAGGCAGAGGCAGGCGGATTTCTGAGTTCCAGGCCAGCCTGGTCTACAGAGTGAGTTCCAGGACAGCCAGAGCTACACAGAGAAACCCTGTCTCAAAAAAAGCCAAAAAAAAAAAAAAATCCCATGGGTCCTCTGGAAGAGTGTGGGGCACTCTTAACTGCTGGGCTGTCTCTCTGGTGCCTGCCTTTCTTTGTCTCTCTCTTATTCATGTCTTTATCAGCTTGCATTCTGTCCTCTGAAATTGTGAAGTATCTTCAAGCCTCTGGGCCTTTGCCCAAACTGCGTCCCACCTTTGCTGTACCTGTTTCCTTCAGATGACTTAGGTGTCATCTCACAAAGCTTTCGAGGCTTCACACTAAAATAGCCCCTTCCCCCACGCCCCCTTTCTATCACTTTAATCTGCTTTATGGCTAGAGCCTTCTGCCATATCTAGGAGGGATATTTCAGTTCTGCAATACCAGAGATACTCTGTCCTCCTGTGTGCTCCACCCAAGGATCTCCTCTGCATTTCTGCTCTGGAGCTTTGGGCTGTTACTAAGTAATGTGGGTGTTGTCCGAACACGTGCGGTAAGATACCCATAAGCCCAGAATCCCACCTCTCGAAGCTACCTAGTGCCTGATGGGCAGGTAGCATATACAGTGCATTTCCTACTTGTGAGAATTCATCCTGCTGCTCCGATTACAATGTACATCACAACAAAGGGATTATTGACTTCTGAAAATTTTCACCAGAATGCTCTATACCTCAGCTGAGGACAATTAAAGAGAAGCCTGCAGGCCAGAGGAGGCTACTGTTAGAGAGTTCTTGCTTGTTCCAAGCAGCTCCTCCACTTCTGTCCAGACCTTCAGCAGAGGGTTCATGTCTGTTAAGCTCACTACTTCAGCCTTAGCCCTGGAGCACAGCAGATGTTAAAAAAATCATGCACGAAGCAGGGCATGGTGGTGCCTGCTGCCATCCCAGCACTCTGGTGCGTGATGCAGGAAGAGGTGAAGTTTGAGGTCTGCCTGGGCTATACGGTGACTTGTTGCCTCAACAAACACACAAGCAAACAAACAAGTCATGTACTGAGCTACACACTGTGTATATTCTGTTTTCTGACTGTTTCTGCATAAGGAGACACTGTGGGATAAATATGGCTTCTTGCCACCCCGTAGCTGAAGGAGTCAGCCCAAGATGTGCCTATTGGCCTCAGGTCTGAATGTTTGCCATGGCAGCAAAGCTCCACAGTGACCACGAGGCAGTGAGGACTGGGGAATAAGGAGGGCATTGTCCTGGCTGCAGGCATGGCTGTGCTCTGAGAGGAGCTAGGGAAAGAAAGACACCTCTGCCAGTCAGGTACAGCAGAGCTAGAGAGCTCTGCCCTCCCTGTACCCTCAGAGCTGTCAGACTGAGGGTTGCAAGGCCCTAGTATGCGTACCAGTCTTATTGAAACCGCAGTGGAGTTTTCTAAAACACACCAAAAAATGGCTTTCATTCGTTTTCGTGTCTGAAGGGAAGCAAGCAAGCGCTTCTCAGGGAGCTGTTGTTTGCTCGGCTGAAGCAGTGCCAGGAGACCAGGTCTGTGGGTGGGTCATTCTGGAAAATGCCAGCTTACTGCCACGTGTGCTGCTTGCCAGTGACAGCCACCACCACCGTCTAAAGTAACTTGGACAGAGCACGAAGGCGCCCTTCCCCCCCTCCGGTGACCACCCAGTACATTTCCAGAGCGCTCTTAGTCCCTGCCTGTCCGCTCCTCCTCTGAATGCCCAGGTTCCTGGAGAGGCTTCCCTCAGGCTCCTGCTTCTCCAACTGGAAGACACTTTGGGTCAATTCCCTAGACATTGCCTAATGCAAGCTGGTATATCATCAGAACCTTTACACAGTAGCCCCTCTTTAAAACACTTTGTATTTAGATGAGTCTTCATAAAAAGAAAGTAGAGCAGAAGGAAAAGATTAAAACATCACACTAGAAAGTTGGAGTTTCATGTATTTTTCTTTTGGTATTTCTCTTTGTATGCATGTGTTTGTGTGTGTGGGGGGAGGGGGCATCTGTAATTATATATGTATGCCTGTTCACTTATGTGTACATATATTCATATGTGAGGGCCAGGAGTCAGCTTCAGGTATCAATTTTTTTCAGCCATCAGTTTTTTGTTTTTTGTTTTTTGTTTTTTCGAGACAGAGTTTCTCTGTATAGCCCTGGCTGTCCTGGAACTCACTCTGTAGACGAGGCTGGCCTCGAACTCAGAAATCCTCCTGCCTCTGCTTCCCAAGTGCTGGGATTAAAGGTGTGCGCCACCACCGCCCGGCATCAGCCATCAGTTTTTTGAGACTGGTTCTCTCTATGGGATCTGGGGCTTGCCAATTTGTCTGGGTTGCATGTCCAGCAAGCCCTGGGGACTCTCCTATCTCTACCTTCCCAGCACTGGGGTTATAAGCATGTGCCTCTATGCCCAGTGTTTTTACTTGGCTACTGGGAATAGAACTCATGTCCTTAAGCTTACCAGGGAAGCACTTCACTCACTGAGCCATCTCTCCCCTCTCTCTCTCTCTCTCTCTCTCTCTCTCTCTCTCTCTATATATATATATATATATATATATATATATATATATATATATATATATTGCAATAAAACACAAGCACGGGGACCTGAGTTTTCACACCAGCACTCATATAGAAAAGTCAGACATGCCTTTGCTTTCCTGTAAGCCCAGCACTATGAAGGATGGAGGCAGGGATCACTAGGTAAACTGGTTATCAGCCGAGCCCAGACTCCAAGAGAGCCTGTCTCAGAGGAATAAAGTGGAGAGTGATATGCAGGATGCCTCATATCTTTCTGTGGTTCCTACACACCCATGTCCAGGCCCAGAATCACATTCATACTCACACACGTACAAAGATTAACCAAAAGCACCAAACTGGTAAAAATGTCCATTTGGACAATACTTGCCTACTTGTCTTTCTGGGTGTATTTTGGAGAACCTAGAGATCACACAAGTGTTTGTGACGGTCAGTGTCATTAACTATATTCAGAGTCACCTTGGATTGAGGCACAGTTCTGGATGTGTAAGGGTGTCTCAGAGGTGATTTAACTGAGAGGGAAAACCCATCCAGAATTTGGCAGGCACTTTCCCTTGAGCTGAGGGCTCAGTGGAAAGAATGAAAAGGAGAAAGTAAGTTGAATCCCAGCATTCACCCTTCCTTGTTTGTATCCACAGCCAAAATGTGAGCAAGCAGCCTCAAGCTCTATAGCCATACCACAGTATGTGGTCACGTGCTCTATAGCCATACCACAGTATGTGGTCACGTGCTGCCACCGTGCCTTCTGCTCCTCCTTCCTCAGCCTCCTCAGTACTATAATCACAGGCACGTACCACGCCCGGCTTTAACATCGGCCTGGAAAGGACGACCTTACAACCAAAGTTCCCCAACCTCAATGTCTACCTTTACTCAGGCTTGGAGATAATTTGGTCGAAATATCTGAAAAGTATTGCATAATAAGTCACTGAAACTTTAGTATAAACAAGCCTTGCATCTTCGCCCTTTCATTCATCACAAATATGCACACAAATACGATGCCCTCTGGAGCATCACGGGCATCCGTGGACACACGAGGAAATGACTCTGGAGGAAGAAATAAAATCTGACTACATCAAAGTCACTTGACTGAGTTCTGCCCAGACCTGGACTTCCCTGACGAGGATGACCATCAGAAGTGTTAAAAAAAAAAAAGAGGGCTGCCGCCACACAGGCTAAGTAAGCTCTGTCCCTTCACAGTCTAACTTCTCCAGTTGCGATTGAAAAGGGTTGTGGGGAGGGTTATGCTGAGCTGGGATGGTGCTGTTGTAGCAGCTGGTCGTAGTGCCTGACAGGCTGAAACACAGACGGAGCTCAGTTCCCCTCCTGGGCCCTTTTAGAATTTTGCTTCTGGCTTAAGGATCTTCTTCAAAAACTCTCACTAATGATTAAAAAATAAAGAGCGAAAAGGCTGATTAGCAGAGTTTGAGGAGAGCCACACAGTGATGAAGTGGGGAAGGAGGGCTGAGGAGCTGCAGTTTTTAAGTCTGGAAGGATGAACCTGGAAGAGGAGATGCAATAACACAGTTTAAGTGCCAGACACTTATTAATCAACAACGACCCGCATCGTGACCCCTTAGCAGAGGCCCAGCATGGAGCAGGGGGCCTCAGCTCTGCCAAAAAGCCACAAAGATTAAGACTGGAAGAAATAAGTAAACAGCCAGGACGTAGTGTTTTAAGATAGACATAAGAAAGGACGAAGCTGGAGCTATAAGAGACTTGCTTATTGCAAAACTAAAATCACAGGGACTCTAGGAGGAAAAAGAACAAACCCAGCCTTTTAAGTATTATTGTTGCTGAAGTATGGTTTCCTGGACACAATCTCCATGTAAATCCAGTGTGGCAGCCTTCAAGGGCGGGGGTGCAGTGGTGGTGGGGGGAATCCAGGACAAGGTAAAAGTATTTAACACTGTTCTATGGACTTCTTAAGGATAGAACACAAACCAATTCAAATTCAAAAACACCTCAGGAAAGTGGAAAACTTAGGCCCCTGTTACACAATTAATGACCAAAGGCAGGGCTTGAAAGATGAGAAAATGGGGAATGGCCTTGTGGGGTGGAGTTGTCTGAGGTGTTCACAGGAAAGAGGATGTACAGCCTGGTGGAAGGAGGTAGGTCTATGAAAGTCAGTCAGGCAAGGAACTGGTTCCAGTGTGGACCATTTTAAGCTTCTGCAGGTGAGGATAAACAAGCTGGAAGTAGAGGTTTTATGGGTCAAGCTTGTGGAAGGATAGGCTGGAAAGAGAAAGGGGCGGAAGCCAGTTCAGGCTGTAATAATTCCTTCACAGCCCTTGTCCTGGGCACTAACAGTGGAGGGCATCCCAGAGCTGAAACCTCATCAACTTCCTAAACCAATTGCCTGCCACCATCTTCCACTAAGACTGCGCATTGCGCATGTGGAGGACAAAAGGGCCTATTTGTCTCCCTCTTTCTGTCTTAGCTACTGATAGAGACTACTGTATCCCTGAGTAAACAAATAAGTAAATGAGCAATGGCTGACAGAATTCTGGATGACAGCTCTTCACTTTGCTTTTGCTTACTTATTTTGTGGTGCAGGTGATTGACTAAGGACACTCGTGCATGCTAGACAAGCTCTTTACCAAAGAGCCAAATCTCTTCTTCTGGTAATATTAATGAAGGGGTAAGATGTTTGGCTAGCTAAATGGCTTCAACATCCTTTCTGCTCAGGGATAGAACAATAAAGGTCTGTTGTACCTTTCAAATCAATTACCCGTAGTTGTCCACATTGTGCGTGATGTCCAATATGTGGTATCTAGTCAAGCTGGGCTTCCATCAGGACCATTGGTTCTCTGAAATGGTACTTCCCCTTGTCTGAGAATACGGGGTATTATTCTGTAGATCCTAGGATACCATGACTAAACAGTACAGCTGGACAGGGTCTTCGAACAACTAAATAATTTTTTTGTGTGTGGGGAGGTATGTGTTTGGAGACAAGGTTTCTCTGGTATAGCCCTGGCTGTCCTGGAACTCACTCTGTAGACCAGGCTGGCCTCAAACTCAGAAATCTACCTGTCTCTGCCTGCCAAGTGCTGGGATTAAAGGCGTGCACCACCACCGCCCAGCCATTTTTTTTTTTTTTTTTAAAGACAGGGTCTTGTTATGTAGTCCAGGTTGCTCTCAAACTTGGGATTTTTCCACTGCAACTTCCTAAATTCTGGGATTCCAGGTATGTGTCACTACACACAGCTTCAATTAAAACTCCTTGGAGAACTTTCTGCCTGCCCATTAGTATCCAAAGAATGGTCTGGTGAAAGGATGGATTATTGTATCTCCTTTTAGACTATGAAAGCAACAAGTCGCATATATATATATATATATATATATATATATATATATATATAGTATTTTCAAGACAGGGTTTCTCTGTGTATCCCTGGCTGTCCTGGAACTCACTCTATAGACCAGGTTGGCCTTGAACTCAGAAACCCGCCTGCCTCTGCCTCCCAAGTGCTGGGATAAAGGCGTGTACCACCACAGCCTGGCAGTCTCAAATATTTTAAGTTGGTATGGACTGTTGTATATTGATAGAAATTTAAGATTATTTCAACTCTTAATGTATTGTACATATGCAACTCATAAAAATGTAATGTAAAATTCTAGTCTTATGAAAGCTACTATTGCAAACTGTTTAGGATAATTAGAAATACAAGTTAATAGTCACTTATAAATCTTACTTGTAGTCTTGTGAGGTACTAGTTTAGTTAATTATAGAAATAAGCTTTATTTACTCTCTTGTATATGTCTTCAAAGTTAAGCAGATAGTAAATAGTTAGATACAAGCATTGTCTACTCAGATGTAGATAGTCTTCAAACATTTCAGAGATCTACAGAATATGGCATTTAAGATATTTTAATAATAAAAGGCTTTTCTGACAGAGTGACACATCAGCTCCTGGCAGCACTCCAATCTACTTGAAAGAAGATGATGGGCATCGAAGAACCTCCACATGGAGTGTGCTTCAAACATGGCAAAGCTAGCCACTGGGCAGAAAGTTGCCCTTACCTCAACAACTGACAGCAGGCTGTCCAAAGTGTGGACAAGCAGGACACTGGAAAGTCCACTGTCCAACTTTGCAGAGATAAGGTAGGCCAGTCCTTTAAAATTCCTGCTTCACAGAAAAATCTCTCAGATATTCTGGGCCTGGAGGCCAAAGATGGGCGCCCCAAGGATATAGCCGCGCCTTGGATGACTGTCCAGGCAACCAGCATTCTCTGTCCTTTCTATAGTTTTGGAAGTTGGTTACGCTACACTTTCTATTTACTAAGGTAATAGTTATCCTTCTCAGGTCTCTGATGGAGTTGAAGACTAGATTGTAATAGGTCTTACAATTTTTCTTATTAAAGATTAAAGACAAAAGCTTAAGTTGTTTAGGATCTATGAAAATGTTTAGGGTCTAAAAAGATGGCTTTAGGTTGATAAATGCAAGTTACGATAAGAAAGTGATATAGGCCGGGCATGGTGGCTCACACCTTTAATCCCAGCACTTGGGAGGCAGAGGCAGTGGGATTTCTGAGTTTGAGGCCAGCCTGGTCTACAGAGTGAGCTCCAGGACAGCCAGGGCTATACAGAGAAACCCTGTCTCGAAAAACCAAAAAAAAAAAAAAGTGATATCGGTGCAGAACTTTGGACTCACCAGGAGAGGATAGCTAATGGGATATTTTCTCCAAGTTTGCCAAATACAAATGTCTCTGGGCATTTTAAATATAATTCCTACCCAATAGTTCTCATAATTTTTCTTATTGTACACAGTTTACTGATGTTAGAGAAAAGCCATTTTTTGGACTAAAAGCTGGAAATGTAGTGAATATTTATTTATTTATTTATTTATTTATTTATTTTTGTTTTTCGAGACAGGCTTTCTCTATATAGCCCTGGCTGTCCTGGAACTCACTCTGTAGACCAGGCTGGCCTCGAACTCAGAAATCTGCCTGCCTCTGCCTCCCAAGTGCTGGGACTAAAGGTGTGCGCCACCACCGCCGGGTTTTTTGTTTTTTGTTTTTAATTTATGTGAATTGTTTTGTTTTAATCCCAGGTGTGGGATATTGGGCTGTTTCAGATTGTCCACAGCCGCTAAGTATGATTGTATCATACTCTAGGAGGGGAGTGAATTTTGCCAGCCGCAGGCAATTTATGTTTGGAAATCTGGGGGCTCTCCAGAGGGTACAAGAGGGTACATGAGAGAGCCTAGGGCATGCATGGCTGCTGCACCTCCTGCTGCTCTCCCCATTGCTGCTGTTCCTGTTGTTGCTGTTTGTCAAGTGGCCATGAGCAAAGAAATGAGAAGAAAAAATTAGAGATCCTGACAATGAAGATTGGACTTGCCCCAAGGAACCAAACATTCCTAAATAGCAGGAAGCAGAGATGTCCAGTCCTTTCCTCTCTAACCTTTTTAAGCTAGTGTTGGAGGGTTGGAAGGGTGGTAACTATGAGAACCCAATAAAGTAGCCCCCACCCTCCCAAAAAACCCCACACCTACAGCCTGGAGCCTCAACGAGGTGGTATGGTAGAAATGAAAAAGGTTTCATTAACTCATGAAGGGTCTGTTGAACCTGTTCATTTCTCCACTGGCGGATCCTTGGAGGCAGTGGAGAGAGATGAACCCTGGGAACATGGTGGTCTTCAAAAATTGGATTTGTCAAAAAATTACTTTGTCATTTTTAAGTAGGAAGGCCCAGACAAGCCTTTGTACTTCTCTGAAACTGAGCTTCCTGTGCCTCACCTGAAGATAGCAGTCAGGACACTTCCCTGTTGTGACTGGTGAAGGATCATTTGGAAAAGCATTGCAGAAAACCCCAGGCACCATAATGGTGTGATTCATCTATTATTTATTTATTTATTTATTTATTCCTTCCTTCCTTTCTTTCTTCCTTCCTTCCTTTCTTTCTTTCTTTCTTTCTTTCTTTCTTTCTTTCTTTCTTTCTTTCTTTCTTTCTTTCTTCTTCTGATTACTCTGGGAACTTAAAGCCAGCCTTTGGACCAAGTATTGACATTTGCAAAAGACCTCTTAGCTCACTCTCAACCTTACCCAACACAACAACAAAATATTCTGACCTAGGTTACCTTTCAACACCACTAACAACTACATATGTTGGTAACTTAGTTCAACTTACTATCTACTTTATTTTGTCTTTTCTTTTTTTAGACTCTATAATCTAGAGATTT
>NW_022196897.1:129252113-129264754 GCF_008632895.1 Mastomys coucha | reverse complement strand
TGTATAATATTACTCTGGTTTTGAGGAATACAGCTGCAGAATTTAAATTATCTAAGAGATCACACAAGCTCTCTACTCTATATCTTGCAAGAGTACAACAGGCATATGCTGACTGGTGAATAGAAGAATACTCACTATGTTTTTAAGCTTTTAAAATTCTAAATTTAGGTATAAAGGGCCCTGTCTTCATTCATCCATTTGTTAATTCATTCAAGGACTGTCTTTGAGTTAGTGCCCTGCCCACATCCTCTCTGTCATCCCTGTGCTCATAATTACAAACACAGGCTACATTCTTCTAAGTGCTTTCTCTGGTTTATGGGCTGGAAACACCGGCGAGTTCACGTTTACTGGCATAATTTTAAACTAGGGATAGACAGACACTGGAGAATAGGGACTCCTCTGGGTTCCGAGATGGTTCATTCAGTAAGTTAAGGTGTTTGGTGCCAAGCCCGAGGACTTTCAGTCAATCCCTGGTCCCAAGTGTTGGAAGGAACTAACAAAGTCCCATGGATTTTCCTTTGACTTTCACACGTGTGCACATGTCTGTGTGGACACACTCTAAATACATTTTGACTTTAAATTTATTTCTAAAACTTCACTCCTTGACTCTCAGTTTGTCTCCTTTTGAGGCACATCCCACACTATATCTGGGATTCCTCAGTGGGATTCTGCCATGGTGGGCCACAGCAATTAGTTTCTCTGTTGCTCTCTGTACTGGCTTTCTCCCACTATCTCATGTTCCTGCTTCTCCACTGCAGATTCTTATCAGCATCTTCCAGATAAACTCCTAGTATTTAAGTCTTTCTCTCAGGGTTTTTTTTTTTTGTTTTGTTTTTTTGTTTTTTTGGTTTTTTTGTTGTTTTTTTTTCCTGCAAAGAAACCTGACCTCAGTGGGCCTGGACATGTCAACCCACACATGCATGATCTATGATTTTTTTTTCCTGTTTTCTACATAGGTTTTTGTTTTAAGATGCAGCTTCATTCTATAGCCCATGATAAATATCCTGGATTTCACCATGTATTCTAGGCTGGCTTTAAATTTACAGCAATCTTCCTGCCTCAGCCTTCTGACTACTGTAATTACAGACATAAATCAACATGCCTAGCTTTATTATTTTTTCTTTATTATATTTTGGAGTTGGTGGATTGAGGTGTAGTCTCAGTATGTCACCCAGGATGGCTACAGATTCATGATCCTCCTACCTAAACCTCCGCACACTGTGATAATAGGTGTACACTACCATACTTGATTTAATGTATTTCAATGTTTTTAATAATTTAAAATCCTGCTCCATTCACCAAGCGCTCTCTCTCTCTCTCTCTCTCTCTCTCTCTCTCTCTCTCTCTCTCTCTCTCTCTCTCTCTTTCTCTCCCTGTCCCCTGTGCTCTGGATAACTACTGGGCTGAGGGATGTAATGGAACTAGTTCACTTATGACAGCTGATTGCTATATTTGGGAGAATTTTTGAGGAATTTATTAAACACAAACATTATTAAAAATTAAATCATTTAAAATTTGCCATGAGGTGGATTTTAAAAACAAAGATAATAAACACTAAATATTATTGTTTTGCTCATATCCACATAGAGATGGTTTGCAATGGCACAGGACTGCAGAATTCTCCCTACTTTTGACTTGAGCATAACGGGATCTGAAGCAAAAATTTACACCACAGGACTGGCAAACGCTATAAACAAGGGAGGCCTCATTCATAAAACCCAGTGGTTAAATATTTACTACCACAATATCAACAATACCTGGCCTGGAACCTTGCTCCAGCTCCCTGTGTCTCCCATCTTCTGTTACATCATTCAATCTCTACTGCTTATTGCAGCATTTATAATGTGACCCTTTTAAATATGACCATTTACAATGCAGATCATTATAGATTGATAAAGACTGCCTTCAGGGGAAGGTTCCCCCGGATCCTTCTTCATCTTCTCTTATCCCTAGGCATCTTCTCCATATCTGTCTGCCATGCCTTTCATTTCTCCCTAAGCTCTACCCAAGTGGCTGGCCTTCCTACTGCTCCTTGAACCTCTGATTGAGCTTCCCTCTGCCCTAAGATTTTGGTACTTCATCATCTTCATCTTGAGACAAGATCTGTGTCTTATGCAATCTCAACTCACCCCACTACCACACACACACACACACACACACATACACACAGTGGGGAGGGGACTTTTCTGATCACCTTTATGTTGTATCACTCCCATTTCCAAATCCTTAGCCTTTTCTACCCCGTGAGCCTATTGTTTTTTTTGTAGTTCATTGTTCCACTTGGACTCATTTTCCTTGTTGGCTTGCCTTCTCTGTGGTCCCTCACCCCATTGTTTTGTGAGTGTGCTCATGGAAGAGAACCTTTTACTCAAGGATATGTCTCCAGATCCTAGAGAGTGATGGATATACAGTAGCACTCATGGGATACGTCTGTGAGATGAAGGGATGCTCATGGCTTCTTCATTCATTCCTCAGCTCCTTTCAAGACGGATCCTGCTTCACCATTCCAGGCTAAACTGAAAAACTGCTTATTCCTTCCTCCCCACCTCTTGAAAGCTCTAGCTGTGCCCTCTTTAGCACTCTAAGCTCAGGTTGATAGACTCCACTGCTGCTGCTGTTCTTGGTGTTCATTCCATGGTACTGGCATTTCTAATATACTGGGGTCTTCTGCTGAAAATAGGCTTCACCAGTAGCCTCTCATAGGCTCTCTTCATGGTGGCAAGCCTCAACTCCTTTGCATAACCCCTTGAGTCCTAGGTCATCAACAGCAACTGAGGCTGCACCTTCTCCAATGACCTTCCCTGGCCTCTCACACAGCCAAGCCTCAGCCACTCCCTTAATCTGTTATCTCCTAGATTCATCTTTATCTACTTCCTGGTGCCCCTTTAATACTTGAGCCATATAATTTGTATTTTTCCTTTCTCAGCTTGCTCCTTTTCATTAAAACACTCTTCATAAAAATGAACTTTAGTAACCACACAACAGAATTATACCAGACTGTTTTGAGACTTCCTTTTACAAAGCAAGGAATCTCAATCTCTTCACCTTAGCCTCAGGCAGACTCCTTGGACAATGGCAAAAAGCAGCCACATTCTTCACCAAAATATCACAACAGTCTCTAGGCCACACACTGACATTCTTCTCCACTGAACCCTCTTGGGCCAGGTCTGCACAGTTCAAGTCAATCTCAGCAAAAAAAGTCTTCCATATTCCTACTAGGATGGCCCGTTAAGCCCCACTTAAAGGATTCCATTGCTTCCCAAATCCAAAGTCTCCAAATCCACATTCTTCCAAACAAAAGCATGGTCACACCTATCTCAGCAATACCCCCCTCCCGGATTCCAACTTCTGTCTTAGTTTGGGTGTTACTGCTGTGAACAGACACCATGACCAAGGCAAATCTTATAAGGATGACATTTAATTGGGGCTGGCTTACAGGTTCAGAGGTTCAGTCCATTATCTTCAAGGCAGGAGCACAACAGTGTCCAGGCAGGCATGGTGCAGCAGGAGCTGATAATTCTACATCTTCATTCAGAAGCAAACAAGAAAAGACTAGTTTCCAGGCATCTAGGAAGAGGATCTTAAAGCCCACATCCACAGTGACACACCTACTCCAAGGCTACCCCTCCAAATAGTAGCACTCCTTGGGTCAAACATATTCACACCATTACCAACTGGTATTCTTAGGCTTCTAAACTCTGCCTCAGACCCTGAACTCTACAGAAACAATAGTGCAATGGCAGATATCGATGTATATACAAAATGGTCCTATTGCATAACCTAATGATGCTGTAACTGTCTAAGTTTATGTGGTACCTTCTAAGCTGTTTGTGGGATGCAATCACCCAATGTTGGGTGTCTCAGAATGTGTGGTGGAGCATAAGTAAGGCATTGCCTGCTGTATCTCCCTCAGGACTTCCCTCGGGAGCCTTTATTTAACACCATGTATACAGTGCCAAGTATCTGGTCCCAGAAGTCACACCATATGCCCTATCCCTCAGGCTAGAAAGCCCAGCTCAAAGATGGCTTCTATTTCTCCCTGACCTGGGTTCACCAAGCCCTGTTTCAATCACCTTCTAAACACATGAATACCACCCCATCCTACTCTTCCAAGATCTCATGTTACTTCTTAGTTGAATTATTGTGATGGGTCCTCTCCCAACCCAGTGGGTCCCTAACCTAGCTGGGTTTCAGTTAGTCTAAGATTATGTTGGGAGAATGATCGTAGATGCCATGCACGAACCCTTTGCTGAGTGGCTACCACCAGAAGAACAGCATCTGTTCTTCCCAGAGGCACAGAGCACCTTCTAGTGTGCAGTCTTTATGTATATGGGCTCTGCAGCCAATCACTGCTCCTCTGACAATGCCTTGGGACAATGGGCAGGTTACTCACCCTCTCACAGCCTTAGCTTTCTCATCTTTAATATGGAGATGTTATAGAACCTTCCTTATAGGGCCATTCTGAAGGTTAGATGAGTTTACACATTTGTAGGGTATTTAAAGCGATGCATAGCTCATGGTAAGCCCTAATAAATATTGTATATTTTACCCTGCCTTTTTTTTTTTTCAAAAAAATTAAAACATTATTTGGTTTATTTTCTGTGTACAAGTGTTTTGCCTGGTGTGTGTGTGTGTGTGTGTGTGTGTGTGTGTGTGTGTGTGTGTGTGCATGCCTAGTGCCTGCAGAGGTCAGGAGAGGATGCTGGGTCCCCTGGGACTGGAGTTACAGATAGTCGTGAGCCACCTGTGAGTGCTGGGAACCTAACTCAGATCCTCTGCAAGAACCACAAGTGCTCTTAACCTCCAAGCTCTCTCTCCAGTCCTGTGTGTCTTTTTTTTTAAAATGAGGTTTTTGTTTCATATGTCATCTTTCTACAGTTGTTGACAAAGCAAAACCACCTTTAAAACTGTAGCATATCTTTATCTTTCTGCCTACTTAAAAAAAAAAAACCCATAATTTAGTAATCAAAAACCAAAACATTGTCATGAATTAATAGACTATGCTTGGTAATTAATCTTAGCCATTTATTTTTTGTCCTAATAAGAAAGCTTCATTTGTTATACATATGCAACTAAAACATAATTTATCCCCTTTTTTTGGAGTCTGGTTGACAGGTGTATATTTGCTTACTGACTAAGTTTTAGCCTTTTGAAAAGTGTACCACTTGGTGAATTTTGCTACAGTTGTGTAACCATTGCTCTATCAAGATATGGAATGTGCACATCTCCCCTGCTCTCCTGTGATCAGCGGTGCAGACAGTCTTTTCCTCCCTTTTCTCTCCCTGGTCAGTCTTCCCTGGTCTCTTCCTTAGGCATCCCAGTCTCTAACCAGCTAGCCTTCGACCATGTTGCTCTTTGCCAGGTCCATACTTAGCCTAGGTACCTTTCAGATTCCTTCCAAGCTTCTGCTCTTCTCCTCTCTGTGTCTGGGTTAACTCCCTGTCTGATGTTCATGCCTAAACTACGCCAGGCCTCTCTGACTACACTGCCACTTTGTGTTGAAATCTCCTATCCACATCTGAAGTCTACGTGGTAGACTGCCATCTCTGGACAGGAGGAACCCATTTCCTAGGCTTCAGCCTGGAGTCTGCTGAGAAGATGGCATCGAGAGGCTGGATGGTGACATGGGATCTTCCTCATGAGGCTGGGGGAACAGGGACATGGGATTTAGCTGACTGGGGCCTGTGTTGGAAGTCCTTAACTCCAGAATGCCTCACTCTCCTCAATGGCATCTTCTGTTCATCTACTCTGGAGGTAACTGTTTCTTCAGCTAATCCTTGGGTAGTCAAGGTCAAGCCTGGAAAAGAGGAGCTGGGGACTGGAGTCCTCACAGCACAGTTAGAGGGTGACAGAGGATGAAGGTGCAGGGGCAGTGGGGACAGAGCTCACGCCATGCCATGCTATTCCATCCTGAGATGAATATTGTGATTGAACCAAATATTGAATTAGGGGAAGGAACAGATAGAGAGCCCTTTTTGCAAACATTCCTCCCCACTGGGGACTCTGTGATCCTATTGCCCAATGGATAATATTTACAGAACCTATATTTGTCAGCCCCTCCTCTGCGCAGGTGCTGTGCCAGGAGCAGTTTCCCTTGTAGAAGGTAGAATAGAGGCCCCCACCGCCACACCCTCTGCCACTCATGAGCCTGTTAAGGGCTTCTTGCCCTTAGCCTGACAATGCTTTCTCTACTGATGGAGGTGTGGGATGAGTTAAATTCTCCCCTAGCTGAAGAGCCTTTTAGCCAACAAGTACAAAGAATGAGTGATGAATAACCAACCACATCTTCATCTCTCTTGAGGAGAATCTCTGGGGTTTGTTCTAGAGGGCCTTTCTGATCCCCAGTGACACAGGCCCTGGCTGTTCCCACTCCACAGCAGCTGCTTGCTTGATACCATGCTCTCTCTGTTGGTTCTTTCCCTTCCCAGTTCTCCAACAATGTTTCCCAGATCACCTCCCAAATGAATTACAGTCAGCCCTTCAACCTACAGTTCGACAGCCACAGATTTAATCAACAGAGGCTCAAAAATATTTGGAAGACACTTGTCTCTGTATCGAGCATGTGCAGGTTTTTCTCCCCTGTCATGACTCTCTAAACAATACAGTATCACAACTATTTATATAGCATTGCATTACATTAAAGTCAGTGTATATCATCTAGAGAGGACTTGAAGCATATGGGAGGAAGTGCAGAGGCTCTATGCAAATCATTTTATATGAGACTTGTCTATCCCCAGACACTGCAACCTGGTATAGATGGTCCTGGAACTAATCTCTGTCAGATATTGAAGGACTACCACATCTGAACCAATTCCTCCTGCCAAGATCTGCTTCTGGGAAAAATTAAAGACAAATAGTGACCAAGATAAAGAACAACCCTGCCATGGAGAAGTCTTTGGGTCCTTGGTGGATTTGTGTATCATTTTAGACTGCATGCTTAGCCTGCAGTTTACCCTGGGCACTAACAAACACTAGTGAATGAATGAATAAATGTTCTGACTTATCCCCAAAAGAGAGAGTAACTGTCTTAAAGTCCATTTATGCTCAGGGAGGTAAATTCCTTGCCCATGATCCAGCCATACTGGTTGGTAGCAACTGCTGGCCAGAAGCTGGGATCCTTAAATTCTCTTTCAAGTGAGTCTCAGCTCTGGAAAATGACTGAGTGTGGAAAGGTAGTCCATGGTAATTCCTGCTGATTAATCATTAATTCCCTAAGAAACTGCTAAGATTCAAACTAGAAATAAATGGTTTAGTTTCAACCTGACCCCATTGTATTCTCCCACCCCCTGCCTCCACCCCCAAGCTTTACTTTAGATCAACAGTTGTAGAGTAGCAATGGCCAACAGGGGCACTCACAAAGACACTGAAGTAGGAATTCTGCAGCCACAGAGGCTGTGGTGGTCGTAGTCCTTTGGCCTCTTAGAGGCTGGAGAGATGGCTCAGCAAAGTGACTGCTGTGAAAGCATGAAGGCCCTGAGTTCAAATCCCATCATGAATGTGAAAAACCCAGGTGCCACCTATAATCCAGCACTGTAAAGATGGAGACCTAGGAGTTACTGTTCAGGCAGTAGAGGTAAAGGAGTGGGCTCCAGGGTTCTAGACAGACCCTGTCTCAGAGCGGTAGAGAGAGATGCCTGATACCAAACTCTGTGTGGACTCGAAAGGGATGTGGAGGACAGCGGAGAGAGATCGAACTTGATTTCAGAGAGGCTGGTCTTGCCTCAGGCTCAAAGGGATAGTTTTAAGAGATGCTGTTAAAATGGTTATAACCTAAACTTAAGCTGGCATGGTATTTCATCCCTTTAATCCCAGTACTCAGGAAACAGAGGCTGAGCCGGGCGGTGGTGGCGCATGCCTTTAATCCTAGCACTTGGGAGGCAGAGGCAGGAGATTTCTGAGTTCGAGGCCAGCCTGGTCTACAAAGTGAGCTCCAGGACAGCCAGGCCTATACAGAGAAACCCTGTCTCAAAAAACCAAAAAAAAAAAAAAAAAAAAAAAAAAAAAAAAAAAAAGAAAAACCGGAAGGAAAAAAAAAAAAAGGAAACAGAGGCAGGAGGAGCTCTGTGAGTTTGAGTTCTAGGCCAGCCGGTTATACAAAACAAGGACAAAGGACAGCTACATAGTGAGACCTTGACTCAAAAAAAAAGAACAAAAAGCACCTAAAGCTAGATTATTTCAGTTGAACTTGGTTTTGAAGAGAGGCTTTTGTGATGATGAGATGGCACAGGGAGAGGCCTTTAAAGTGCTTTCTCTGTAAGTCTGACTGAGGTTTAATCCCTGGAATCCACCATGGAAGGAGAGAACCAAGCAGAGAGTTGGTGCATGGTGGCATATGCATTGCTCCTCTAAATAGGTGTTGGTTGTCTTTTTTTTTTTAAGGGGTAGCTGGCTAATATTTGGAGTATCTCTAGATCAATTTCCTGGATTGCTATCATATTTTCTTGTGTAAGAACCTCACGGTCCCAACACCTGAAATCAAGTATCACAGGATGGATGTAACTCTGCTGTGTGGTTTGTACAAGGCCAGTATTTCATTCTGTTTAGGGAGTAGCCTTTCCTATCAACATTTCCACCTCTATTTCTTTTGTTCTTTCCGGGTCGTCCACCTCAATTCTTCCACTTAATTCAAGGAAAAATGGAATGCAGAATGCAGTGCCTTTACAGATAGATAAGGCCCCCCATCTTCCCTGCTCTGACCCTTGCAGAACTCATCTTTAGACCCAGAGGCTGGCGCTTTCTGGGAAGTTATTTGGGTTTAAATAAGGCATTTTCCCTGTTGTTCACGGTTTGTGTAATCCTCCTCAGGGTGACACCCATCGCCACCTCAGCTCCGCAGTGTGGGAGAAAAAGAGCAGCTTGCGACCAAGGGGATTCGAACCACAAATCCATCTATCCGCCTAGGCGGAGCCCACTCTGAAAAAGCGGTGGCGTGGAGAGCGGCGGCCTGGAGTGGGCGGGGCCATCAGAGGACCTCCCTAAGTGGGCGGGGAGGTAGAGACCCGCCCCCGCGCAGAGCTGAGAGTTGCGCTGCGCGGCTCCGCCTCTCTTCGGCCCCGCCCCCCGTGGCTCCCCGCAGCTCCTCCTCTCTCTCATTGGCTGAGACGTAGACCCTCCTTTTCGGCCAATGGTCGCCGCCGCGGAGCGGCCTCCCGCTATCTGATTGGCCAGAGGCAGGCAGAGTGGCGGCTAGTGAACCAATGAGGAGAGGCAGCTCGATGAATGGCTGGTCCGGGTGGGGAAGGCAGGAGGCGGCGATCCCGGCGGAGGGGGCCGTTCGCCAGCTCCGAGGCAGAAAGTGCCACGACTCCACACACGCGCACGCAGCCAGCGAGCGGCCGGAGCGGACGGCGGACGGGGCGGACGGCGCCGGGGTCGCGGTGTGTGCAGCTGCTCAGGGGCGGCTTCTCGGTGGAGGCTCGGCCGGCTCCTCTCTCGCGGTTCCGCGGCGGCGGCGGCGGCGGCTGCTCTTGCCCTCTCGCTCTCCCTCTCGTGTCTCCCGCTGCAGGTAAGAAACTTGGCCGGGCCCTGCAGCGGCGGCGGCGGTGGAGGCGCGCGGGCTGGGCCGTCGGGGCGCCGGGCCGGTCGCGCCGCGAGTGACACGTCTCCTTGGCGGCCCCTCCCCCGGCGCCGCCGGCCCGCCCGCCCGCCCTGGCCGTAGCCGCGGCCCCTCGAGTGGGACGGAGCTGCGTGTGCCAGGCCGAGCCCGTGCAGGGGCGTCGGCCGAGCGCGCCCCTCGGGGTGGTTCCCCCGGCCGGCCGGCCAAGAGCTGCGGCGGCCCCGCGGCGCGACGTGGCGACCCCTCCCTCTCGGCCCGGCCGTCGGGCCGGCCCGCGCGCTCCGAAGTTGTGCTAAGAAAGTTGGCGGCGGGGCGGGGCGGCGCACAGCTGGCGGAGGAAGGGGTTAAGTTTCGGGAAGCCACCGGATGACGTTGCCGGGCCGGAGTCCGGGGCCGGAGGGGGTTGGGGGGGCGGAAGGCGGTGGGCTGGCCTGGGACGAGGGCTGAGACTGGATTGGCGACGCGGGGCCCAGAGTCCCGGGCTGCGGGCTGTGGCCACTGGACACGTCGGCGGCCCCGACGGGGCGGGCGGGGGCCACAGGGCTCGCCGCGGGTGCCGTCCGGGACTGGCCGTAGCAACTTCCCGGAGTGCGGGATGAGGCTCCCTGCTCCCCCTGGCGGCAGGGCTCCAGCACCGTTTCCCGGCGGGTCCTCGCGGAAGCGGCACGAGGGTGCGGGACCTTGCCAGGGTTGGGGCTACCCGAGGTCCTGCCTGGCCTCTCTTTCCCGCGCCCACGATGAGTGGACCGGTGGTGCTAGGCCTGGGCGGAAGTCGGCGCCTCCGGCCCTGCGGGCCAAGCGCCCTGGCACTGGGCCCGCCGTCTATTCCGGCCCGCCAGGCTCCCCGGCAGTGCCCGGAGAAGGGAGGCCGGCTGGCCCACGCTTACTGCGGGCTGTGCAGGATGTTTCAGGGACTCTTTCCTGTAGGTGTCACGCTTCGTGAACAGTTTCTAACCAAGTGATTTCTCTCAAAGGTTTCCCATTTCCCCCGTCTGACAAAACGGGGTGCCTGCAGACCCAGCACATGTAGGGAGTAGCCAACTGGGTATTGACTATTCTTGTGGGATGTGTGTTTAGGGACGTGAGAGACAAGGGAACAAGGTGGAGCCTGGCTTGCACTGTGAACCATTGCAGAAGTCACACACCTGAATTCCAGCCCCTTGAACACCGGAGGGTCATGTCTCCTAACCTCTGAACCCCAGTTTCTTTATCTCTAGCCTGAAGATAGTACCACCCACTCACCCCTGGGGTCAGGGGAACTGAGCAGGAAGTGTAAGAGCTTGTGCAAAATCGAGGGCAATTTGGCAATCGCTCCTGAGGTCAGAGGTCAGGACTGGGAAACACCAAGGAAATGAAACTTGGAAGGATCCCTAGAGCCTCCCACATCTCTGATTGCTGAGCTAGCCATTCATTTGCTTAAAGCCTAACAGTGGGGGTTGGGGTCTTGGGTGGAATTTTGAGTAAAGGCTCACATTGTAGGCAGAAGAATTGCAGATTGGACACAGTTCTTCACAGTTTAGTATTCTCTCACCAGCCACACCACTTCCTTACATTTTTTTCTAACTGTTCTTGTTTGTCTTAACTTCCTGAACCTAGAGAAATTTCTGGGATTTGCTGGGAGTTGTCTCAATGTGTTAGTGAACTTGGTAAGGTCAGCCCACTATGGTCTGCCAACTTGTTTCTCTTTAGAAGCAGCTTCCTGTTCTGAGCCTGGAGATGCCGCTTCCCTCCTGTTTAAGTACAGGAGAGGCACTAAGAGGTCAGCACAGACTTGTTAGTTTTCCACTTAGATGCCAGGGCAAGTCTGGGTTGCCCAGTGCCTGGCCTAGTTGAGGCCTACAGAAGGCCAAACTTGGGGGATGAGGGCCAGAAGAGATCTTGAGGTTTGTGTGAAGAAGCTGTGGCATGAGCTACAACAGAACTTTCTGTTTTCATGTTTAGGACTTGAGCTCTGTCTGCCTGTTCTAAGTAGTTAGAGTGGTATGATAATGTATGGATATTTTTTGTTGATGGGAAACAGTTTCTTCATTCTCCTTTTCTCCTTCCCCTCCTCCCATTCTACCCTCTTTTTTTCCTTTCTTTATGTAGTTTTTCAGGACAGAGTCTTAGGTAGTCCTGCCTTGCCTCTATGTGGTCTAGGCTGACCTTGAACGCCTGGCTCTCTTGCCTCTACCTCCCAAGTATGGGATTACAGGTGTGCTCCTAAAAACCCGACTTGATGGGGAGTTTTAAATAAATCCTGAATCGAGTCACATTCAAGCAATTATGCTCTTTGCTGAAATGAGCTTTAACTCTACATGCTACAGTAATTATATAGCACCAAACTCAGTTTAAACGGTTGCATGCAAATGATTTAATTGGAATATTGGATTATTGTGTAGCAGGGATACCTTTTAAAAGCATAGGAGCCTAGATTCTTACTCTTCTTTTATCTCCAGAAGCTATAACTAATAAACATATGACAGGCGTAAAGCCAACAGTCCTTATGATTTTCCTTGTCCAAATCGTGCTTCTAGAAGGAAAACTTCCATTGTGTTATCCCTCTATAAATTCCAGGCCTACAGTGAGGAGGGCCTCTCAGTTTCTTTCTCCAATGAGCAGTACAAACATGGACTGTCTGGCTCCTGGAGGAAGCCAAGATTGGGGCTCTTAGGCGTTTGAAGTCCCAGGTTTCTGTAGTTCACACTGATTAGAGAGACTACTATCTCATGGTATAAAAGAATCTGAATTCAACTTAATTTTAAAAGGCTTGCAATTTAGGATCAGATACCACACTGCTGTGATTTTAGACACAATACGCCCATATTTAGGTTAGATATGGATGTCACCAATTCAGTACACGGAAACCTGGAATCCCATCAAATAAGAAAGTTTGGGAATCTGTTCTGTTGCCAGCTGCTAGGTGACATCGGTCCAGTTTTCTGAACAGGCTGTGGGGCCACATAAGCTTATCCTGCTGGGACAATAATTACCCAAGGGAGGAAGGACACAGAACTAGAGGATCACAATGAGTTTTAATGGCAAGGTGTAGAGTCAGTAACATTTTGACAGTGCAGGAAGGCACTTAGCATTTAATTCCTTTCTG